>NW_023270513.1:7768329-7940201 GCF_011800145.1 Mirounga leonina | reverse complement strand
ATATATATATATATATATATATATATATATATATATATATATATATAGTAGAATATTATTCAGCCATAAAAAAGAATGAAGTCTTGCCATTTGCAATGACATGGATGGAGCTAGAGAACATAATGCTAAGGTGAAATGTCAGTAAGAGAAAGACAAATACCATATGATTTCACTCATATGTGTAATTTAAGAAAAAAAATGAGCAAAGGAAAAAAGAGAGAGAGAGACAAAGCAAGAAGTAGACTCTTACCTACAGAGAACAAATTGATTGTTGCCAGACAGGAGGGGGTGAGGAGATGGGTTAAATATGTGATGAGGCTTAAGGAGTGCACTTGTGATGAGCACAGGATGCTGTATGTAAGTGTTGAATCACTAAATTGTACACCTAATACTAATATTACATTGTATGTTAACTAATGAATTTAAATAAAACTTTAAAAAATGACAATGATTTTTCATAGATTAAATAACAGAAAAGTTTTTTTTATCAAAGAATGGTTTATTTCTAGATTATATTGGTGCAAGTTAACCCTGGGGAGACATTCACCATCAAGTCTGATGACGGGAACATTCAGAATATCCAAGGTCAGTAGAAGTATAATTTGGTGTGTGTTTCTTGAAAGCAAATAGAGTAAATTTAAATATTAGTATGAAATGACTTTACTAGTAATCTATTCCATTAGTATCCCTTCCCATTTGGGCCATATGGAATCCTCTTAAAATTATATAGTCCTCATAGGAGCATAGTATCAATATAACAACCAGGGCTCATGTTGCTAGTCTTACTAGAGATCTTCATGTAAGTTACTTTTTTAAAATTGAAGATTAATTCAGGAATTTCATTTGAAAAAGTTCACATCTGGGATATACTGACAGCCACTAATAGTTTTAGACTCTTCTCTTATAGGAGATGACTACTGAGGCCTTCAGAGAGCTCATTCATATGTTCAAGTATTTTTTTAGTGCCTATCATGTTCTAACACTATACTAGGTATTCAAGATATAACAATATACAGGAGGAGGATAAATTATTTATATATACATATTAGTTTGCTATATATATGTATACATAGTAATATAAAATTAATATTTACTTCATATAAGACTTAGTATTATTCATATTGTGATGGTTGTTTTTGTTCTTATGCCAATTATTTTGTATCCTGAAGTGTTTTAGATCTATGTCTCAAAAATTTTTTAAAACATTGTCATTTTTTTAAAAAATTATCATTTAGCAATGGATTCCATATGGCTGCTATATAAAGTTTATTGTAAATTCATATTTATTATTTTCCCAATTATTAAAAGGAAATTACCATTCTAGGACTTGAGAGCCACATATATTTTTTAAACTAAGCAGTAATTTTAATAATTTCAGGAAAACAAAAGAAAGATGACTAACAAAAGTTTCCATTCTGTGTAGGATTTTTATTTTTATTCCTGTGCAATTGTATGTCTAAGACAGTAAAAATACCTAGTATAAAAGTAGGGTATCACATGAGTAGCATTGGGTCCTTGTCTATATTATTCTGTTTTCTAAAAACTTTTACTTTATTATTATCAATGAAAAGCTTAAAATTAATATTTTATTATGTAACATCACTAAAAGAAATATATTTTATGGTTCAGAGTAAAACTTCTATTACTCAGTCTATACACAAGTAAAAGAACAATGTACTGGAAAGCTGATACTTCATTGTTATAAGCAGTAAAATTTGCCAGTGTTCTTATAATGTAAATTTTACCCAATCCCCTTTATGTGCTTTATTCTCCATCAATTGTGATGAATTTGCATTGATTCATCTACATTTATACCTAGTTTCCTTTGCAAGTAAGCAACAGACACTGAAAATGGCTGGCTGCGTAGAGCTGGTTTTCACTGTGAAAAGTTAAACAGACTTTAAAGTTATTAAAGAATTTTTAAATTTTTTTGAATTAACATATAATGTATTATTTGTTTCAGGACTAAAGGTCTGTGATTCATCAGTCTTAAAAAGTGCACAGCGCTCACCATAGTACATATCTTCCCCATTTTCCATCACCCAGCCACCCCATCCCTCCCACCCCCTCCACTCCAGCAACTCTGTTTCCTGAGATTAAGAGTCTCTTATGGTTTGTCCCCCTCTCTGGTTTCATCTTTTTTCATTTTTACTCCCTTTCCCTATGATCCTCTGTCTTGTTTCTCAAATTCCTCATATCAGTAAGATATGATACTTGTCATTCTCTAATTGACTTATTTTGCTTAGCATAATACTCTCTAGTTCCATCCATGTCACTGCAAATGGCAAGATTTCATTTTTTGATGGCTGCATAATACTCCATTGTAGACATATACCACCTCTTCTTTATCCATTCATCTGTTGATGGACATCTAGGCTCTTTCCATAGTTTGGCTATTGTGGACATCGCTGCTATAAACTTTGCAGTGCATGTGCCCCTTCAGATCACTACATTTGTATCTTTGGGGTAAATACCCAGTAGTGCAATTGCTGTGTCGTAGGGTAGCTCTATTTTCAACTTTTTGAGGAACCTCCACATTGTTTTCCAGAGTGGCTGCACCAGCTTGCATTCCCACCAACATTGTACGAGGGTTCCCCTCTCTCTGCAACCCCACCAACATCTGTTGTTTCCTGACTTGTTAATTTTAGCCATTCTGACTGGTGTGAGGTGGTATCTCATTGAGGTTTTGATTTGGATTTCCCTGATGCCAAGTGATGTTGAGCACTTTTTCATGTGTCTGTTGGCCATTTGGATGTCTTCTTTGGGAAAATATCTGTTCATGTCTTCTGCCCATTTCTTGACTGGATCATTTGATCTTTGGGTGCTGAGTTTAATAAGTCCTTTATAGATTTTGGAAACTAGCCCTTTAGCTGATATGTCATTTGCAAATATCTTCTCCCATTCTGTTTTTGGTTTTGTTGACTGTTTCTTTTGCTGTGCAAAAGCTTTTTATCTTGATGAAGTCCCAATAGTTCATTTTTGCCCTTGTTTCCCTTTCCTTTGGCGATGTTTCTAGGAAGAAGTTGCTGCAGCTGAGGTCGAAGAGGTTGCTGCCTGTGTTCTCCTCAAGGATTTTGATGGACTCCTGTCTCACATTTAGGTCTTTCAACCATTTTGAGTCTATTTTAGTGTGTGGTGTAAGGAAATAGCCCAGTTTCATTCTTCTGCATGTGGATGTCCAATTTTCACAACACCATTTGTTGAAGAAACTGTCTTTTTTCCATTGGACATTTTCCTGCTTTGTCGAAGATTAGTTCGGGTTCTCTATTTCTGGTTCTTTGAAAGACTCAGTAAGATTGATAAACCCCTCGCCAGACTATTCAAAAAGAAAAGAGAAATGACCCAAATAAACAAAATCATAAATGAAAGAGGAGAGATCACAACCAACTGGGTTCTCTATTCTGTTCCATTGATCTATGTGTCTGTTTTTGTGCCAGTACCATGCTGTCTTGATGATGACAGCTTTGTAATAGAGCTTGAAGTCCAGAATTGTGATGCTGCCAGCTTTGCTTTTCTTTTTCAACATTCCTCTGGCTATGCAGGGTCTTTTCTGGTTCCATACAAATTTTAGGATTATTTGTTCCATTTCTTTTGAAAAAGTGGATGGTATTTTGATGAGGATTGCATTGAATGCATAGATTGCTCTAGGTAGAATTGACATCTTCACAATATTTGTTCTTCCAATCCATGAGCATGGAACGTTTTTCCATTTCTTTGTGTCTTCCTCAGTTTCTTTCATGAGTATTCTATAGTTTTCTGAGTACAGATCCTTTGCCTCTTTGGTTAGATTTATTCCTAGGTATCTTATGGTTTTGGGTGCAATTGTAAATGGGATCGACTCCTTAATTTCTCTTTCTTCTCTCTTGTTGTTGGTGTATAGGAATGCCACTGATTTCTGTGCATTGATTTTATATCCTGCCACTTTACTGAATTCCTGTATGAGTTCTAGCAGTTTTGGGGTGGGGTCTTTTGGGTTTTCCACATAAAGTATTATATCATCTGCAAAGAGTGAGAGTTTGACTTCTTCTTTGCCAATTCGGATGCCTTTTATTTCTTTTTGTCTGGTTGCTGGGGGTAGGACTTCTAATACTATGTTGAACAGCAGTGGTGATATGGACATCCCTGCCGTGTTCCTGACCTTAGAGGGAAATCTCTCAGTTTTTTCCCATTGAGAATGATATTCGCTGTGGGTTTTTCATAGATAGCTTTTATGATATTGAGGTAGGTACACTCTATGCCTATACTCTGGAAAGTTTTGATCAAGAAAGGATGCTATACTTTGTCAAATGCTTTTTCTGCATCTATTGAGAGGATCATATGGTTCTTGTTCTTTCTTTGATTAATGTATTGTATCACATTGATTGATTTGAGGATGTTGAACCAACCTTGCAGCCCAGGGATAAATCCCACTTGGTCGTGGTGAATAATCCTTTTAATGTACTCTTGGATCCTATTGGCTAGTATTTTGGTGAGAATTTTTGCATCCATGTTCATCAGGGATATTGGTCTGTAATTCTCCTTTTTGATGAGGTCTTTGTCTGGTTTGGGGATCAAGGTAATGGTGGCC
This sequence comes from Mirounga leonina, assembly GCF_011800145.1. NCBI lineage: Eukaryota > Metazoa > Chordata > Mammalia > Carnivora > Phocidae > Mirounga > Mirounga leonina. Next base: position 7,935,634 of record NW_023270513.1, on the reverse strand, counting down.
TCATAGAATGAGATTGGAAGTTTTCCTTCCATTTCTATTTTTTGGAATAGTTTCAGAAGAATAGGTATTCATTCTTCTTTAAATGTTTGGCAGAATTCCCCTGGGAAGCCATCTGGCCCTGGGATCTTGTTTGTTGGGAGATTTTTGATGACTGCTTCCATTTCCTTAGTGGTTATAAGTCTGTTCAGGTTTTCTATTTCTTCCTGGTTCATTTTTGATAGTTGATACATCTCTAGGAATGCCTCCATTTCTTCCAGATTATCTAATTTGCTGGCATAGAGTTACTCATAATATGTTCTTATAATTGTTTGAATTTCTTTGGTGTTGGTTGTGATCTCTCCTCTTTCATTTATGATTTTTTTTATTTGGGTCATTTCTCTTTTCTTTTTGAATAGTCTGGCGAGGGGCTTATCAATCTTACTGAGTCTTTCAAAGAACCAGCTCCTAGTTTCATTGATCTGTTCTACTGTTCTTTTGGTTTCTATTTCATTGATTTCTGCTCTAATCTTTATTATTTCTTTTCTCCTGCTGGGTTTAGGCTTTATTTGCTGTTCTTTCTCCAGCTCCTTTAAGTGTAGGGTTAGGTTGTGTATTTGAGACCTTTCTTGTTCTTTGAGAAAGGCTTGTTTTGCTATATACTGTCCTCTTAGGACTGCCTTTGCTGCATCCCAAAGATTTTGAACAGTTGTGTTTTGATTTTCATTGGTTTCCATGAATTTTTTTAATTCTTCTTTAATTTCCTGGTGACCCATTCATTCTTTAGTAGGATGCTCTTTAGCCTCCATGTATTTGAGTTCTTTCCGACTTTCCTCTTGTGATTGAGTTCTAGTTTCAAAGCCTTGTGGTCTGAAAATAGGCAGGGAATGATCCCAATCTTTTGGTACTGGTTGAGACCTGATTGGTGACCCAGGATGTGATCTATTCTGGAGAATGTTCCATGGGCACTCAAGAAGAATGTGTATTCTGTTGCTTTGGGATGGGATGTTCTGAATAGATCTGTGAAGTCCATCTGGTCCAGTGTGTCTTTTAAAGCTTTTATTTCCCTGTTGATCTTTGCTCAGATGATCTGTCCATTTCAGTGAGGGGTGTGTTAAAGTCCCCTACTATTATTGTATTATTGTCAATGTGTTTCTTTGATTTTGTTATTAATTGGCTTATGTAATTGGCTGCTCCCATGTTAGGGGCATAGATATTTACAATTGTTAAGATATTCTTGTTGGATAGACCCTTTAAGTATGATGTAGTGCCCTTCCTCATCTCTTATTAGAGTTTTTGGTTTAAAATCTAATTTGTGTGACATAAGGATTGCCACCCCAGCTTTCTTTTGATGTCCATTGGCATGGTAAATGGTTTTCCACCACGTTACTTTAAATCTGGATGGTCTAAAATGAGTCTCTTGCAGATAGCATATCCCTGGTCTTTTTTTTTTTTTTTTTATCCGATCTGATACTCTGTGTCTTTTGATTGGGGCATTTAGCCCATTTACATTCAGGGTAACTATTGAAAGATAGGAATTTAGTGCCATTGTATTGCCTGTAAGGTGACTTACTGTATATTGTCTCTGTTTCTTTCCGGTCTATGTTACTTTTAGGCTCTTTCTTTGCTTAGAGGTTCCCTTTCAATATTTCTTGTAGGGCTGGCTTGGTGTTCACAAATTCTTTTAGTTTTTGTTTGTCCTGTAAGTTTTTTTTATCTCTCCTATTTTCAATGATATCTTAGCTGGATATAGTATTCTTGGCTGCATATTTTTCTCATTTAGTGCTCTGAATATATCATGCCAGTCCTTTCTGGCCTGCCAGGTCTCTGTGGAGAGGTCTGTTGCCAACCTAATATGTCTACCATTGTAGGTTACAGACCTCTTGTCCTGAGCTGCTTTTAGGATTTTCTCTTTGTCTCTGAGACTTTTAAGTTTTATTACTAGATGTTGAGGTGTTGACCTATTTTTATTGATTTTGAGGGGGACTCTCTGTGCCTCCTGGATTTTGATGCCTGTTTCCTTCCCCAAATTAGGGAAGTACTCTGCTATAATTTGTTCCAATATACCTCTGCCCCTCTTTCTCTTTCTTCTTCTTCTGGGAAACAATTATTCTAATATTGTTTCACCTTATGGTATCACTTATCTCTTGAATTCTCCCCTCGTGATCCAGTAGTTTTTATCTCTCTTTTTCTCAGCTTCTTTATTCACCATTTGGTCTTCTAGATCACTAATTCTCTCTTCTGCCTCATTTATCCTAGCAGTTAGAGGCTCCATTTTTTTATTGCACCTCATTAATAGCCTTTTTAATTTCAACTTGGTTAGACTTTTATTTCTCCAGAAAGGGATTCTTTAGTAACTTCCATGCTTATTTCAAGCCCAGCTAGTATCTTTATAATTGTCATTCTGAACTCTAGTTCTGACATCTTACTAATGCCGTATTGATTAGGTCCCTGGCAGTCAGTACTGCCTCTTGGTCTTTTTTTGGAGGTGAGTTTTTCCATCTTTCCATTTTGTCCAGAGGAGAATAGATGAATGAGAGAACGAAATGCTAAAAGGGTAACAACAACCCCAGAGAAATATACACTAAACAAATCAGAAGAGACCCAAACTGTGGAGTAAAAGGAAAAAAAAGAAAGAAAGAATATGATCATGCTGGTGAATAGAACAGAGCCACACACTAGATTTTCGGTGTATTTTGGTCTGTTAGAAGAAACTGCCTCCCAAAATTTAAAGAAAGAAAAATTTATATATATATACAAAAATAAGGGTAAATACGATGAAGGGATGGAATATGACTATAAAGATGAAAATTTAAAAAGATTTTTAAAAAGGAATTAATAAGATTAAAAGTTGGTTGAATAAAGAACGAAAAAAATTTATAAAAAAGAGAATTTGATCAGGCGGGAAACTAGGACATTGTCACACTAGATCTAGGGTATATTTTGGTCTGTTAGAAGAAACTGTATCCCAAAATTTTAAAGAAAGAAAAACTTATATATATACAAAAAATAAGGTTAAATATGACTGTAAAAATTAAAATTAAGATTTTTAAAAAGGAATTGATAAGATGTTTGTTGAAAAAGAAAGAAGAAAAATTCAACTAAAAATTAGAAAAAGAAAAAAATAATGAAAATTTTAAAAATTAATTTTGAGAGACAAAAAATTCATGGGGAAAAGAGCCATGTATTCTATTTGCTGAATTCCCCTAGTGCTGGGGTTTTGCCATTCTCATTGATCAGTAAACTTGGTCTTGGCTGGCAGTTCTTGCTGATCTTCTGGGGGAGGGGGCCTGTTGCAGTGATTCTCAAATGTCTTTGCCTGAGGCGGAATTGCACTGCCCTTGCCAGGGGCCACGATAAGTAATCTGCTGGGGTTTGCTCTCGGGAGCTTTTGTTCCCTGAAAGCTTTCCATACAGCTTTGGGGGATGTGAAAATGGCAGCCTCCCAATGTCTCATCCTGGAAGAGCCAAAAGCTCGGGGCCCCACTCCTCAGTGAGCCCTCATAGAAAAGCAGTCAATCACTCATGTCTCCCTGGTCTCCAGCCACACTCCATGTTCACCCAGCCCGTGACCAAGTGTTTCTATCTCCCCCAGCACATGACCCCCTTTGGAGTCTCGAAACCCAGCAGATTCCTGTGGTGCGCCCCCATGCTGCTCCTCCTGGGGGAGGAAGGGGAATCTCCCCGGATCTGCTGCTTGTTGGGTCCCGGCTCAAAGACTAGTGGCCAGACTATGCCACAGATCATGGTTTATGGCAACCCTGAGCTGAGAGCCCACTCCTTGGTTCCATCTTTGCAGCCGGCTTCCCCACTCTGATACCTGGGAGTTCTGCCACACTCAGGCACCCCTGGTCTTCCTGTGACCCCAAGGATCCTGAGACCACACTGTCCCAGCAAGGGTTCCACCCCCCACTTAGCCACTAGAGCAACGTCCCTCAGCAGAGCAGACTTCTGAAAGTTCTGATTTTGTGCTCTGTTGCTCTATCACTTGCTGGTAGCTGGCTGATGGAGGCTCCCTCCCCCCGCAGTCTATCTTCCCAAATATCGCCTCAGATTCCCTTATCCACATGTCCTACCTTCCAGAAAGTGGTCACTTTTCTGTTCATAGAATTGCTGCTATTCTTTTCCTCAAATCCTGTTGAGTTTGTAGGTATTCAGAATGGTTTGATACCTAACTAGCTGAATTCCTGGGCCCAGACGAAATTTAGGTCTCCTACTCCTCTGCCATCTTGCTCCTCCTGCTCCTATTAAAGAATTTATTAATAATAATTTTCTTTTAGGACCCGCTGATGTACCTCTGATGTCACCAAGTGGTTATTTGCCACCAATATATCTTCCTCCTGGTTACATGTCTCAGGTATATGAGTATGGTTTTATTTAGTATTTAGCCCTAAGGCATCATTTAACAGTTATTATGTCACTATATGATAAATCTTCTGAAATACTATTTAGTTGTTCATTTTGTTATCATTACTGCTAAAAAGCAATTGCAGTTAAGCTTAACCAAATCTCCCTTGGATTGTCTTGTAAATAATTCCTTATTCATCTAATGAATTTGCATCTCATCATATTCATTAATCCTCTATTGTTTTTTGTTTCTGAGTACCTTAACCAATCTTGATTACCTATTACAATTGCTACAGTAATGGCTTTTGATAGTGTGTATGCTTTAGTCCCTACAATTACGTATTTTCAGTTCAGTAGTATTTCATTCTCAGTTGCTGGGCAACAAAGGGCACTTTTTAAAAAATTCTTCAAATATTTACCAAGCACCTAAAATGGACAGGGAAATATTTCTCCTATAGACATCAACAAGATATTTCGTGGTCTTGAAATTTTATAATTGAGAATATGTCTTTTTCTATTGCACAGCTGTGGAAATCAATAACATGCTAAATAAATCAATATATAGTTTGATTCTAAATGGAATTATCTATTTCAACAATATCTAACAAAAATACAAATGCATATTCCTTTTCATCTAGCAATTCCACTTTGAGGAATTTATCCTACAGATGTGTTTTTCACAAATTTGGAATAATAAATATACAAGATTATTCATTACAATATTGTTTGTGATCATAGAAGGCTGCAAACAACCCACACACTTGTCAATGGAGGACTGTGTACAATGGAGGACATCCATATAATGGAGTACAATGCAGCTGTGCAAAAAAGTGGGGAAGTTTTATGTACTGACATAGAAAGATCTTTAAGATATGTTGCTAAGTGTAAAAAGCAAGGTACAGATGGTAATAGTGCAAATAAGGCTACTTTTTATGTAATAAAAAGGAAAAATAAGAATCTGTATTCTTGCTTATATAGACAAATTCTGGAAGGATTCCTAAGAAACTAAGAGCAATAGTTATCTAACGGGGGCATTGAGCAGATAAGATTTAGGAGGGAAATTTTACATGTATAGCTTTTTATACTTTATGGTTTTAAACAAAGTCAATATATTATCTATTGTCAAAAAATTACCTTTTTGAAAGCCATACATATAGAGACAAGGAAGAATTGTCTTTTGCTTGACCTAGTTTCACTTAGTTATTACTTTTTGATCCCTTGGGTTTTCTAAATTAAGAGCACAGGATATAAATCTAAAACTTAGTTTAAAAAAATGACAAATTTTATTAATTCTGTTTATATGGTTCTGTCTTCCAACTTAGGTGGTGGAAGAAAATGGCATTCACAAAATTATCATTGTGCCTCAGACAATTGACTATCATACAGCCATGCCTGCTCCTCTACAACAAGTACCACACTTCATTGGCCTGTCCTCTCCTGTGTATCAACAAGGGCCTCACCTGATGTATCCCCCAGCTCAAGGGGAATATCCATCGCCTTACATCCAAGAGCCTTTGCTGCAGCAGCTGCCACCACCACTGCTGCCACTGCCACTGCTGCTACCGCCACTGCTGCTACTGCCACTGCTGCCACCAGCACTGCTTCCACCACCACCTATGCTACCACCAGCAACATTTATATACCAAGAGCAGCATGGTAGTATATAATTTTCTTAAACAGGAAATATTTTGAGTTTGTAAAAATTAAGAGCATTGGGAAATTAAGTGAAAAAAGGAGAAAGTAGTAACGTTTCCCTGAATGACTGCATTTCATGCATGTATATTAGGTTTAATGAAAATAAGCACTGGTTCGTGTTTAAGGCAAAATACTCATAAACATAATTTTCTATATATTTTTGTACTTTGATATAACATTGATTTATGATATTTATTTTTACTGAGTGGGTCTATAAAATCATATTGGAACATTATAAAAGAATGTTTAGATTATGAATGCCATACAGTGGGAATATAAAAGACACTGAAGGGTCAACATTAAAGTCATCTTAGGACCTTAAAATTTGGAAGTGGAGTTACTCCCTAGGAAAATAGTATCTGTATTTGCTCATGTTTTTCTTTCTGTACATATCAATACATTATAAAAATACATACCTAATATCTGTATTAAAGCAAAACAGGAAAAAATTTAAAAGTAAAACATGGCTTATCAGTGCTTTTTTTTTTTTTTGGTTTGAAGAAAAGATTAAAAAGACCTTGAGATATGTAATTATTATAATTATTAAGCAGTACTCCATTGTCTCTTTTAGAAATGTATTCCCATAGAAGAGGAAATTATAACCAGTTTGATGAAAGGGCTGCTAACATGGGAGAACATATGAAGAAAAAAATGAGAGAAGGCCAGCTTGGTGGACACAAGACTAGCTGTACAGTCAACAACACCTCTTTGCTTGTGAACAAAACCAATGATTTTTCAAGTATTCCTGCTACTTCAAACACTTACACAGTGGACTATGCTGCAAGTACCTGCACTGTTGACAATACCATGAGCACCTGCACTGTGGAGAATGCTCCACACACCTACACTGTTGACAGTGCATCAAATACCTACACTGTAGACAATGCTACAAGCACTTACACTGTGGACAATGTTCCATGCACCTACACTGTGGAAAATACTTTGAGCACCAACACTGTCGAAAATACTTTGAGCACTTATACTGTGGACAAAGCTCCATGTGCCTACACTTTGACCAATGCTCAGGACATTTACATTGCTGACACTGTTGACAACCCTCCAAGCACTCACATTGCTGACAATACTCCCAGCAATTCTTCCACTGACCATACCCCTAGTACTTCCACCACAGACAATGTTCTTCCTTCCACCACTGATAGTGTTCCAGACCCTTCCAGCACTAATTATGTCCCCAGTACTTCCACTTCTGACAGTACTCCCAGACCACCAGCTATTGACAGCACTCCAAGCTCTTCCGTTTCTGACCATGCTCCCAACATTCCCATCTCTGAGAGTGCTCCCAGCACTTCTGCCATTGATGATGCTCTCAGTGCTGCCAGTGCTGCCAGCAATTCCAACACTGCTAGTGCTCATGTTGAGACTAGTCAGGGAAAGAAATGGAGTGCTGCAGGAAGTGGAGGCATCAAGAAGAAACCAGGTGGAAAACAAAGCAAGAGCCCATCATCAAATGCTGCAGAAAAAGGTAAGGTCAGGAGTTTGGTTTTGTTGGCAATGAATAAACATCCTAATGTTTAGGAATCTCAGTGCATCTTAAATATTTAAGTGTCATTTTGTTTCCATTTCCTCTTGTCCTCATTGTACCCCTAAATCTAAACTCAGTGAAACCACAGTTGGGCTGCCTTTTTAAATCATGGAGAAATGACCATCCTCATGCAAAATGTGTCATGTATCTTACATGCACACCACGTAATTCTTTTCTAGCTGTCTGCCAGTGAAACACTGCAAATTACTCTATAGTCCTAATGAATTCACATTATTTCATTTAAACGAGGGACTCTGTCTTTTGTTAGAGTTTGTTTAATAACATACACTTTAGACTGCTCTCTTCTTTTAAAATTTTAGTGTAAATCGCTACTAGGTTTTTAGTAGCTCTCCTGATGATGATGTATCTGTAGTTGGATGATAGACATCTAACTTCTTTCTCTTGTTTTTACCAATGTAATATTTTATTTTGGGGTGTTTTCTTTTAGAATGCATAACAGAACATGGAAAGTCATGCTGTTTCAGCATTGAAAAACCTGTAGTAAGTAACTAAAGTGAATATTTAAGTATTCCTTTTAATTTACTTTTTCATTCTAAAATATGCAAGTTCACTGATATTTTTCTCTAGTAAAGTTTTAATTTGAAGCCTTTACCTGGTTAAAATTTCTAATCTCCATTAGCTATTCAGTACATAAAGATTCAGAATGGTATTATTAAAGATAATATTGATGACATTGCTTAACTACAGTATTTAAGCACCTATATGAGGAGAACAATATATTTAGCATCAAAAAGACTTAGGGAAAGATTATATCATAAATTACAGATTATATATTTTAAATGCCCTACTTGAATTTTTGTTATTTATTTTAGGTTTCTGATATTCAAACCAGATCTGCTATTATTTCATGGAAACTACGTGGTTCTGAGAAATGTGATCACACCAAATCTCCCATGACATTTGAACTGGCAATATCTAACAGTGGTAAAAATGGAAAATATAAAAATGTATATATGTAAGTTTCTTTTTATTCATTTCTCATTTCTCATAATTCAATTCACATATGCTATCTAAATGTATAGATCTCAACTTATACCTAGGCTGAGTTCTAAAGATTTTTTCTGCATTTTTTCCCAAGCTTTGAATGCAATTTTATATTAAAATAGTTTTATATATGGTGGGTGGTTGCCAGGTCAGTCCATGAAATTCACTGAACCATGTTAGTGCTGAGAAGGATCTTAACTATCAACTGGTCCATTCTCTTCAGTTTATAGCTTTCCTATTTGACAAGTTTAGACTCAGGGAAGAAAATGTTCCCTCCAATTCTCCCTTCTCTTTATTCACTTAGGTCATTTTAGGGGGGAAAAAAGTTTCACTTTATGGTAGGCTACACAAATGAGGCATTTACATTGCAATTGGATTTAAGATAGACTCCCCTGGAAATTTCATTACAGAAGCTAGTTATAAGGTGGAGCTATGATAGCAGCAGGATGAGCTTAGGAATGTGCTCAGAAGATACAACCAGAAAAAAAAAAGATAAAAAGATAGAACCAGGACTAGGGAGGATATGGTGGAGGACATAGCAAGAGCATACCCAACCACTCTGAACAAACAGCTTCTCGACTGAATGGGGACATGTATTCTGAAAGAGAACACACAGAGAGAGGCACAGTAGAAAGGAAATCCCAAGTGAGAAAGAAGAAATTCCTTTGCCCACCAAAAATTATGCAAGAAATAAGTCAGAGATCTGGAGCTGTCTCTACAGCACTTTAAAAATCATAATGCATCTTAAACTTCATTTCCTAGAATTTGTCATCTTTACTCAGAGACTCAAAGTGAAATTTTAAATGTAATTAGTTATTATGTAAAGTTTTACTTCCTTTATAATTAGAAGCTAGAAAATTTAAATTTAAGAATTATAATACACAATCTTCTATATTGGGTAGAGGGATGGGAAGATGTAAAATGTGAGGAAAAGCTACTTATAAAATTAAGTTTTGTAGGAGGTTACATGGTGGCCTTTGTCTGGTGTTATGTATTTCATAAATATCTTTGTTTTTTATAAAAACACTCTAATCACCCTATAACCTTGAGTGGCCTGTGCTTAGAAGTATCAGCCTTTGCTTAAAAATAATAATCTTTTAGCTCTTTTTGAAGGCTATTTCTGGGATTAGAGCCTGAAAGAACTCTTTGAGTTGGTAGAGTACACCTAGGTACTTATGACTGTTTCAGGAAGACATAGATGTGGAAGCACAGCCACTCAATCCACTGTAGCAAATAGGTGCCCTCCCCAGAAAGATTTCCTTTTGTAATTGAATAAATAAATTGCATGATGCACAGTGTCTTTGAGGCTTTTCATATCAACATTATTTTAAATAAGCTAATTAAAGACAAATCTGCATTATTACAGTGTGAAGAAGTTGCAGCGGGAAAAATTATAAAATTTCACTTCATAAAGCCATAGTAATTTCACATGCAAATGAAGAATTTGAAGTATTAGTATCACTTTTTTGCATTCATAGAAAATGGGCTAAAGTTCTCTAAATTTCAAAGAAAATTGTGCTTCTTTGTTTATCACTTGAATATATAAGATTAGGACTGTTAGTTAGCTATTACATATTTGTGAGATCATTTATAAACAGATATTATGTTCACAGTGGTGATGGAGTTATATTTACTCTACTTGATCTACAACCATCCATGGCCTATTTCATAAGGTAAGAACTCCATCCTACACAACCCCCACTCACCCTTTAGCCAGGCAGACTCCCCGGTCTGTATCAGTTTACTACTTATGATTTCTACAGTCAGCATTGTTACTTGCCAGCAGAGTGGCCTATCCTTCATGCTTCAAAAGAGCCCCCTCCAAATCCCTCATTAGTTCACTTTCTTTCACTTAATACAGGTGAAAGAGTGATTTGGGAGCCATCACCAATAACAATCCAACTTGATTCTACTAGAAAATTCTGTATAATTAGCTCCTAATATGTACCAGGGAACTCAAGTATTCAATTTAGTACATGTAAGGATAAATATTTGAAAGCTTACAACAATTGTCATTACATTTTTAGAATTACAACCATAAGAAGCTCAGCACATAGAACTATGTCTGAAGTGGTTAGTTTCACAACTCCAGGTTGTGAACCAGACCCTCCACTTGCACCCAAACTAATTAACCGATCCAAGAGCAGCCTGAATTTACAGTGGAAAGTAAGTATTTTACTGCCAAAGTCTCCTCAACATGTTTTTTTTTTTTTTTTTAATTTAAAAACATTCTTTCTGGGGCACCTGGGTGGCTCAGTTGTTAAGTGTCTGCCTTCAGCTCAGGTCATGGTCCCAGGGTCCTGGGATCGAGGCCCATATCGGGCTCCCTGCTCAGCGGGAAGCCTTTTTCTCCCTCTCCCACTCCCCCTGCTTGTGTTCCCTCTCTCGCTGTGTCTCTCTCTGTCAAATAAATAAATAAAATCTTAAAAAAAAAAACATTCTTTCTACTTTGTCCTGAATTTTAAATATGAAATTATGCATGCCTCATCTGACCTATTTCCCTAGCACTTTTTGTTTTTCCATAATCATCTTTCTCTTCTATCTATATCGAGCATCAAGTAAATTGAGAAATGTCAATCATAATTTCAATTAGTAAAAGTTGAAGTGTCAATTTCTGTAACCTAAATTTATTTATAAGTGTAGTTACCAATAATTCTACCTCTTATTTATTAACTTTCTTTATTACATAAAATTTGGAAAACAAAACAAGACATAGATTTTGGGTATGTCTTATAGACTGTAAAAAGTGCATTTTAACTTTAAAATCTGGATTGCTTTAAAAAAAAGTAAGCAGAGGGGCGCCTGGGTGGCTCAGTTGGTTAAGCGACTACCTTCGGCTCAGGTCATGATCCTGGAGTCCCAGGATCGAGTCCCGCATCGGGCTCCCTGCTCAGCGGGGGGTCTGCTTCTCCCTCTGACCCGCTTCCCTCTCGTGCTGTCTCTCATTCTCTCTCTCAAATAAATAAATAAAATCTTTAAAAAAAAAAGTAAGCAGATTAATTTTACAGTAATTTCAATCACTTTAATTACATAGTGTGTGTGTATGTACATATACTGTGTAAAAACAGACAATCATACTTTTATCTTTCTGACATATTTAGGGTTCCAATGATAATGGTTCCAAAATAAACAGCTTCCTTTTGGAATGGGATGAGGTAAACCATTTTATTTCTTAAAAGTACTTTTTTGTAAATGGTTATTAATGTTATGATGAATTTTTATACTTGCAGCATTTTATAATGTTCTAATATTTTGCATCTATTATTAAGGGCAAAGGTGAAGGCTTCAAAAGTTGCTATATGGGTACCATGAAACAACACAAGATCCTTAAACTGAATGCTTCTACAAAATATTCATTCAGACTAGCTGCCAAAAATAACTTTGGCTTGAGGTACATTGAATTATTGCAATATTTAAAAGTCTACACTTTAATAAGAACCTGAAAATAACTTTTCCATATTAATTTATTTTTCAGTGATTTCAGTGAAATAGCAATCTTCCATACATCAGGAACTATGCCTCCAACACCTCCACCTCCTAAGCTAAAAGAAGCAGGAGTCTGTAATTTGTCACTAGAATGGTGTGCCCCAACTAACACAAGCCCAAATGACAGTCTTACTTATGTACTAGAAATGGAAGAAGCAGGATCCGTAAGTTTTCTTTTCACATGCTTTAATCTTTAACTTCAGTTTTAGGTACATTTTACATGCATCTTATAATGAAAAATTTTAGATTTAAGTTAATTTCTTTTTTTAAGTTTTTATTTAAATTCCAGTTAGTTGGGATGCCTGGGTGGCTCAGTCTGTTAAGCATCTGCCTTCGGCTCAGGTCCTGATCCCAAGCTCCTGGAATCGAGCCCTGCATTGGGCTCCCTGCTCAGCGGGGAGCCTGCTTCTCCCTCTGCCTGCTGCTCCCCCTGCTTGTGCTTTCTCTCCCTGATAAATAAATAAATAAATAAATAAATAAATAAATAAATAAATAAATTCCAGTTAGTTAACAGTGTAATATTAGTTTCAGGTGTACAATTTAGTGATTCAACGCTTAAATACAACACCCAGTGCTCATGACAACAAATGCCCTCATTAATCCCCATCACCTATTTCACCCATCCCCCCACCCACTTCCCTTCTGATAACCATCAGTTTGTTCTCTGTAGTTAAGAGTCTGTTTCTCAGTTGTCCTCTTTTTTTCGCTATGATTAAGCTAATTTCTACTCAATCAAACCACATGATTCCCAAGTCTCTGTTTTCAAGAGGGGCCAATGCTGAGCCAATGTTAGGCGAGCCAGTACAGGGAGTTCTGAAGGTACCTAAGTCCCGGAAGATTAGCTAAAAGCAGCAGCAGCCATAACAACACAACAGATACACAGTGAAGTGTGTTAGTTCTTCAACTTTGGGTCTATCCCAGATGACCTTGCATGGTCACACAGATCCTCTGCATACTTCTACCAGGGCAAACGCTTTCCTCATCTCCCTGGATTCCTGATGTGGGCGGGCAAACTGTTTTATTTTATTTATTTATTATTTTATTCTGAACTTTCAAGTCTATACTAAATAGACTATTCAACTTAAAAGGCAGCTGTACATTTTAGGTTATGTACATTTTACCACATTTTATATAAAGCAACTAACATTGAAGAAGAGTTCTGTGTAATTAATATGTTAAGTGCCTTCATATACATTATCTCATCACATCCTGAAAAAAGGGAGACCTTTAAAGTAGAAAGTATCTCCATTTATTTTTTAATTTTTTATTCTTATGTTAATCCCCATACATTACATCATTAGTTTTAGATGTAGTGTTCCATGATTCATTGTTTGTGCATAACACCCAGTGCTCCATGCAGAATGTGCCCTCCTCAATACCCATCACCAGGTTAACCCATCCTCCCACCCCCCCTCCCCTCTAGAACCCTCAGTTGGTTTTTCAGAGTCCAACGTCTCTCATGGTTCATCTACCCCTCCGATTTCCCACCCTTCATTCTTCCCCTCCTGCTAGCTTCTTCTTCTTCTTTTTTTTTTTTCTTACCATATATTGCATTATTTGTTTCAGAGGTACAGATCTGAGATTCAACAGTCTTGCACAATTCACAGCACTTACCAGAGCACATACCCTCCCCAGTGTCTATCACCTGGTCACCCCATTCCTCCCACCCCACCCCCCACTCCAGCACCATCAGTTTCTTTCCTGAGATTAAGAATTCCTCATATCAGTGAGATCATATGATACATGTCTTTCTCTGTTTGACTTATTTCGCTCAACATAATACCCTCCAGTTCCATCCACGTCATTGCAAATGGCAAGATCTCATTCCTTTTGATGGCTGCATAATATTCCATTGTATATATATACCACCTCTTCTTTATCCATTCATCTGTCGATGGACATCTTGGCTCTTTTCACAGTTTGGCTATTGTGGACATTGCTGCTATAAACATCGGGGTGCACGTACCCTTTCGGATCTCTACTTTCGTATCTTTGGGGTAAATACCCAGTAGTGCAATTGCTAGATCATATGGTAGCTCTATTTTCAACTTTTTGAGGAACCTCCACACTGTTTTCCAGAGTGGCTGCACCAGCTTGCATTCCCACCAACAGTGTAGGAGGGTTCCCCTTTCTCTGCATCCCCGCCAACATCTGTCGTTTCCTGACTTGTTAATTTTAGCCATTCTGACTGGTGTGAGGTGGTATATCATTGAGGTTTTGATTTGGATTTCCCTGATGCCGAGCGATGTTGAGCACTTTTTCATGTGTCTGTTGGCCATTTCGATGTCTTCTTTGGGAAAATATCTGTTCATGTCTTCTGCCCATTTCTTGATTGGATTCTTTGTTCTTTGGGTGTTGAGTTTGATGAGTTCCTTATAGATTTTGGATACTAACCCTTTATCTGATATATCATTTGCAAATATCTTCTCCCATTCTGTCAGTTGTCTTTTGGTTTTGTTGACTGTTTCCTTTGCTTTGCAAAAGCTTTTTATCTTGATGAAGTCCCAATAGTTCATTTTTGCCCTTGCTTCCCTTGCCTTTGGCGATGTTTCTAGGAAGAAGTTGCTGCAGCTGAGGTCGAAGAGGTTGCTGCCTGTGTTCTCCTTTAGGATTTTGATGGACTCCTGTCTCACATTGAGGTCTTTCACCCATTTGGAGTCTATTTTTCTGTGTGGTGTAAGGAAATGGTCCAGTTTCATTCTTCTGCATGTGGCTATCCAATTTTCCCAACACCATTTGTTGAAGAGACTGTCTTTTTTCCATTGGACATTCTTTCCTACTTTGTCGAAGATTAGTTGACAATAGAGTTGAGGGTCCATTTCTGGGCTCTCTATTCTGTTCCATTGATCTGTGTGCCTGTTTTTGTGCCAGTACCATGCTGTCTTGATGATGACAGCTTTGTAATAGAGCTGGAAGTCCGGAATTGTGATGCCGCCAGCTTTGCTTTTCTTTTTCAATATTCCTCTGGCTATGCAGGGTCTTTTCTGGTTCCATACAAATTTTAGGATTATTTGTTCCATTTCTTTGAAAAAAGTGGATGGTATATTGATGGGGATTGCATTGAATGTGTAGATTGCTCTAGGTAGCATTGACATCTTCACAATATTTGTTCTTCCAATCCATGAGCATGGAACATTTTTCCATTTCTTTGTGTCATCCTCAATTACTTTCATGAGTATTTTATAGTTTTCTGAGTACAGATCCTTTGCCTCTTTGGTTAGATTTATTCCTAGGTATCTTATGGTTTTGGGTGCAATTGTAAATGGGATCGACTCCTTAATTTCTCTTTCTTCTGTCTTGTTGTTCGTGTATAGGAATGCCACTGATTTCTGTGCATTGATTTTATATCCTGCCACTTTACTGAATTCCTGTATGAGTTCTAGCAGTTTTGGGGTGGAGTCTTTGGGGTTTTCCACATAAAGTATCATATCATCTGCAAAGAGTGAGAGTTTGACTTCTTCTTTGCCAATTCAGATGCCTTTGATTTCTTTTTGTTGTCTGATTGCTGTGGCTAGGACTTCTAGTACTATGTTGAATAGCACTGGTGATAGTGGACATCCCTGCCACATTCCTGACCTTAGGGGGAAAGCTCTCAGTTTTTTCCCGTTGAGATTGATATTCGCTGTAGGATTTTCATAGATGGCTTTTATGATATTGAGGTATGTACCCTCTATGCCTATATTCTGAAGAGTTTTGATCAAGAAAGGATGCTGTACTTTGTCAAATGCTTTTTCTGCATCTATTGAGAGGATCATATGATTCCTGTTCTTTCTTTTGTTAAAGTATTGTATCACGTTGATTGATTTGTGGATGTTGAACCAACCTTGCAGCCCAGGGATAAATCCCACTTGGTCGTGGTGAATAATCCTTTTAATATACTGTTGGATCCTATTGGCTAGTATTTTGGTGAGAATTTTTGCATCCATGTTCATCAGAGATATTGGTCTGTAATTCTCCTTTTTGATGGGGTCTTTGTCTGGTTTTGGGATCAAGGTAATGGTAGCCTCATAAAATGAGTTTGGAAGTTTTCCTTCCATTTCTATTTTTTGGAACAGTTCAGAAGAATAGGTATTAATTCTTCTTGAAATGTTTGGTAGAATTCCCCCTGCGAAGCCATCTGGCCCTGGGATCTTGTTTGTTGGGAGATTTTTGATGACTGCTTCCATTTCCTTAATGGTTATGAGTCTGTTCAGGTTCTCTATATCTTCCTGGTTCAGTTTTGGTAGTTGATACATCTCTAGGAATGCATCCATTTCTTCCAAGTTATCTAATTTGCTGGCATAGAGTTGCTCATAATATGTTCTTATAATTGTTTGAATTTCTTTGGTGTTGGTTGTGATCTCTCCTCTTTCATTCATGATTTTGTTTATTTGGGTCATTTCTCTCTTCTTTTTGAATAGTCTGGCCAGGGGTTTATCAATCTTGTTAATTCTTTCAAAGAACCAGCTCCTAGTTTCGTTGATCTGTTCTACTGTTCTTTTGGTTTCTATTTCATTGATTTCTGCTCTGATCTTTATTATTTCTCTTCTCATGCTGGGTTTAGGCTTTATTTGCTGTTCTTTCTCCAGCTCCTTTAGGTGTAGGGTTAGGTTGTGTACTTGAGACCTTTCTTGTTTCTTGAGAAAGGCTTGTATTGCTATATACTTTCCTCTTAGGACTGCCTTTGCTGCATCCCAAAGATTTTGAACAGCTGTGTTTTCATTTTCATTGGTTTCCATGAATTTTTTAAATTCTTCTTTAATTTCCTGGTTGACCCATTCATTCTTCAGTAGGATGCTCTTTAGCCTCCATGTATTTGAGTTCTTTCTGACTTTCCTCTTGTGATTGAGTTCTAGTTTCAAAGCCTTGTGGTCTGAAAATAGGCAGGGAATGATCCCAATCTTTTGGTACTGGTTGAGACCTGATTTATGACCTAGAATGTGATCTATTCTGGAGAATGTTCCATGGGCACTAGAAAAGAATGTGTATTCTGTTGCTTTGGGATGGAATGTTCTGAATATGTTTGTGAAGTCCATTTGGTCCAGTGTGTCATTTAAAGTCTTTATTTCCTTGTTGATCTTTTGCTTAGACGATCTGTCCATTTCAGTGAGGGGGGTGTTAAAGTCCCCCATTATTATTGTATTGTTGTCAATGTGTTTCTCTGCTTTTGTTATTAATTGCCTTATATAATTGGCTGCTCCCATGTTAGGGGCATAGATATTTACAATTGTTAGATCTTCTTGTGGGATAGACCCTTTAAGTAGGATATAGTGTCCTTCCCATCTCTTATTACAGTCTTTGGTTTAAAATCTAACTTGTCTGATATAAGGATTGCCACCCCAGCTTTCTTTTGGTGTCCATTAGCATGGTAAATGGTTTTCCACCCCCTCACTTTCAATCTGGGGGTGTCTTTGGGTCTAAAATGAGTCTCTTGCAGACAGCATATCGATGGGTCTTGTTTTTTAATCCAGTCTGATAGCCTGTGTCTTTTGATTGGGGCATTTAGCCCATTTACATTCAGGGTAACTATTGAAAGATATGAATTTAGTGCCACTGTATTGCCTGTAAGGTGACTGTTACTGTATATTGTCTGTGTTCCTTTCTGGTCTATGTTGCTTTTAGGGTCTCTCTGCTTAGAGGACCCCTTTCAAGATTTCTTATAGGGCTGGTTTTGTGTTTGCAAATTCCTTTAGTTTTTGCTTGTCCTGGAAGCTTTTTATCTCTCCTTCTATTTTCAATGACAGCTGAGCTGGATATAGTATTCTTAGCTGCATATTTTTCTCATTTAGTGCTCTGAATATATCCTGCCAGTCCTTTCTGGCCTGCCAGGTCTCTGTGGAGAGGTCTGTTGCCAATCTAATGTTTCTACCATTGTAGGTTACATATCTCTTCTCCTGAGCTGCTTTCAGGATTTTCTCTTTGTCTATGAGACTCGTAAGTTTTACTATTAGATGTCAGGGTGTTGACCTATTTTTATTGATTTTGAGAGGGGTTCTCTGTGCTTCCTGGATTTTGATGCCTGTTTCCTTCCCCAAATTAGTTAAGTTCTCTGCTATAATTTGCTCCATTATACCTTCTGCCCCTCTCTCTCTTTCTTCTTCTTCTGGGATCCCAATTATTCTAATGTTGTTTCGTCTTATGGTATCGCTTATCTCTCGAATTCTACCCTCGTGATCCAGTAGTTGTTTATCTCTCTTTTTCTCAGCTTCTTTATTTTCCATCATTTGGTCTTCTATATCATTGATTCTCTCTTCTGCCTCATTAATCCTAGCAGTTAGCGCCCCCATATTTGATTGCACCTCATTAACAGCCTTTTTGATTTCAACTTGATTAGATTTTAGTTCTTTTACTTCTCCAGAAAGGGTTTCTCTAATAACTTCCATGCTTTTCTCAAGCCCAGCTACTATCTTTAAAGTGATGATTCTGAACTCTAGATCTGACATCGTACTAATGTCCATATTGAGTAGGTCCCTGGCAGTCAGTACTACCTCTTGCTCTTTTTGTTGAGGTGATTTTTTCCGTCTTGTCATTTTGTGCAGAGGAGAATAGATTAATGAGAGAACAAAATGCTAACAGGGTAACAACGTCCCCAGAAAATATACTCTAAACAAATCAGAAAAGACCTGAAGCAGTGGAAAAAGAAATGGAAAGAGAGAAAAAAGAAAAAGATAAAGATAAAAACAGAACAAAACAAAACAACAACAACAAAAAAAAACAGAATGTGATCAAATATGACCAGGCTGGTATATAGATCAGTGCCACACACTAGATTTTAGGTGTATTTTGGTCTGTTAGAAGAAAGTGCCTCCCAAAATTTTAAAGAAAGAAAAACTTATATATGTACAAAAATAAGGGTTGATATGATGAAGGGATGGAATATGACTGTAAAGATGGAAATCATTAAAAATTTTATAAAAGGAATTGATAAGAAGTTGTTTGAAAAAAGAAGAGGATTTAAAAAAAGAAAAAAGAAAAAAAAAGGGAGAGAATGTGATCAGGCAGGGGAGTAGAAAAAAACCATATACTAGAGATTTAGGGTATATTTTAATCTGTTATAAGAAACTATCTCAAAATTTTAAAGAGAGAATAACTTATATATATACGCCAAAAATACGGGTAACTACTATGAAGTGATAGAATATGACTCTAAAAATGAAAAATAAAAATGTTTTTTAAAAAAGGGATTGATAAGATGTTGGTTGAAAAAGGGAAAAAGAAAAATTCCAAAAAAAAAAAGAAAGAAACAGAAAAAAGACAGTTAAAAAAAATTAACTTTGGAAGACTAAAGAATCATGGTAAAAAAGCCATGAATTCTATGTGCAGTATTTTCCTAGCGCTGGAGTTCTACCGTTCTCATTGATCAGTAAACTTGGTCTTGGCCGGCTGTTCTCGCTGATCTTCTGGGGGAGGGGCCTGTTGCCGTGGTTTCCAAATGTCTCTGCCGGAGGTGGAATTGCCCCGCCCTTGCCCCCTCCCGGCTAAGTAATCTGCCCGGGTTTGCTCTCCGGAGCTTTTGTTCCCTGCGAGCTTTCCGTACAGCTTTGGAGGCAGAGAGTGAAAATGGCGGCCTCCCAATCTCCGCCTCAGAGGAGCCGAGAACTCGGGGCCCCGCTCCTCAGTGAGCCCCCAGAGAAAAGCCGCCAGTCACTCCTGTCTCCCCGGTCTCCAGCTGCACTCTGTGCTCACCCGGCTTGTGACCGCGCGTTTCTATCTCTGGCACCCGACCCCGGGTGGAGTCTCCAAACCCAGCAGATCCCTGCGGTGTGCTCCCGCGCGGCTCCTCCCAGGGGAGGAAGTGAGTCTCCCCGGATCTGCCGCTTGTTGGGTCCCTGCTGGAGGAGCAGGGGCCCGACTGTGCCGCGGATCACGGTTTATGGCAACCCCGAGCTGAGAGCCCGCGCCTGGGCTCCGTCTCTGCAGCCGGCTTCCCTGCTCCGATACCTGGGAGCTCTGCCACACTCAGGCACCCCCGGTCTTTCTGTGACCCCGAGGGTCCTGAGACCACACTGTCCCGGAGGGTTCCACCCCCCGCTTAGCCACCAGAGTGACGTCCCTCAGCGGAGCAGACTTTTAAAAGTTCCGATTTTGTGCTCCGTGGCTCTATCACTTGCCAGAAGCGGCCGACGGAGGCCCCTCCCCCGCCGTCTATCCTCCCGAATATCGCCTCGGATTCACTTCTCCGCACGTCCTACCTTCCAGAAAGTGGTCGCTTTTCTGTTCAGAGAGTTGTTGCTCTTCTTTTCTTCGATCTCCTGTTGAGTTTGTAGGTGTTCAGAATGGTTTGATCCCTATCCAGCTGAATTCCTGAGAGGAGACGAAATCCAGGTCTCCTACTCCTCCGCCATCTTGCTCCGCCCCCCCCCCCCGAGTGTCTCCATTTTTTATGGAGGAACTAAGGTTCAGAGAGACTAAGGGACTTGCTCAGGACCACCCAGATGGGAAATAAGCTGAAGTTGGAACTTGAACCTAAGCCTAATTCCTAAATTCATTCTTTCATTTCCAGGGGTTGGGTTTTAAACCTAAATATAATGGAGAAGACCTCTCATGCACTATAAGAAATCTTCAAAGAAGTACTACATACAAGTTTAGGGTATGTGGCTATAATTTATAAATTTGTATCATATTTTTAATATTAAATTATACTCTTCACTGGAGATTAAAAAAATGAGTATCTTTTTTGGTTGAAATTAAACATTATTTTGCATTTAGTTCTCAGAAATCTTCAAATAACCTGCTTTATAATATTATTTGCAAACTATGCACATTTTCAAATCAGATATTTATTTCCAGTGGTCAACCAAGGTATTCTCTTTTACTCAAACAGATCTTTGCCTACAATTTGGAAGGAAGGAGTAACCCCAGTGGAGAAGTAAAATATACTACCTATCCAGATAAGCCTGGATCCCCTGAAACACCATATATAAAGGGAAAAATCTATGCACACAGAGTAAAAATTGGATGGGGTAATGTTTTTGTATTTGAAATGTACCCTTTCTGTCTTAATATTAACTATTGAGAAGAAATCTTCCTCTAACTGCCCGCAGCTTTATAAAATATTCTCTTATTTTCATTTGAAATATTTCACCTTATAAATGAGTTCAGTTGTAAATGACATTTTTTATAGTTCTCTGTTGAGTTCTCTATTGCTATCTCATTAAGTCACACATGAACAAATTACTAAATTTTATATGAGCCTTCAAAAATTATAGTTATTCCAAGTAAGATTATATCTAATATAGAGGCCAAAATGAAAAAGACACAACAATGATAAATGCCAGCTTGATAAGAAATTATGTTTTTACAAATCATTTTGCCTCTCAACTGGCAAAATCTACTTCAAGGTACAAATACTTAGCATTTTAGTCTCTTTGAAAGAACTTTAAAATCTTAATTCATTAAGATTTTAGTTTCATGTCTAATATTAATACCCTATTAAATTTCATGTTTGTATTTTTTCTCCATAAAAATTTTAATTTATAAGATAATGTTCCAATGAAAGACTTTTAAGTTTATTCAAGAATAATATTAATTTTATTTCTCTTTTCAGAACCACCCAAAGATAATGGTGGGACATACACTTCAAGTTACAGTTTAGAAGTTAGTGAAAATTCAGATGGTAAGACATCATGACTTTTTTTCAAAGTTATAAGATTTTTTAAAAGTTTTTATTTAAATTCCAGTTAGTTAGTTAACATACAGTGTACTATTAATTTCAGGTGTACAATATAGTGATTCAACACTTCCATACAACACCTGGTGCTGATCACAACTGTGCATCATGATTTTTTTTAAAGTTTTTATTTTGAAATAGTTTTAGATTTATCCAGAAGTTGTCAAAATAGTGTAGAGAATTCCTGTATATAACCTTCACTCAGCTTCTCCTAAAATTAGTATCTTACATAACCATAGTACAATTATCAAAACCAGGAAATTGGCATTGGTACAATACTATGAACTAATCCAGGACTTACTTGGATTTCCCCATTTTTTAGTAGCAAATTATGTTTATTTACTGATCTTTTATTATTTTATGGCTAATTCTATAAGGAATATAATTATTTAACTATTGTAAATAGGTAACTGGACCACAGTTAGTTTCCAAAATGCTTATTTCTTAGTATATACATGAGATAATAATGGGACCCATAAAATTTATAAGCTACCTATAAATAAATTAGATAAATTTGCTTTTATCCCTTCAGAGAATTCCTGGAACATAATCTACAGTGGAACCACAAAGGAATTTCTATATGATCACCTGCAACCTGGTACTACATATAAACTGAGAGTCTTTTGTACTTCACCTGTAGGCCAAAGCCAGGTGAGGAAACAGAGAGGGAAGTGTGTAAATTGAGGATTGAAATTATTTATGTTACTGTTTTAAAAAACTGAATTTGAATTTAATATAATCATAAGGTATTTTGTATTTCTCTTAGCCTTCAGATATATTGACTATTCAAACACCTACTCTTTCTCCTGCATCTTGCCATCCTCTACCTTTGAATGGTGAAACCAAGACCAAAGAAACGAACATCAAATGTGGTGAGGCTTCTTGTATGATTTGAATGACTTCGCCTAAATTTCTTGTTTTGTAACCTCTGATTTTAATTAATTAATGTTACTGAAGCAGAGCAAGTGCATTTTTTACTACAAAATCAAATAATATTTACAAAACTGTTTCTTACTTGGTAATTGAAATCACAACTTTTGAAGCATAATTAACATTCAATGTTATATTAGTTTCAGGTGTACAACATATTGATTCAATAATTCTATACATTAGTCGTGCTCACCACAATAAGTATAATCACCATCTATCACCATACAATGTTATTACAATATTACTGATTATATTCCCATGCTGTACTTTTCATCTCCATGACTTATTTATTTTATATAACTAAGTTTGTACCTTTTAATCCCCTTTATCTATTTTGCCCATCACTCCACCCACCTCTCCTCTGGCAGCCACCAGTTTGTTCTCTATATTTAAGAGTCTGGGTTTTTTTTGGTTTTTTGTTTGGTTGGTTTGTTTTTTAGAGTGCACATATAAGTGAAATCATATGGTATTTCTCTCTCTGTCTGACTCACAACACTTAGTAAATACCCTCTAGGTCCATCCATGTTGTCACAAATGTTTTAAATATCAAAATTAAATTTAAAATTCAATTGACACAATTAATATAATTTGAGTATTCTGTTACTTTATTAAGTGTTTTCACATTGTGTCTTCTAAAATTATTTTGTATTATTTTAAAGGACCACCCCTAAAATTACTTGCAAATTTTTAAAATTTATTCTGTACATTTTTGTAGATTATCATCCTAATGAAAACTCTGAAGCACCTGCATATGTCAATAAGGCAGAAGATAACCAAGATGACAAACGAGGGCACCCTAGTTCCAAAGTGAGATCCATAGTGAGTAAATTAATTCTGAAGAATCCAGTTTCTGGTTAAAAGTAGTGAATAGTGCTGGAGAAGTTGCATTGTTCAGTTGACCCATTCATGGTTCATTTCACTTTGGATGAATTTATGCTTCTACTTCCTGTCAGGGTGGGGAGTGACCATATCTGCACAATCACCTTTGTGTTTTCTTATTTGTTTGTGTTTATTTGTAGTTGGGACCTCATCCATTGAAGTGTGAAAGTGCACCAGTCCCAAGCCCTCCTTCTCAATGTGGTATACCTGTGCTAACCTGCAAGGGTCCAACCTGTGTTGTTGTTAGTTGGGGGGTATGTTATCAATTTATTTTTATTAATTTTGTTGATATAAGAGCACACCTATTGGTTTAGTATTTTTTTTTGAAAGTCTACAACTCCCTAAGGAGTCAGAGTTTAGATTAGGGTTCCATAAATCTTGGACCATGGTTCTAGAACAACATAAGACCTGATACTAGTACTATTAGGAAGGCTAAGGCTAGGGACACCTGGGTGGCTCAGTCAGTTAAGCATCTGCCTTTGGCTCAGGTCATGATCCCAGGATCCTGGGATCACGTCCGGCATCAAGCTCCTTGCTCAGCCCCTATTAAATAAATAGGGGCACCTGGGTGGCTCAGTCAATTGAGTGTCCGACTCAATTTTGGCTCAGGTCATGGTCTCAGGGTCTTGAGATCAAGCTCTGCATCAGGCTCCATGCTCAGCATAGAGTCTGCTTGAGATTCTTTTCCTCTCCCTCTGCTCCTCCCCACTGCTCTCTAAAATAAATAAGTAAATAAAATCTTTAAAAAAAAAAGAAGAGGTGCCTGGGTGGCTGAGTCAGTTAAGCGTCTGCCTTCAGCTCAGGTCATGATCCCAGGGTCCTGAAATCGAGCCCCATGTCCAACCCCTTGTTCAGCAGGGAGCCTGCATCTCCCTCTGACTGCTGCTCCCCCTGTTTGTGCTCGCTCTCTCTCTCTGTCAAATAAATAGATAAAATCTTTTTTAAAAATTTAAATAAATAAATAAATATCTAAAACTATGGTAATCCTATGGTAATCCTGCTTTTCAGACTCTATATTTATAGAGATTAATAAATTTGGAAAACCAAATAGGCGATCAATAGGTAACTAATTTAATTTTTTAAAGGTTTATTTATTCATTCGAGACACAGAGATACAGAGAGAGAGAGAATATGAGCAGGGGGAGAAGCAGAGGGAGGGGGAGAAGCAGGCTTCCCGCTCAGCAGGGAGTCCAATGCGGGGCTTGATCCCAGGACCCTGGTATCATGACCTGAGCCAAAGGCAGACGCTTAACCATCTGAGCCACCCAGGCGCCCCAACTAATTTAATTTTTTTTTTAAGATTTTTATTTATTTATTTGACACAGAGAGACAGCAAGTGCAGGAACACAAGCAGGGGGAGTGGGAGAGGGAGAAGCAGGCCTCCCGTGGAGCAGGGAGCCCAATGTGGGGCTCGATCCCAGGACCCTGGGATCATGACCTGAGCCGAAGGCAGACGCTTAACGACTGAGCCACCCAGGTGCCCCCTAATTTAATTTTTAAAACCAAAACAAGAGATAATAAAATCAATTTATAGAACTTTGAGCCCCGCATTGGGCTCCCTGTTCGGTGGGAAGCCTGCTTCTCCCTCTCCCTCTCCCCCTGCTTGTGTTCCCTCTCTCGCTGTGTCTCTCTCTGTCAAATAAATAAATAAAATCCTTAAAAAAAAGTGACTATGAGATAATGAAGCTTTAAAAAATGTTTTGCATCCATGTGAATAGCTCCCCATTTAAATAAGCTCAAAAAATAAAAACTGGCCTAGTTTTTAAGCCACCTATGTATCTTTGAATTTTTCTTCCATTCTTCCCAGACTCTAGCAGAGGGTTTTTAGCATTGACACAAAAGCTTTAGTTTGATAATAATAAATGACAATCTGATAACAGCACTGTACAAAATCCAGAGAATACTGGAATTTGTGTTTGAACCCACTAATCAATAGTAATATTAAGCAACATTAGTATATCTAGGTTTGCTCTTTTTTAAGTAACCTATTTGAGAATACTTTTAACAAATTAAAAATAGGAATTTATCAAATATGTGGGATTAGCCAATCCTTTCTCTTAATTTTATTTGAGCCTTTTAATGTTAATTATAGTATTCTGCCTTATATTTAATTATTTCTACAATTGTCTCATACCATTTAATAGATTATGAGTTTTGATATTGAAAAATTATGTTGTAACTCTCCACAATATCTAGTATAATGACAATTTATAGAAAGAACTCAATTTCTGTGTTTGTTGCATCTTTTAGATTCCTTTGTGTAATGGTGCTGAAATCACTGAATATAGACTTGACTGGGGACAAAGTGAAGAATCAATGCACTTGATTTACACTGGCCCTTGTCTGAGCTATGAAGTTAAAGGTCTCATTCCTGCAACTACATATTTTTGCAGAGTTCAGGTAATCCCAACAGTTATTCCAATGTAAATAAGACAACAGTTATTAACCTATACTATCCACATCCATAATACTGACACCATTTCCAGTGTAGTGACTAGAAGGGATTAATAGACTTCCAAATGTTAAATATTTCTCATGTTCAGCAACATCATTCTGAGCTCCTTCACCTAGCATTTAAAGCCCCACATAATCTGGAACCTACTTTTTATGCCAACTTGATCAGCCATTATTTTTTCTACAGTTCTGTTTCCCAAATTACCTTGAACTTAACAATCACCTGAAATGCTTGTTTAAAACACTGATTCCTGCACCTTCACTCAGACTACTGAGTCAAAATTTCTAATCCAGTGACTTCTTAATCTGTAAAATTAAAAAGCACTCAAAGTGATAATTATCATCAATTAGGAAAAACTTCAGAAACTATTTCAAACAAACAAGTCTGCTCTACCACCACCCCAAGTATGCCTTGTACATTTGTTCATGCCTTATTCATTGCCTATCTTGTCCCATAAAACCAAGCTTTTGCATCAGTGCTTCCCTGAAAACCTTAGCTGGAAGTGATCTCTTCCTCCTCTGAACTACTAGAATTATAAGACACACAACATTAAGGTTTGGGGAAACAATCCAAATTTGGAAAGATCTGATATGTTGTCCCTATAAACTAAAGCCATCAAATTGTAGGAGCCCTAATACTGAGAATCTAAGTTCCATCTCCCAGATTGCCTTTCATCACTGGAAGTAATTTTTTTTTAAATCCTTTGTCAACTTTTTTGGGTATCTATTTTTTTTTTTTTTTTTTTGGCAAAGTGCTCTGACAATATATATTTGTGAGAAGGCCACTGCAATTGTCCAAAGGACAGGTGAGTTTATGAATATTAAGGATGCTACAATGGGAATGCTAAGACATTAATGGAGCTGAAAGATATTTGAGAAGTAAAAATCAATGGAATGTGATCCTGCCAAGACAGAATATCCCCATACCTCCCAGGTCCTCCTTCTTACAACTAAAACTCTCTGAACATAACACAACAAACAAGCATAGACTATAAATGGTGGAAAAAAAGAAAAATGTAAAAAGAAAAGGATCCTAAGGACCTCACAAATTGAAAAACAACACAGTAGTGAGCCCCTTGGGTTTCGTTATCACCACACACATGTCCCAGAAAGGGTATGGGAGAAGCCTCCAATTCAGAACTGCCAACAGAGATAGGGAAAAAATCTTCAAGAAAAGCCTACATCCCGCCAACAAAATGACTGGGAAAATGCTAGCCTAACCACAGAAAATCTCTTAAGTAATGCGCACCTTACTCCAGCCAAATGAAATTGAAATCTCAATTAAAAAACCACACACATTCCTGCCCTTCCCCAACCCTGAAATTTCAACAGGCAGAGTGGGAAGCTGACCATCCAAGCCACCCCAGAAGCAAGAAACATGCTCCAGTTTCCCTACCCAGTAGTTTCAGTTCCAGAAGGGCCAAGCACGGAGTTAATCTTCCATTCACTGCCTGGCAAAATCAGACAGTGCTCTGCTCCCATCCCCTGCCAACTGGTGTCAGTATGGCCAAGCAGGGACCTTATGATCTTCCACACCTTTTTGGATGGAAGTGGGAAGGAGCACTCTAATTCCCCTGAATGGTTAGTGTTGGCAAACTCAACTTCCACCCTCACCCAGCAGCAATGGACTGACCAAGGTGGTGTGATTCAGGCTAGTTAGCACTCTATTTTCTTCTTACCCCTGTGTCAGTGAAGCCCAATGAGAAGTTTATTTTTTTAAACTTAAGTATAGATTAATTGACATACAATATTTTTTATTATTATGTTCAATTAGCTAGCATCATTAGTTTTCTACATAGTGTTCAAAGATTCATTAGTTGCATATAACACCCAGTGCTCATCACCACATGTGCCCTCCTGAATACCCATCACCGGGCTAACCCATTCCCCCACTCCCCTCCCTTCTGTAACCCTCAGTTCAGTTCCTGGAGTCCAGAGTCTCTCATGTTTTGTCTCCCTCTCTGATTTCTTCCCATTCAGTTTTCCCTCCCTGCCCCTGTGGTCCTCTATGCTATTCCTTATATTCCACATATGAGTGAAACCATATGATAATTGTCTTTCTCTGCTTGATTTATTTCACTTAGTATAATCCCCTCCAGTTCCATCCAAGTCGAGGCAAATGGTGGGTATTCATCCTTTCTGATGGCTGAGTAATATTCCACTGTAGATATGAACCACATCTTCTTTATCCATTCATCTGTTGAAGGGCATCTCAGCTCCTTCCACAGTTTGGCTATCGTGGACACTGTTGATATGAACATTGGGGTGCATGTGCCCCTTCTCTTCACAATGTCTATATCTTTGGGGTAAATACCTAGTAGTGCAGTTGCTGGGTCATAGGGTAGCTCTACTTTTAACATCTTGAGGAACCTCCATACTGTTTTCCAGAGTGGCTGTACCAGCTTGCATTCCCAGCAACGGTGTAATAGGGTTCCCTTTCTCCACATCCTCACCAACATTTGTTGTTTCCTGTCTTGTTAATTTTAGCCATTCTAACTGGTATAAGGTGGTATCTCATTGTGGGTTTGATTTGTATTTCCCTGATGGCTAGTGATGTTGAACATTTTTTCATGTGTCAGTTAGCCATTCATATGTCTTCTTTGGAGAAGTGTCTGTTCATGTCTTCTGCCCATTTTCTGACTGGATTATTTGTTTTTGGGGTGTTGAGTTTGAGAAGTTCTTTATAGATCTTGATACCAGCCCTTTATCTGGTATGTCATTTGCAAATATCTTCTCCCATTCTGTGAGTTATTTCTTAGTTTTGTTGACTGTTTCCTTTGCTGTGCAAAAGCTTTTTATCTTGATAAAGTCCCAAAGTTCATTTTTGCTTTTGTTTCCCTTGCCTTTAGAGACATGTGTTGAAAGAGGTCACTGTGGCCAATGTCAAAGAGGGTATTGCCTATGTTCTCCTCTAGGATTTTGATGGATTACTGTCTCATATTGAGGTCTTTCATCCATTTTGAGTTTATCTTTGTTTATTGTGTAAGAGAATGGTCCAGTTTCATTCTTCTGCATGTGGCTGTCCAATTTTCCCAGCACCATTTATTGAAGAGACTGTCTTTTTTTCTGTTGGATATTCTTTCCTGATTTGTCGAAGATTAGTTGACCATAGAGTTAAGGGTCCATTTCTGGGCTCTCTATTCTGTTCCATTGATTTATGTGTCTGTTTTTGTGCCAATATCATGCTATCTTGATGATCACAGCTTTGTAATATAGCTTGAAGTCAGGCATTGTGAAGCCCCCTGTTTTGGTTTTCTTTTTTAACAATTCCCTGGCCATTTGGGGTCTTTTCTGGTTCCATACAAATTTTAGGATTGCTTGTTCCAGCTCTGTGAAAACTGTTAATGGTATTTTGATAGGGATTGCGTTGAAAGTGTAGATTGCTCTGGGCAGCATAGACATTTTCACAATGTTTATTCTTCCAATCCATGAGCATGGAATGTTTTTCCATCTCTTTGTGTCTTCCTCAATTTCTTTCATAAGTGTTCTGTAGTCACTAGAGTATAGATCTTTCACCTCTTTGGTTAGGTTTATTCCTAGGTATCTTATGGTTTATGGTGCTATTATAAATGGAATCAATTCCTTAATTTCTCTTTCTTCAGTCACATTGTTAGTGTATAGAAATGCAACTGATTTCTGTGCATTGATTTTGTATCATGCCATGTTGCTGAATTGCTGTATCAATTATAATAATTTTGGGGTGGAGTCTTTCGGATTTTCCACATAAAGTAACGTGTCATCTGCAACGACAGAGAGTTTGACTTCTTCTTTGCCAATCTAAATGCATTTTATTTCTCTTTGTTGTCTAATTGCTGATGCTAGGACTTCTAGTACTATGTTAAACAAAAGTGGTGAGAGTGGGCTTCCCTGTTGTGTTCCTGACCTTATGGGAAAAGCTCTCAGCTTTTTCCCCGTTGAGAATGATATTCGCTGTGGGCATTTCATAGATGGTTTTTATCATATTGAGTTATGTTCCCTCTATCCCTATATTTTGAAGAGTTTTAATCAGGAAAGGATGCTGTATTTTGTCAAATGCTTTTTCTGCATTGACTGAGAGGATCATATGGTTCTTGTCTTTTCTTTGTTAATGTGATCTATCAGTTGATTGATTTTCAAATGTTGAACCACCCTTGTATCCCAGGAATAAACCCCACCTGGTCATAGGGAATAATCCTTTTAATGTACTGTTGGATCCTATTGGCTAGGATCTTGTTGAGTATTTTGGTATCCATGTTCATCATGGATACTGGTCTGTAATTCTCCTTTTTGATGGGGTCTTTGTCTGGTTTTGGGATCAGGGTAATGCTGGCCTCATAGAATGAGTTTGGAAGTTTCCCTTCCATTTCTGTTTTTTGGAACAGCTTCAGTAGAATAGCTATTATTTCTTCTTTAAATGTTTGGTAGAATTCCCGTGAGAAGCCATCTGGCCCTGGACTCTGGATTTTGGGGAGGTTTTGATTACTGCTTCAATCTTATTACTGGTTATTGGTCTATTCAGATTGTCTATTTCTTCCTGTTTCAGTCTTAGTAGTTTCCAAGTTTCCAGGAAGGCATCCATTCCTTCCAGGTTGCTTAATTTGTTGGCATATAGTTGCTGGTAATAATTTCTAATAATTATTTCTATTTCCTTGGTGTTAGTCTTGATCTCTTCCTTTTCATTCTTGATTTTGATTTGGGTTCTTTCCCTTTTCTTTTGGATAAGTCTGGCCAGAGGTTTATCGATCTTATTAATTCTTTTTTTTTTTTTAAGATTTTATTTATTTTTTAGAGAGCGAGCGAGAGAGAAACAGCATGAGAGGGGAGAGGGTCAGAGGGAGAAGCAGGCCCCCCGCTAAGCCGGGAGCCCGATGTGGGACTCGATCCCAGGACCCTGGGGTCACGACCTGAGCCGAAGGCAGATGCTTAACCATCTGAGCCACCCAGGCGCCCTCGATCTTATTAATTCTTAACTATTGAAAGATATGAATTTAGTGTCATCATATTGTCTGTAAAGTCCCTGTTTCTATAGATTATCTCTTTAAATTTCTGGTCTGGTCTATATTACTCTTGGGGGTCTTTCTTCTTTTATAGAATCTCCCTTAAGATTTCTTGCAGGGCTGGCTTGGTGGTCACATATTCTTTCAGTTTCTGCCAGTCCTGGAAGCTCTTTAGCTCTCCATCCATTCTGAATGACAGCCTTGCTGGATAAAGCATACTTGCCTTCATGTTCTTCTCATTTAGTACCCTGAATTATGTCTTTCCAGCCCTTTCTGGCTTGCCAGGTCTCTCTGGATAGGTCTGACGTTATTCTGATGTTCCTCCCTCCATACATAAGAAATCTTTTCCCCCTAACTTCTCTCAGGATAGCTTCCTTGGCTCTAAGATTTGCAAGTTTCACTATTATATGCTGGGGTGTTGGTGTATTTTTATTGATCTTGGGAGGAGTCCTCTCTGCTTCTTGGACATGAATGCTTGTTTCCTTCCCCAGGTTAGGGAAGTTCTCAGCTATGATTTGCTTAAATATGCCTTCTAGTCCTCTCTCTCTCTCTCTCTCCATCCCCTGAGGGATCCCAATAATTCTGACATTGGACTGTTTCAAGACATCTTTGATCTAAGTCTGTTCTCATGGGCTTCTACCTGCCTATCCCTATCCTCCTCGGTTTCCTTCCTTTCTATCAGCTTATCTTCTAGATCACTGATTCATTGTTCTGCCTTGTTTACCCTGGCTGTTAAAGAGTATCCAGTTTAGACTGCATCTCATTCATAGCATTTTTAGTTCGGCCTGATTAGATCTCATTTCTGCCCTTAGAGATTCTATATTGTCGCTAATGCTTTTCTCAAGCCTAGCTATTGACTTCATGATTGCTACCCTGAAGTCTATCTCTGACATCTTTCTTATATCCATATCCATTAGATCTGTGGCAGAGGACATTGTCTCTGATCCTTTTCTTTGTTGGGAGTTCCTCCTTCTAGTCATTCTGTTGAGGGATGGTTGAGGGAATGGACAGCGTCCAAAATATCAACCTTGACCCAAGCAAAAAACATCTACGAAAAAATCCAAAGTGGGCGAAAGCTACCACAGATATGCCATCAAAGCCAAGATGATCGAAAACAATAAAAAAGAAAGGAAAAAAAAGAGGGGGGCGGGGAGAAAGATTATAATCTCTCAGGGTGGACACAGCAGGGTGATCTGCCTGTTCCTGCTTGATTTTTGGTCTGTGTGGTAGAAGACACTATATCCCAAAATTGCAAAGAAATCAGAACTTACATATATATCAAGATAAAATTGAATAGAGTGAAAACTGGGCTAGTATGGGGTATAAATCTATAAAGCATATATGTGAAAAAGAAAATAAAAGTTAAGAAGCAACTTTAAAACATAGGTTGGGAAATACAAATTATTTGAAATGGGAGCAGGGTTTAAAAAAAAAAGAAACCAAAAAAGAAATGTAAAATTTTAGCCTAAAGTATAAACAAGTTGTGAGGGAACAGCTGGAACTCCCTATTATTTTCCCCTGGCACTGGAGTTTTACAGTTCTGTGGGAAATAAGCTTAAGCTTATTCACCTGTTCTTCCAGTCTGTCTTCTGGGGGAGGGGCCTGCTTGCCTGTGTGGGGTTGCCCCACCCCTTGTCAGGGGGAT
This sequence comes from Mirounga leonina, assembly GCF_011800145.1. Lineage (NCBI taxonomy): Eukaryota > Metazoa > Chordata > Mammalia > Carnivora > Phocidae > Mirounga > Mirounga leonina. Next base: position 7,903,049 of record NW_023270513.1, on the reverse strand, counting down.
GGGCTTAATGTGAGCTGGTTGGCTGCGTGGCTTTTATTCCCTGGCATCTTTCCACTTCTCTTTAGAGGGTCAGAGCTAACATGGCCCTGCAGCCCAGAGCCACAATGTTGGGGTCGACACCCCTCAACAGATCCTCCAGTTCAGTCCGTCTCCACTTCTGCCTGTACCAATCTCCACAGACTTGAGCATTTTCTGGAGGAGGGGCCTGTTGCGTTGATTCTCAAATGTCTTTGCCCCAGGCAGAATTGCACTGCCCTTGCCAGGAGCCAGGCTAAGTCATCTGCCCCGGTTTGCTCTCTGTGGCTTTTGTTCCCTGAAGGCTTTCCACACAGCTTTAGAGGATTAGAATGAAAATGGCAGCCTCCCAATCTCTGGCCCTGGAACCGAAAGCTTGGGGCCCCACTCCTCTGTGAGCCCACAGAGAAAAGCAGTCAATCACTCCTGTTACTCCTAGTCTCCCTAGTCTCTAGCACTCCGTGTCCACCTGGCCTGTGACAGAGCATTGCTATCTCTGGCACACGGCCCTGTTTGAAGTCTCCAAACCCAGCAGATTCCTGCCATAGGCTCCTGCACCACTCCTCCCAGGGAAGGAAGGGGGCTGTCCCTGGTTCTGCCACTTGTTGGGCCCCTATTTGAAGAGCAGTGGCCTGACTGTGCCGCAGATCACAGTTTATGGCAACCCCGAGCTGATAGCCCACTCCTCGGCTCACTCTTCGTGGCCAGCTTCCCTGCTCCAATACCTGGGAGCTCTGCCACACTCAGGCACCCCCGCTCCTCCTGTGACCCCAAGGATCCTGAGACCACACTCTCCCAGGAAGGGTTCCACCTCCCACTTAGCTGCCTGAGTGACATCCCTCATCGGAGCAGACTTCTGTTCTAATTTTGTGCTCCACTGCTCTATCACTTGCCAGTAGCCAGCTGAGGGAGGCTCCCTCCCCCCATGGTCTGTCTTCCCATATATGGCCTTGGATTCACTTCTCCACATCTCCTACCTTGCGGTAAATGGTCGCTTGTCTATTTGTAGAATTGCAGCTATTCTTTTCTTCAATCTCCAGTTGAGTTCACAGGTGTTCAGAATGGTTTGATAGCTATCTAGCTGAATTCCTGGGACCAGATGAAATTAAGGTCTCCTACTCCTCTGCCATCTTGGACTCCTCCCCCACAGTGAGAAGTTTAACCTACAGTTCCACCTACCAGCACTGAGACGAATGAGGACATGGGAAGCAGGACTAGGCAACATTCAGGTCCCTCCTTCACCTGCTGTCCACTGAGGAGCTCAGCCTGCATCTCTACTCAGCAACAAAAAGGCAAATCTAGGTGGTGGGAGGCTATGCTACTTGGCACCCTACTCCCCCACTCCCTTCTCCTGGTGTCATTAGGACACAACTGGGAACTGAGCTTCCACCTCCACCCTAAAGGAACACAGAGATATTAGTCAGTTCTCCATTTACCCCTTCATGGTATCATCAGGGACCAGTGAGGAGCTGAGCTTAGACCCACACTCAGAGACAGTCATATGGTGAAAATAGTTGCCCTATATAATAACCAAAATAAAAACCTTACTGAATGGGTTCAATAGTAGAGTGATGACAGAAGACAGAATCTGTGAACCTGAAGACAGATTAATAAAATCTGAATACAGATTGAGTAACAGAAAAGATTTTAAAAGAAAAAAATGAACAAAGTTTCAGGGACATATGGAACAATAACAAAAGAGCTAATATTCATATCACTAAACTCCCAGAAGGAGAGAAGATAAAGAGTGGAAATGAGGGCGCCTGGGTGGCTCAGTTGGTTAAGCGACTGCCTTCGGCTCAGGTCATGATCCTGGAGTCTCCGGATCGAGTCCCGCATCGGGCTCCCTGCTCGGCAGGGAGTCTGCTTCTCCCTCTGACCCTCCCCACTCTCATGCTCTCTCTATCTCATTCTCTCTCTCAAATAAATAAATAAAATCTTAAAAAAAAAAGAGTGGAAATGAAAAATTGTCCAAAGAAACAATAAAATCTTCCCAATTTGGGGAAAAACATAAACCAAACAATTTAAAGAACTGAGAAAATCTAAAATAGGACAGATCTGAAGAAATCCACACTACCAAAACATATCATAATTAACCTTTTGAAAATAAAAAACAAATAAAAAAAAATCCTTAAAGCACCCAGAGAGAAATGGTACATTACTTATAGGTGAAAATCAACTCAAAAGACAAATATATCTTTTGAAACCATGGAGGCCAGAAATAAGTGGCACATTTTTCAAGTCCTGAAAGAAATTAACTGTCTACTTGAAATTATATTCAGTAAAATTGTTCTTCAGGAATGAAAAGAAAATAGACATTCTCGGATAAGGAAAACTAAGAATTTGTTGCCAGTAAAACTCCCAATAAAAATTGGATACAGAAAGCACTCTTTTAAAAAAAGGAAATGATAACAAAAGAAGGCTTAGAACTTCAGCAAAGAAGTGACATTGGGGTTCTGGTCCAAGATGGTGACATAACAGGCTCCTGAACTCATCTCCTTCCACAGACACACTGAAACCACAGTTAAACATGGAACAATTTCCTCTGAAAGAAATCCAGAAATTAGCTGAGGGACTTATAAACACCAGAAAAATGAGAGAAAAAAACATCAAAATGGGTAAGAAAAGCTGAGATATACTCTCAATATAAACTCCACATACAGCACAGCAGCATACAATGGGGAGGAAACTCACAACCGCCAGTTTTTCTCTGAGGAGTGAGGAATTTGGGTCCAACACCTAGCACACCAAGTTTGAAAACCTCCACCTAATGGGCAGGCCCCTAAAATACCTAGCTCTGAAAGCAAATGGGGAATGCATCCATGAGACCCACAACACTGTACCAAACAAAGAAACAGTCTTAATGGGCTTGCTAGGACTCACACTGGCTATCCCCTCAGGTCTCAGTGCAGAGGTAGTAGAAACACCCATCTCCCAGCCTTTCCCTGAAAAAGGCCTATTTGAATATTTTTAAAGCTGTAACCTAAGAGTCAGCCTCCTAATTTAGCACACATCTAAGTGATAAATACAATCTCCATCTGCCACACTCCAGGTCACTAGTATCTCCTTGAAAGGAGCTTGTGCACATGTATGGCACCCCAGCATTGTGGTTGCCGCCCAAAGGATGCAACAATTGATTTCCTGGCTCTGGTGGCCAGTGAAGCTTGTATTTACAGGTTTCAGAGTACTGTAGCAAACAAAGAAACAGTTCTTGACTGGCTGTAACCCCAGGGCTTAGTACAGGGGCACAAGTCGGAAACACCCATTTCCCAGTCTTTCCCTGAAAGAGTCTGTTTTGCATATCTTACAAGCTGCAGCTGAGGGTCCAGCTTCCAATAAGCTTGAATTGAGGTGCTGACTGGTATCCTCCCCTTTGGGACACTGACAGATACTGGCATACCTTAAACCACTGGAACCACTAAGAACAAAGAATCTAGCTTGCACAATCACTAAGGGCTAGGACCAGGCCAAATGATAATGTTCATCTTCTACACAAGGCTACTCCTTCAAGACTGTGAGAGAGGTAGATGTTCTATCTAATGCACAGAAAGGTAAAATAAGGAAAAAGAGAATATTTTCCAAGCAAAAGACCAAGATAAACCTCCAGAAACAGCCTTTAATAAAATGGAGATAAGATATTTACCTGATAAGGAGTTCAAAATAGTGGTCATAAAGATACTCACCAAAGTCAGAAGAACAATGCATGAACAAAGTGAAAATTTCAACAAAGAGATAGAAAGTTAAAAAGTACCCAACAGAAATCACATAGGTAAAGAATATAACTGAACTGAGAAATTCAATAAAACGGTTGAACAACAGACAAGATCAAGTGTAAGAGAAAGGATCAGCAAACTTGAAGACAGGGCAGTAGAACTCATGCAATCACAGGAACAAAAAGAAAAAAATGAAAAGGAGGGGACTTATGGGCTATTATAAAGGAAACCAATATACGCTTATAGGGATCCCAGAAGGAGGACAGAGAAAAAGGGGAAGAAAGCTTATTCAATGAAATGGTGGCTAAAATATTCCCTAAACTAGGGAAGGAAATAGCCATCTAGATCCAAAAAGTTCTGAAAGACCAACTAAGATAATCCAAAAAGACCCAATACACAGACACATAATTGTCAAAAGTTAAAGACAAAGAAAGAATCTTAAAAACAGCAAAAGAAGAACAACTTGCTACATGCAAGAGAACATAACAATATCAGCAGATTTTTCAGCAGAAACTTTGCAAGAAAGAAGACAGTGGCATGATATATTCAAAGAGCTGAAAGAAAAAACTGCGAACAAGGAATACTCTACCCAGGAAGGTTGTCCTTCAGAATTAAAGGAGAGATCAAGAATTTCCCAGACAAGCAAAACCTGAAGGAGTTCATCACCAACACACAACAACACAAAATTTTAAAAGGACTTTTAAAGCTGAATGAAAGGACACTAATTAGTAACAGGGAAACATGAAAGTATAAATCACAGTGGTAAAAGTAATTATATAGTTAAATTCTGAATACTATAGTGTAACATTGGTGGGTAAGACACTTATAAATCTAATGTGAAGGTTAAAAGGTGAAAGTACTAAAAACGATTACAATAATTTAATGTATACATAAGATAAAAACGTGTAAATTGTGCCAATTGAAGACATAAAATGGAGGTTAGAGTAAAAATACAGGCCTTTAGTACACATTCAAACTTAAGTTGCTATCAGCTTAAAATAGACTGTTATAAATATGTTTTTTATAAATCTCAAGGTAATCACAAAGCAAGAACCTATAATACATACACAAGAGAGAAAGAAAGGAATCTAAAGATATCACTGTAGAAAATTATCAAATCACAAAGAGCAAGAGAATCTTATTTATTCTCTCCAGAGAACAATTAAAATTGCAGTAGTAAGTCCAAACATATCAATAATTGCTTCAAATATAAATGGATTCAATTTTACAGTCAAAAGGCACAATTCTACAGTCAAAATGGCTGATAAAATAACAAGACCCAACTATATATAATGTCTAAAAGTGATTCACTTCAGCTCTAAGGACACACACAAAGTGAAGGAATAGGAAAAGATATTCCATGCAAAAGGAAACTAAAAGAAGGTAGGGATAGATCTACTTATACTTGACAAAACAGACTTTCAGCCAAAGACAGCAATAAGAGAGAAAGTTACTATATAGTGGAAAATGGCCTAATCCAACAAGAGGATATATCATTTGTAAATATTGATGAACCCAACATAAGAACACCTAAATATATAAGGCAAAAACTAACAGACCTGAAGGGAGAAACAAACAACAATGCAATAATAGTAGGAAACTTCAATATTCCACTTTCAACAATGGATATATTGCCTGAACAGAAAGTGAAAAAGGAAACACGGGATTTAAACTGTATGTTAGACTAGATGGACTTAACAGATATTTACAGAACATTCCATCCAACAGCAGCATACGCATTCTTCTCAAGTGCATATGCAATACTTTCCGGGATAGATCATATGTTATGTCACAAAAAAACCTTAAAAAATTTAAGATGATTGAAATATCAAGCATCTTTTCCAACCACAATGGTATGAAACTAGACATTAATTATTAAGAAGAAAACTAGAAAATTCACAAATATGTGGAGACTAAAACAACATGCTACTGAATAGTCAATGGATCAAATAAGAAATCAAAAGAGAAATAAAAAAATATCTTGAGACAAATGAAAATGTAAATACAATATACCAAAACTTAATGGAATGCAGCAAAAGCAGTTCTAAGAGGGAACTTCATAGTGATAAATGGCTACAATAAGGAAAAAGAAAGTACTCAAACAAACTAAATTTACTTAAGGAAATTTAAGGAACTAGAAAAAGGAACTAGAAAAAGAAAAACAACCTAAGCCTAGTAGAATGAAGGAAATAACACAATGAGATAACAATAAACTAGTTAAATGAAATAACAAAGATCAGAGTGGAAATAAATAGAGACTAAAAAAATAGAGATCCACAAAACTGAGACATGGGTGTTTTTCTTAAAGATAAACAAAATAGAAAAACCCTTATCTAGACTTACTAAGAAAATAAAAATTAGGATTCTTTTTAAAGATTTTATTTATTTTAGAGAAAGAGAGAATGCACGAGCTGGGGGAGGGGCAGAGGGAGAAAGAGGGGAAGCAGACTCCCCACTGAGCAAGGAGCCTGACACAGGGCTTGATCTCAGGACCCCAAGATCATGACCTGAGCTGAAACCAAGAGTCAGATGCCTAACTGACTGAGCCACCCACGCACCCCAAGAAATAAGGTTTCTAATAAACAAAATTAGAAATGAAAGAGGAGACTTTCCAACTGATGCCCCAGAAATACAAAACACCATAAGAGAGTGCTATGAACAATTATATGCCATGTTAAAAAAGGCAGAAGAAATGAATATATGCCTAGAAACATACAACCTACACAGACTGAATCATGAATAGAGAATACGAACAGATCAATAATAAGTAAGGAAACTGAATCACTAATAAAAAATTTACCAATAAAGAAAAGTCCAGGACCTATCAGCTTTACTGGTGAATTATACCAAACATTTACAGAATTAATAGAAATCCTCAAACACTTTCAAAAAATAGAAGAGGAAAGGATACTTCAAAATTCATTTTATGAGACCAACATTACAATACTACACCAGACAATACAATACAAGAAAAGAAAATTACAGTTTCCCCAAGAAACATAGATGCAGGGGCACCTGGGTGGCTCAGTCATTAAGCGTCTGCCTTCAGCTCGGGTCATGATCCCAGACCTGGGATCGAGCCCCACATCAGGTTCCCTGCTCAGCAGGAAGCCTGCTTCTCCCTTTCCCACTCCTCCTGCTGGTGCTCCTGCTCTCGCTGTCTCTCTCTCTGTGTCAAATAAATAAATAAAATCTTTTTAAGAAAAAAGAAACATAGATGCAAAAATCCTCAACAAAATATTAGCAAACCAAATTCAACAATACATTAAAAGGATCACACACTATTATCAAGTGGAATTTATTTCAGGAATGCAAGGATGGTTCAGCATCTACAAGTCAATCAGTGTGATACACCACATTAATGAAATGAAGGATAAAAATCATATGATCAAAAAAATCATATGATCCTCTCAATAGATGTAGAAAAAGCATTTGACAAAATTAGACATCCATTCACAGTAAAACAACAAAACAAAAAAACTCTCAACAAACTGGTTAGGGAGTGATCATACCCCAACATAATAAAGGCCATATATGACATGCTCACAGCTAACACTATTCTCCCATCCAAGTACTAACCAGGCCTGACCCTAGCTAACACTATTCTCAACAGTAAAAAGCTAAAAGTTTTTCTACCAAGATCAGTTACGAGACAAGGATATGAACTCTTGCCACTTTCAGTCAACATAGTCCATGGAGTACTAGCCAGAGCAATTAGGGAAGAAAAAGAAAAGGCATCCAAATCATAAAGAAGTAAAACCATCCCTATTTTCAGGTGATACATTATATGTAGAACATTCTAAAGACTCCACCAAAAAAATCATAATTGAGGGTGCCTGGGTGGCTCAGTCAGTTAAGCATCTGCCTTTGGCTCAGGTCATGATCCCAGAGTCCTGGGATCAAGCCCTGCACTGGGCTACCTGCTCAGCAGAGAGCCTGCTTCTCCCTCCCCTTGCTGCCTGACACTCCCCTTCCTTGTGGTGTGTGTGTGTGTGTGTGTGTGTGTGAAATAAATAAAATCTTTAAAAGAAAAAGAAATCATAATTGAATTCCATAAAGTTACAGCAGACAAAATCAATATACAAAAGTAAGCTGTGTGGGGCACCTGGGTGGCTCAGTTGGTTGAGCGTCTGACTCAGGTTTGGCTCAGGTCATGATCTCAGGGTCATGGGATTGAGCCCCGTGTTGGGCTCCGTGTTCACTGGGGAGTCTGCTTGGGATTTTTTCTCTCCCTCTCTGCCCCACCCCCCTCAAATAAATAAATAAATCTTTAAAAAAAAAAGTTGTGTTTCTATACACTAATAACAATCTGAAAGAGAAACTAAGTAGATAATCCCATTTATGACTGCATCAAAAAGAATAAAATACTAAGGAATAAATTCAACCAAGGTGAAGGATCTATTTACTGAAACTGTAAGACATTGTTGAAAGAAACTGAGGAAGACATAAATAAATGGAAAGATATTCTGTGCCCATGGATTGGAAGAATTAACATTGTTAAAATATCTATAACTACCACAGAATCTACAGATTCAACACAACCCCTATAAGAATTCTAGTAATATTTATCACATTAATAAAACAAACAGTTCTAAAACTTCTATGGAACCACAGAAGACTCCAAATAGCCAAAAAAAATCCTGACAGAGAAAAGGAGAGGCATAACATGTCCTCCTTTCAAACTGTATTACAATGCTATAGCAATCTAAACACTATGGTACTAGCACAGAAACCAATACATAAATCAATGGAACAGAATAGAGATCCCAGAAATAAACAGGACATATGGTCAATTAATTTATATCATAGGAGACAAGAATATACAAGAGGAAATGGATTATCTCTTCTAAATAGTAAACTGGACAGCCATGTGCAAAAGAATGAAACTGAACCACTATCTTACACCATACACAAAAATCAATAAAAAATGACTTAATGACTTCAATATAAGAACTGAAATCATAAAAATCCTAGGAGAAAACATAGGGGGTAAGCCTCTTGACATAGTTGTACCAATGATATTTTGGATTTGACACCAACAGCAAAGGCATCAAAAGTAAAAATAAATAAGTGGGACTACATCAAACTAAAATCCTTCAGCACAGCAAATTAAACATTAAAAAAGTTAAAAGATAGGGCACCTGGGTGGCTCAGTTGGTTAGGCGTCTGACTCTTCGTTTTGGCTCAAGTCATGATCTTGTGGCTGTGGGACTGAGCCCTGTGTTGGGCTGTGACAGTGTGGAATCTGCTTCAGATTCTCTCCCCCTCTACCTCTCATTCACTTTCTCTCAAATAAATAAAAACAATCTTTTTTAAAAAGTTATAAAGAAACCTATGGAATGAGAGAAAATATTTGGAAATCATGTATCTGATACAAAGGTTAAAATATATGAGGAACTCATATAATTCAATAGCAAAATAGTACTCATTCAATTTAAAAATGAGCAGAGGAGTGCCTGGGTGGCTCAGTCATTAAGCGTTTGCCTTGGGCTCAGGTCATGATCCCAGGGTCCTGGGATCGAGCCCCATATCGGGCTCCCTGCCCTGTGGGAAGCCTGCTTCTCCCTCTCCCACTTCCCCTGCTTGTGTTCCCTCTCTCGCTGAGTCTCTATCAAATAAATAAATAAAATCTTTAAAATACATATACATATATCCTCTCATAAATAAATAAATAAATAAATAAATAAATAAATAAATAAATAGCAGAGCAACTGAATAGACATATTTCCAAAGAAAACATACAAATGTTCAACAGGTACATAAAAAGATGATCAACATGACTAAACATCAGAGAAATACAAACCAAAACTACATGAGATATTATCCCATACCCATCAGAGTAGCTATCATCACACTTTTTTGTATTTTAATTCCAATATAGCTAAAATACAGTGTTACATTAGTTTCAGCTGTACAATATAGTGATTCAATAATTCCATACATCACCCAGTGCTCACAAGTGCACTGTTTAATCCCAATCACCTATTTACCTCATCCCCTAACCCCTCCAAAAGTTTGCTTTCTATATTTAGAGTTTGTTTCTTGGTTTCTCTCTTTTTCCTTTCCTAATTTGTTTTTTAAATTCTACATATGAGTGAAATCATATGGTATTTGTCTTTCTCTGACTTATTTCACGTAACATTATACTCTCTAGCTCCATCCATGTCATTACAAATAGCAAGATTTCATTCTTTTTTATGGCTGAATAATATTCTGTCATACATATATACCACACCTTTACCCATTCATCTATTGATGTGTACTTGGACTGATTCCATAATTTGGCTGTTATAAATAATGCTGCAATACACAAGGAGGTACATGTATCCCTTTGAATTAGTGTTTTTGTATTTGGGGGGTAAATAGTGTGAATACTGGACTGTAGGGGAGTCCTATTCTTAACATTATGAGGAACCTCCATACCACTTTCCACAGTGGCTGCACCAGTTTGCATTCCCACCAATAGAGCAAGAGGGGTGCTTTTTCTCCACATTCTAGCCAATGTTTGCTGTTTATTGTGGGGTTTTTTTAGCCATTCTCAAAGGTATGAGGTGATATCTCATTATAGTTTTGATTTGCATTTCCCTGATGATTAGTGATGTTGAGCATCTTTTTGTGTGTCTGTAATCCATGTGTATGTCTTTTTTGGAGTAATCAACATAAACTTCACACCTTATGTAAAAATTAACTCAAAATGGACCATAGAAAACTGAAAATTAAAATATAAAACTATAAAGCTTTTGGAAAAAATCACAGAAGATCTTCAGGATCTAATGTAGGCAATGAGTTCTTAAACTTCATACCAAAAGCACAATCCATAAAATGAAAAATTGATAAATTTGACCTCCTCAAACTTTTTAAAAAGATATTATTTATTTATTTGAGAGAGGGAGTGAGAGAGCACAAGCAGGGGGAGCGGCAGAGGGAGAGGGAGAAGCAGGTTCCCTGATGAGCAGGGAGCCTGATGTGGGGCTCAATCCTAAGACCCTGGGATCATGACCTGAGCTGAAGGCAGATGCTTAACCAACTGAGCCACCCAGGTGCCCCTGACCTCCTCAAACTTAAGAAGTTTTACTCTGCATAAGACCCTGTGAGGAGAACAAAAAACACAAGCATAGACTGGAAGAAAATCTTTACAAAACACGTATCTGACAATGGACTAATACCTAGAATGTATAAAGAACTCTCAAAAGTCAACAGTTAAAAATCCAAACAACCCAATTACAAAACAGGCAAAAGACATGAAGAGACCATTCACTGAAGAGGATATACAGATAAACACATGAAAAGACCTACAACATTATTAGTCATTAGGGAAATGCACAATGAGATATCAACACACCTAATCAAAATGGCTAATAAGAAACAGTAATAACACTAAATGCTGGCAAAGATGTAAAGAAACTGGACTAATCATACATTTCTGGTGTGAATTACATCCACTCTGTAAAATAGTATGGGAGTTTCTTACAAAACTAAACATGCACTTACTAATATGCCCAGCACTTTTGGGCACTTATCCCAGAGAAATGAAAATGTATGTCCACAATAAAACCTGTACATGGATATACATAACTCCTTATTTGTAAAAGCCAAAAACTAGAAATGACTGATTATCACATGATCACATTAATAGTTTTAATATATAAATATTTTTATTTATAAATAAATAGTTTTAAAAATTAGCACATTCATACATGGTATACTATTTGGGAATAACTTCAACATATAAATAGTTTTAAAAATTAGCACATTCAACATATAAATAGTTTTAAAAATTAGCACATTCATATAAATAGTTTTAAAAATTAGCACATTCATACATGGTATACTATTTGGGAATAAAAAGAATCAAACTATTGATTCACACAACTTCAATGGATCTCAGGGGAATTATGCTGACTGAAAAAAAAGCCTATCTAAAAAATTTACATACTGCATTATTCTATTTATATAACATTCTTGAAATAGCAAAAATACAGGTTAAAGAATAAAATACTAGTTGTCAAAGATTAGAAAAAGAGGGAAGGAAGTTGCTGTGAGTATAAAAGTATAGTACAAGGGATACTTGCAATGGAATATCCTAACTGTTGGTTGTCACATTAAGCTACACATCTGATAAAACTACGTATAACACTATACAAATGAGTGCATGTAAAACTGGTGAAATCTGAATAATGTCAATGGATTTTATCAATGTCAATTTCCTGATTGTATATTGTACTATAGTTATGCAAAATGTTCCTTTTGGGGTAAAGTGTGTAAATTGTACATTTAAGTCCACAATGATCTCAAAATAAAAAAATTTTACAAAATCAATAAAACAGTGAATTGATGTGAACTTCAGACTACCACCAACAGAGATAGTAACTAGAAAATAAAGGAAAGAAAGAAACTTTAGTAGGCTAAGTGATGAGTTCAGTTCGGGTATATTTTTCCTGAAATGTCCATATTGTATTCTTCACTTACCTTCACATATTTAGACTTTTTACCTTCCTAAATATGCAACCTAAAGATTTTAGTGTCTATGTGAGCATCTTCAAGTCATTTTGTTTCATACTGCAATATATAAATGTATCAAATCAGAGGCACCTGGATGGCTCAGTCAGTTAAGCCTCCTACTCCTGATTTCTGCTCAGGTCATGATCTCAGAGTCATGAGATCAAGCTCCACGTTGGGCTCTGTTCTGGGCATGGAGCCTGCTTAAGATTCTCTCTCTCCCTCTCCCTCTGCCCCTGCCTACCACTTGCATGCTCTCTCTCTAAAAAACTCCAAAAAGTATCAAATCAATATGTTATACACTTTAAACTTGCACAATGTTATAGAGCAATTCTACCGCAATTAAAAAAAAAATTTTTCTTAGAATTTGAGGTTAAAATTTTTGTCTTGTTTTTATACAACAAAATGGTTTATGCACAAAACAAAATAATGAAGCTCTAACAGAATATACTTTTTCAGGCTGCAAATGTAGTTGGACTGTTTGGAGAAACTGGCATAGTAACCACACCAGCAACTGTACCAGCAGTAGTACCAATGCTCCATGAAGTTGAAAACAAAGTTCCTGCCAAACTGGCATCATCTTGCATTGCTATTCAATGGGAGGAACCTGATTGTCATGGCTCTCCAATCACTGGATATAACATTGAATATGGAGACAGAAAAATTCTGACTGTTGAAAGAGTAACAGAGTGTCTTCTAAAAAATCTACAGCCTGATACCACATACAAGTAAGCTGCTTGTATCTTACTTTGGGTAGATGAAGTTTTTCTGAGAATTTTGAACAAATCTACATTTCTTTGTTTTATATAATCTATACATTTTTTGAAAGAGAATTTTACTATTTTAGAAGTATTTGGCATTACTAAAAGCCAGTTTCTCCTCATCAAAAACTGTCAATACTGATAATGCAAATTCAAGATTTTGGCCTCAAAAATTTGTCTATAATAATCAGTATAATATGATGGTCAATATCTTTTCATAGGGTGACTAGGGGCATAGTTTAAATGTAGAAATTTATTTTCCTTTCTAAATCCAAATTAATAGTTTAATTTTTTTTCTTACCACTAGAATCAGAATTCAAGCTATCAATCATTATGGACTAAGCCCTTTTAGCCAATCAATAAGAACCAAAACCAAGCCACTACCACTTGATCCTCCTCATCTTGATTGTGTGGTCTATGGACACCAGAGCCTCAAACTGAAATGGCGTAACTCTTCAAGCAAAGGATTACTTTCCAACCTTATAAGCTACAATTTGTTAATAGGAGATCGATCTGGGAGGTAAGCTATATGTACTATTTAACATGTATTCTAATAAAAATGTTTTAAAATTTCCTATCTTAAACATATAATCCAAAGTGGTTTCAATGAACTGATAGATGTGAAAGCAGTACATTATCATGTTAGTTTCTTAAATTCCTACTGATAATTTAGCTATTTTTGTTCTTCCAAAACACTTCTTCCTTTATATAACACACATTAATAACAAGGAATAGAAGTTACAAAAGGAATATGAAAGCCAGCACCTTGCCATTATGATATATACAATCTGATTTTTTTTTCCTTTTGTGTTGTACCCACCAGGCTTCAAGTTGATTTATTTAGGCTTTACTGAGGACCCAGTTTCAAGTCTAGAGTTACTTGTACCTAAGTGAACTTTGATTAATAATATTGCTTCTCCCATCTTGATTCCCAATCCCAGATTTTCTATCATTTACCATGGACCGTGTCAGACTCACAAAGTGCACAGACTGAGTGAATATACGCAATACAAATTTAAAATCCAAGCATGTAATGAAGCTGGTGAGGGATCACTGTCTGGTATCTATACTTTCACTACAACCAAAACTCCACCAGCCACACTTAAAGGTAAGTATTATAAGCCAGACAATAAAGGTTGCATTAATATGAGCTCCAATAGCTCATATATAAAATTCTGCAGTATGGTCTATTTTAAATGTCGAACAATAGCATAAGACTCTAGTACTTAATTATGGATTCAAGGTGCAATTTAGAATTTAATAAGACTCCAAAAATTATAATGTTTTACTTTTTAAAAAGTTTTTATTTAAATTCATTAGTTAACGCACAGTATACTATTAGTTTCAGGTGTACAATATAGTGGTTCAACACTTCCATACAACCCCAGTACTCATCACAAGTACACTCCTTAATCCCCATGACCTATTTAATCCATCACCCCACCCACCTCCCTTCTGGTAACCACCAGTTTGTACTCTATAGTTAAGAGCCTGTTTCTTCATTTAATTCTCATTCTTTTTTTCCTTTGCTCATTTATTTTGTTTCTTAAATTCCACATATGAGTGAAATATGGTATTTGCCTTTCTCTGACTAACTTATTTGGCTTGGCATAATACTCTCTAGCTCCATCCACATCTTTGCAAATGGCAAGATTTCATTCTTGTTGTGGTTGAATAATATTCCACTGTAAATATATACCACTTCTTTATCCATTCATCAAATGATGGACATTTGGGTTGTTTCCATAATTAGGCTATTGTAGATAATGCTGCGATACACATCAAGGTGTATGTATCCCTTTGAATTAGTATTTTTGTATTCCTTGGGTAAATACCTAGTACTGCAAATGCTGGATCATAATGCAGTTTTTTTTTTTCACTTTATTTAAATTTTGTTAGTTAACATACAGTACAATATTGGTTTCTGGAGTAGAGTTCAGTGATTCATTACTTACATACAACACCCAGTGCTCATCACAAGTGCCCTCTTTAATACCCATCACCCATCTAGCCCATCCTCCACTCACCTCCCTCCATCGACCCTGAGTTTGTTCTCTATCATTGAGAGTCACTTATGGCTTATTTCCCTCTCTCCTTTTTTTTCTTTTCCCCCTTCCCATATGTTCATGTTTTCTGTCTTAAATTCTACATATGAGTGAGATCACATGGTATTTGTCTTTCTCTGACTGACTTATTTTACTAAGCATAATACACTTTAGCTCCATCCACATTGCAAATGGCAAGATTTCATTCTTTTTGATGGCAGAATAATATTCCATTGTATAATATACCACTTCTTATTTATCTATTTATCAGTCAATGGACATTTGGGCTCTCTCCACAGTTTGGCTATTGTTGATAATGCTGCTATAAACAGTGGGTTGCACATATCCCTTCAAATCTGTATTTTGTATCCTTTGGTTAAATACCTACTAGTACAATTGCTGGATTGTGGGGCGCCTGGGTGGCTCAGTCGTTAAGCATCTGCCTTCGGCTCAGGTCATGATCCCAGGGTCCTGGGATCGAGCCCCGCATCGGGCTCCTTGCTCTGCGGGAAGCCTGCTTCTCCCTCTCCCACTCCCCCTGCTTGTGTTCCCTCTCTCGCTGTGTCTCTCTCTGTCAAATAAATAAATAAAATCTTAAAAAAAAAATTGCTGGATTGTAGGGTAGTTCTATTTTTTAACTTTTTGAGGAACCCCCAAACTGTTCTCCAGAGTGGTTGCACCAGTTTCCATTCCCACCAAGTGCAAGAGGGTTCCCCTTTCTCCACATGCTCACCAACACTTATTGTTTCTTGTGTTAATTTTAGACAATCTGACCAGTTGTTTCTTGTGTTGTTGATTTTAGCCATTCTGTCAGACGTGGTGTGATATCTCATTGTAGTTTTGATTTGAATTTCCCTGATAATCAGTAATGTGGAGCAACTTTTCATATGCCTGTTGGCCATCTGTATGTCTTCTTTGGAAAAATGTCTACTAATTTCTGCTCATTTTTAATTAGATTATTCATTTTTTTATATGTTGAGCTTCATAAGGTATTTATATATTTTGGATATAACCCTTTATCGAATATGTCATTTGCAGATATCGTCTCCCACTCAGTAAGCTGCCTTTTAGTTTTGTTGTTTCCTTTACTGTGCAGAAGCTTTTTATTTTGATGAAGTCTGAATAGCTTATTTTTAATTTTGTTTCACTTGCCTCAGAAGACATCTAGAAAGAAGTTGCCACAGCTGATGTCAAAGAGATTACTGCCTGTTTTTTCCTCTAGGATTTTTATGATTTCTTCTCTCACATTTAGGCCTTTAAATCATTTTGAATTCATTTTTGTGTATGGTATAAGAATATGGTCCAGTTTCACTCTTTTGGATGTTGCTGTCCAATTGTCCCAACACCATTTGTTGAAGAGACTTTATCCCACTGGATATTCTTTCCTGCTTTGTGAAAGATTAACTGACCAAATTTCATTTGGTCATTGACCAATTTTCATTTCTGGGTATTCTACTCTGTTCCATTTACCTGTGTGTTTATCTTTGTGCTAGTACCAAACTGTTTTGATCACTACAGCTTTGTAGTATAATTTTAAATCTGGGATTGTGATACCTCCAGCATTGCTTTTCTTCTTCAACATTGCTTTGGCAATTCAGGGTCTTTCATGGTTCCATACAAATTGGAGGATTGTTCATTCTAGCTCTGTGAAAAAATGCGGTGGTATTTTGATAGGGATCGCATTAAATGTGTAGATTGCTTTGGGTAATATAGACATTTTAACAGTATTTTTTCTTCCAATCCATGAGCATGGAATGTCTTTCCATTTCTTTGTGTCCTCTTCAGTTTCTTTCATTAATGTTTTACAGTTCTCAGAATACAGGTCTTTCATCTCTTTGGTTAGGTTTATTCCTAGGTATCTGATGGTTTTTAGTGCAATTATAAATGGAACGGATACCTTAATTTCTCTTCTGCTGCTTCATTATTGGTGTATAGAAATGCAACAGATTTCTGTACATTGACTTTGTATCCTGTAACTTTTCTGAATTTGTATATCAGTTCTAGCAATTTTTTGGTGGATTCTTCTGGATTTTATGTATAAAGTATCATGTTATCTGCAAAGAGTAAGAGTTTTACTTTTTCCTTGCTGCTTTGGATGGCTTTTATTTCTTTTTGTTTTCCACTCCTGAGGCTGGGACTTGCAGTACTGTGTTAAATAACAGTTGTGAGAGTGGACATTCCTGTCTTCTTCCTGACCATAGCAGAAAAGCTCTCAATTTTTCCCCATTGAGAATATTAGCTCTGGGTTTTTCATATATAACCTTTATTATGTTGAGGGGTGTTCCCTCTAAATCTACTTTATTCAGGGCATTTATCACAAATAGATGTATTTTGTCAAATGCTTTTTATACATCCATTGAAATAATCATATGGTTCTTATCCTTTCTTTGATTAATGTGGTGTATCACAATGATTGATTTGGGAATATTGAGCCACACTTGCAACACAGGAATAAACCCCACTTGATTGTACTAAATGACTTTTTTAATGTGTACTTGGACTTAGTTTCCTAGTATTTTTTGAGAATTTTTGCATCCATGTTCATGAGGGATATTGACCTGTAGTTCTCTTTTTTTTTTTTTTAAGATTTTATTTATTTATTTGACAGAGAGAGACACAGCGAGAGAGGGAACACAAGCAGGGGGAGTGGAGGAGGGAGAAGCAGGCTTCCCGCTGAGCAGGGAGCCCGATGCAGGGCTCGATCCCAGGACCCTGGGATCATGACCTGAGCTGAAGACAGATGCTTAACGACTGAGCCACCCAGGCGCCCCAGTAGTTCTCTTTTTTAGTGGAGTCTTTCTCTGGTTTTAGTATCAGGGTACTGCTGGTTTCAAAGAATGAGTTTGGAAGCTTTCCTTCCTTTTCTGTTTTTTTTTAGAATAGTTTAAGAAGAAGGGGTATTAACTCTTCCCTAAATGTTTGATAGAATTCATCTGTGAAGCCATCTGGCCTGGATGTTTGTTTGTTGGGAGTTTTTTGATTATTGATTCAATTTTATTGGTTATTGGCCTGCTCAAGTTCTCTATTTCTTCCTGTTTTGGTTTTGGTAGTTTGTGTTTCCAGTAATTTATCCATTTCATCCAGGTTGTCCAATGTGCTGGAATATAGTTTTTCATAATATTGTCTTACAGTTGTTTGTATTTCTGTAGTGTTGCGTTATTTCTCATTTGTGATTTTAGGTATTTGGGTCTTTCTCTTTTCTTTTTGATAAGCCTGACTAGGGGTTTATCAATTTTATTAATTTTTTTCAAAAAAAACCAGCTCCTGGTTTCACTGATCTGTTCTACTGTTTTTTAGATTCTATATCATTTATTTCTGTTCTAATCTTTATTATTTCCTTCCTTCTGGCTTTAGGCTTTGTGTGTTGTTCTTTTTCTGGTTCCTTTAGCTGTAAGGTTAGGTTGTTTATTTGCTTCTTGAAGTAGGCCTTATTGCTATATACTTCCCTCTCATCACCACTTTTGCTTCATCCCAAAGGTTTTGGACCACTGTGTTTTCATTTTCATTTATTTCCATGTATTATTTCTTCTTTGATTTCCTGTTTGGCCCTTTGTTTAACTTCTATGTATCTGTGATCTTTCCAATTTTTTTTCTTTTTTTTTTTTTATTTTATTATGTTATGTTAGTCACCATACAATACATCATTAGTTTTTGATGTGGTGATCCACATTCCATTGTTTTCATATAACACCCAGTACTCCATGCAGTACGTGCCCTCCTTAATACCCATCACAGGGCTAACCAATACCCCCTCCCCCCCCCTCTAAAATTCTCAGTTTGTTTACCAGAGTCCATAGTCTCTCATGGTTCATCTCTCCCTCCAAAATCCACCCCCTTCATTTTTCCCTTCCTTCTCCTAATGTCCTCCATGCTATTCCTTATGTTCCACAAATAAGTGAAACCATATGATAATTGACTTTCTCTGCTCGACTTATTTCACTTAGCATAATCTCCTCCAGTCCCATCCATGTTGATGTAAAAGTTAGGTATTCATCCTTTCTGATGGCTGAGTAATATTCCATTGTATATATGGACCACATCTTCTTTATCCATTCATCTGTTGAAGGGCATCTCGGCTCTTTCCAAATTTTTTCTTGTGGTTGACTTAAAGTTTCTTAGCATTGTGGTCAGAAAGAAATGCGTAGTATGATCTCAATCTTTTTGTGCTTCTTGAGGCCTGATTTGTGACCTAGTATCTAATCTATTTGGCTAATGTCCCATATGCACTTGAAAAGAATGTGTGTTCTGATGCTTTAGGGTGGAATGTTCTGACTATATCTGTTAAGACTATCTGATCCAGTGTGTCATTCACAGCCATTGTTTCCTTATTGATTTTCTGCTTAGACAATCTGCCCATTGATGTACATGGAGTGTTAAAGTCCCCTACTATGATTGTATTATTAATTAGTTCCTTAATGTTTGTTATTGGTTTGTGTATTTGGGTGATCCCATGTTGGGGCATATTTTCAATTGTTAGATCTTCTGTTGGATTGTCCCCTTTATTATGATATACTGCCCTTCTTTATCACTTCTTACAGTCTTTGTTTTAATGTCTACTTTGTCCAATAAAATTATTGCAACTCTGGCTTTCCTTTGACATACATTTGCATGATATATGTTTCTCCATCCCCTCGCTTTCAATCTGCAGGTGTGCTTATGCCTAAAATGAGTCTCTTGGGATGCCTGAGTGACTCAATCGGTTAAGCATCTGCCTTCGATTCAGGTCATGATCCCGGGGTCCTGGAATCAAGCCCCGTGTTGTGTTCCCTGTTAAGCGGGGAGCCTGCTTCTCCCTCTCCCTCTGCCCCTCCCCCCGCTCATGCTCTCTCTCTCTCTGATAAATAAGTAAAATCTTTTTAAATTTTTTTAAAAAATAAAATGAGTCTCTTATAGGCAGCATATCAATGGGTCTTGTGTTTTTTATCCATTCTGACACCCTATGTCTTTTGATTGGAGCATTTAATCCATTCACGTTCAAAGCAATTATTGATACATATGTATTCATTGCCATTTTATTACTTGTTTTGTTGTTGTTTCTGGAGATTTTCTTTGATCCTTTCCTATCTTGGTCACTTTTGGTCTTTCCTTTCCATTCAGTGAGTGGAAAATATTTAATATTTCTTGCAGGGCTGTTTAGTGGTCATGAACTCCTTTGTTTATCTGGGAAACTCTTTATCTCTCCTTCTATTCTGAATGACAGCCTTGCTGGGTAGAGTACCCTTACTTGGGTAGGGTATTCTTGCCTGCAGATTTTTCCCATTCAGTACTTTGAATATACCGTACCACTCCATCCTAACTTGCCAAGTTTCTGTTGAGAAACTTCCAGCTAGCCTTATGGGTCTTCCCTTATAAGTTAAGGACTTCTTTTGTCTTCTTGCTTTTAATTTTTTTATCACTATATTTTGCAAATTTCAATACAGTGTCTCTTGGTGTTGGCCTGCTTTTTTTTTTTTTTTTTTTTTTTTTTTTTTTTTTTTTTTTTTGATGGGAGTTCTCTGTGCTCCTGGATCTGGATGTCTGTTTCTTTCCCCAGTTTAGGGATGTTTTCAGCTATTATTTATTTCCTCAAATAAATTTTCTGCCCCCTTTTCTCTCTCTTCTTCTGGGACTCCTATCATTACATATGTTACTACATTTGATGGAGTCAGTGAGTTCCCTAAGTCTATTTTCTTGCTCCATAATTCTTCTCTCTTTTGTTCAGTTTCATTATTTTCCATTACTTTGTCTTCTAGGTCATTAATTCATTCCTGTGCTTCTTGTATTCTGCTGTTTATTGCACTAAGCCTCTTTCCAAGCTCATTTATTGCATTCTTCCTCTCTGATTTATTCTTTTTAAACCCTTTTATCTCTGTGGTAAGGGCCTCCCTAATGTCTTCTACTGTTTTCCCAAGCCCAGTAAGTATCTTGTTGCTTTTTAAAATTTTTTGTTTCTTTAAATTCTCTAATTCTCTATCAGGCATGTTACTTATATCTGTTTCCCTTAGATCTCTTGCCGTGGCCTTATCTTGTTCTTTCACTTGGGATAAATTCCTCCATAGTGGCATTTTGTCTAAGTCTCTTCCTTCTTCTCTGTGTTAGAAAAGCCACTTATGTTTCCTGCTCCTGAAAGTAATGGCTTTATGAGGAAGAGGTCACATGGTGTCCAGGACCTGGCAATTCGGGAAGCATCTCTGGTGTGTGCTGTGTGTGCTCTACTGTTGTGTTTTGTCTGCTCTATCCTTCAGGCCAGTCACCTGCAGAGGCTCTCCTTGCCTTGTCTGGGCAGTGTTTGGGCTCTGGCTTGAATGTGGTGTTAACTAGGTGTGCTCTGATATTCTTGTGAAATGAGACCTGATACTAACTTCCACTAGAACTGAGGCCCTGCAGAACTCTCAGGTTGGGAGACATGGTGTGGGCAGAGGTTTGTGCTGGTCTTCTAGGGGAGGGGGCTGCCACACTGGGACTGAAACAAGCTTGACTGAGAAGAGCAGAACTGCCAGAGCATAGGGGCATGGGACTTGGTGCAAGCAAGTTAGGCAGCCAGTATAGGTGGCTCTTTGTTTATGCTTAGGCCAGGGAGGGAAATGGTACCAGCCAGCTGCTTTGTTCACTGAGAGGTATCTCCATAAACACTGCCCCTCTTAAGAAGCACTCCAAGAAGAGTGAATAATCTCCCCTCCATGAGTCCCAGGCATTCTTCAGATCCCTGTTTCCTCACTGTATACCCCTGGGTTGTTCGCCTGCATTCTCTCCAAGAGCAGAGCTCTATCCCAGCCAAGGCCACCAACCTTTAAAACTCCAGGCTTTAAGACTCACTGGTTGCAAGAACTCGAAATTCAGCCCCTCTTGTTTTCCAACCCAGTGGTTATGGGGAAACAGTCTCCTTGTGCATTGCCCTGTGTGCCCCTCTCTCTCTCACCCTTCTCCACAACCAGGCAACCTCCTCTCCATGGCAGCCAGGATCCATTTCTCCCCTAAATCATGTCTCCACACTTCCTACCTTCTTCAATGTGGCCTCTTCTCTCCCTTTAGTTGTGGAGTTTGTTCCGTCAGTCTTCAGGTCGATTTCTGGGGCATTTAGGGTAATTTGATAGTTATCCAATAGTGTTAGTGGGACATGACAGGCCTAGGGTCCTACTACTCTGCCCCTCAAAATCATATTTAAAAAATATCTTTGAAATCAACTAATTCAGCCAATCACTCTATCACCACAGCCACTTTTTAACAGAAAGAAGTGAATTCCCTGAATGGTAAGTAACGTAACTAAAGAACACTGTGAGCCAGCAGCAGAGCCAAAATAGGAATGGTAGGCTCCTGATCCCCATGATAGTTCTCCTTCCACTTTGTCATGATATCCATTCCTTGCTCATCTCACATGTTCTCAAATGGATTAAAATACACACACAAAAAAAAACATCAGCTGATAGGTATAATTATACTGATTAAAGCTAAAAAATATACTTAGTATATGGTACATATTCGTACATATTTAGTACAAATTTGTAACTTCATATTTGGTAATTAGTACATAGTTGGTAATTTCTGAAACTGATTTTATTTTTTTTAAAGATTTTATTTATTTATTTGAGAGAGAGAGAATGAGAGATGGAGAGCACGAGAGGGAAGAGGGTAGAGGGAGAAGCAGACCCCTGCCGAGCAGGGAGCCCGATGCGGGACTCGATCCTGGGACTCCAGGATCATGACCTGAGCCAAAGGCAGTTGCTTAACCAATTGAGCCACCCAGGCGCCCTCTGAAACTGATTTTAATCTCCCTATTTGAACAGTGAAATAGACTGCTTTCTATAATACATAACAAGGTCAACTTACAGTCATGAAAGCTCAAGCTTTGAGCATTTTTTCCTCCTCATCTGTGAAATGCAGTTGTTCCAATCTTTCCACACAAGTCCAATCACTATTATGAAGTAGTCTGTTTTCAGTGAAAAGCTAACTGGAACATACTGGAATTAAATATGACTTAGACCACAATAATTCCTTGTTCTCTTCTTATATATTTAAGACCCATTTTCCTGAAATGTAGAGAGACTAATAACATAAATAAAGACCCTGCCCTCCTTTCCTCACACAGTTGCTGTGATCCTAAAATAAAATTATTAACATATGTGGGGCGCTTGGGTGGTACAGTCAGTTGATCATCGGACTCTTGGTTTCAGCTCAGGTCATGATCTCAGAGTCGTGGGATTGAGCCCCACATCAGGCTCCATGCCTAGCCCAGAGTCTACTTAGGATTCTCTCCCCTCTCCCTCTGCCCCTCCTCCCTGCTCTAATAAATAAATAAAATCTTTTTAAAAATTGTTAATGTATGTGAAATGCTTCCAAATGTATGATGCACCATATAAATACAATGCAAAAGATTATACCAGGAAAAATGAAACCCTCTAAACTAAAATTCTCTTTTTCTAGCACCTAAATTACAGCATGTGAACAGCAATATTTGTGAGATCAAATGGGAGTCTTTGGGGCCAATAAAAGGAGATCCCATTGTTTACAGTCTTCAACTCATCAGTCAAAAAGGAACTGACCTGGTAAATTCTTGCAAATTGTCTTTAAAATTTTATAATTTTATATTCTACTGGTAATTAAGGTCTTGTTGAGGAGTAAGATACCCTTTTAGAATGTTTAAAGTGATGAAATCTTATCCAAAAGTCCTACCTTCTCCCTAATGCTTTATGTACATATTATTTGGGGACAATTTGATTATTCATTCAATTAACATATTACTATTGAATGATTTGATATTTCTAGGTTTCATTGATCACATGCACAACTCCAAACCAAATGCAATTAAAGTTTAACAATTATAAGTCTTTGTTATTTCTTACACTGAACAAAATTACCTAACAGTACTGGGTCCTCATGATATTAGAGACTGTAAGCATAAACTTTTAGTTTTGCTTTGAATATATTTATGAGGTGAGTGGGTTAATTCATAATTTTCTTGTCAAAAACTATACCATATTTTTTTATTTGGTAAGACAATAAAATTTTCATTTTGTCTCATTTTTCTTTAGATATATAAAGGACCAAACATTTCATTCTCCTTTTCCAACTTTGTGACAAATGCACATTATCACTTCAAGGTCTGTGCTGGACGCCAATATCAGATTTCTGCTGAGATACAAGAGTTCTGGGGACGATATAGCCCCAGCGTTCTCTTCTCAATGCATAAGCAACATCCAGGGCCTGGAAAAGGTGGTGGAAGAAAGAGGGGAAGCAGCACTGGTGAAGAGAAAGATGAAAAGCCCAGGATAGAAATGAGTGATGATACATTTGTTCTAATCCTTGTGATAGGATTTGCACTAGTTGCTATTCTGTGTGCTGTTATAATTCAACATTTTTTAATCAACTAATGTATTTTTACGCATTTTACCTTTTTAGGAATTTCTAAAACAAATTACATCAAATATAGAAATTGCTAGATACATCTCAATTCTTACTTTAAATCTCATTTGGTAGAAACCCTTGCAAACATTTATCTGCCTTATACTCAAGAAATTCATTGTGACAATAGAAGAGATTTTATAAGGAAACAGGTCTATTTTAAATTTGAGAATGTTAGCAACAAAAACACTTCCACTATTATGTAAAACTATCTAAAACCTCTCATGAAAGCTATTCTCTGCCTTAATGTTTCTAAGTAATATTTTGCAATTTTTTGAGAATTATGAGAGGATAACAGCATTTAGGAATTTTATTCAGAAGAAAGTGGGAAAAATCAATTCTATATGCCAACTTACATTCATATGAAATAATAAAAACATATCTACCAACTGTCTGTACTGTAATTTTTTCAAAGTAACGTATCCAGCTGTTTAGCTTGTACCATGATAATTACTTTGATAGTGGGTAAATAGTAACTTATTGGCATTTTGTGTGTAGAAGCTGGAGAGTGGGGAGCCATTTTATACTATTCTAAACTCTTTAAAATACACTCAGTGATGGTTACCCTGTAATCACAATGATTAAAATGACTCATATTTGTACATCGTATATTAAAATGATTTCTTCTGGTGAGAGACAGACCAGCACACAGGGGAGCTGGTGAGGAAAATGAATCCCCATAGCAGTTGGCTTGGATAGTGAGAGGAGCCAAATTCTGTGGTTTGGTGCAACCAGCAGGACTTGAAGCCTAGAGTGTTAAAGGTCAGTGGGCTTGGCTGGAATAGAGCCCAGAGGGCAGTATACTGCTCTGGAAAAAAAGGCAGGTAAACAACCTGTGGATACACAGTGTGAAAAAGCGATCTGAAGAGTGCCTAGGGCACACAGTGGGGAGGTTATTCACTCATCTCAGAGGCCATCCAAGAGAGTGTTCACAGAGACCCCTCCAGCAAAAAAGGGACTGTCAGGCATCATTTTCCTATACATAAGCACAGGGCTACCTGTGGAAACCAGCACAGCACTGATACTTGCTACCTAACTTGCTTACACAGAGTCCTGCCCCCCGCACGCTCCCACAGAATGCCCCCTCCCAGTCATGCTTGCCTCCGTCCCAGCACAGTAGGCCCCATCCCCCAGAAGACCAGCCAAACCTCTGCTCATGCCACATCTCCCAACATAGGAGTTTTTCAGAGCCAGGCGACATCTCACTTCACAAACAGACCAGAGTATACCTAGTTTAAACGTGCCACATTCAGGCCAGGGACCAAACACTGCCCCCAACAGGCAAAGAGAGACTCTGCAAATGACTGGCCTGAAGGATAAAGCAGCCAAGACAAAACAGCACAGCAAACACAGCACCCATTGGAGACACTCTCAAAAGTGCCAGGCCCTGGGGGACAGGGGACACTACACAGCAGAGCACTACAGGACCTCTTCTTCATAAGGCTATTACCCTCCAAGAACAGGAGATAAAGCTGACTTGCCTAACACAGAGGAAAAAGGCACAAAAACTTAAACAAAATGAGAAGACAGAGAAATTTATCCCAACTGAAAGAACAGGACAAGGCCATGGCCAGTGATCTAAATGAAGCAGATATAAGTAACATACCCGATAGAGAATTTAAAGTAATGATCTTAAGGATACTCACTGGACTTGAGAAGAGTGGAAGACATGAGTGAGACCCTTTACACAGAGATAAGAAATAACAGGGAAGGGGTGCTTAGGTGGCTCAGTCAGTTGGGCATCTGCCTTCAGCTCAGGTCATGATCCTGGGCTCCTGGGATCGAGCCCCATATCGGGCTCCCTGCTCAGTGGGGAGTCTGCTTCTCCCTCTCCCTCTGCCCCTCCCTGCCTGGTTCAACTGTCTCACACTCTCACTCTTACTCTAAATTAAATAAAATCTTTAAAAAAAAGAAGTAACATGGCAGAGATAAAGGGTTCAATAAACAAGATGAGAAACACACACTAGACAAACTGTAAGAGACTCTTAATCATAGGAAACAAACTGAGGGTTACTGCAGGGGAGGGAGTGAGAGGATGAGGTAACTGGATGATGAACATTAAAGAGGGCATGTGATGTAATGAACACTGGGTGTCACATAAGACTGATGAATCACTGAACTCTACCTCTGAAACTAATATTCTATATTAATTAACTGAATTTAAATTTAAAAAATTTTTAAAAAGATGAGAAACACACTTGATGGAATGAACAGCAGGATGCAAGAAACAGAGGAAGAAATGAGTAACCTAGGAGACAGAGTAATGGAAAGTAATCAAGCTGAACAAGAGAAAAAAAGCAATTATACAACATGAAAATAGACAGGGAACTCAGTGAGTCCATGAAACATAACAACACTCATATTTTAGGAGTCCCAGAAGAAGAAAGAGAAAGGGGCACAGAAAATTTACTTGAAGAAACAATAGCTGAAAACTTCCCTCATCTGGGGAGGGTAACATATCCAGATCCAGGAGGCACAAAGAACTCCCATCACAATCAACAAAAGCAAATGCACACCAAGACATACCGTAATGAATTAGCAAAATATAGTGATAAAGAAAAAAATTTAAAAGAGGAAGATAAAAGAAGACAGTGAGTTACAAAAGAAAACCCATAAGGCTAGCAAGGGATTTC
This sequence comes from Mirounga leonina, assembly GCF_011800145.1. Classification (NCBI taxonomy): domain Eukaryota; kingdom Metazoa; phylum Chordata; class Mammalia; order Carnivora; family Phocidae; genus Mirounga; species Mirounga leonina. The sequence goes on along the minus strand of NW_023270513.1, from coordinate 7,876,005 downwards.
TCAGCAGAAAATTTCCAAATCAGAAGAGAGTGGCATGATATAGTCAAAGTGCTGAGTGGGAAAAATCTGTAGCCAAGAATATTCTTCCAGCAAGGCTATCATTCAGAATAGAAAGAGAGACAAAGAGTTTCTCAGACAAACAAAAACGTAAAAAGTTCATGACTACTAATACAGCCCTGCAGGAAATATTAAAGGTGATTCTTTGAGTGGAAAGGAGAGAACAAAGCTAACAGTATAAAAGTAGAAAACACAAAGGTAGTGAAAATGAATATTTCTATAAAAAATCAGTCAAGGAACTCACAAAATAAAAGGATATAAAATATAACAACATATACCTAAAACGTGAGGAGGAGTAAAGAATGGGTTCAAACTTAAATGACCATCAACTTAACATAGACTGCTATATGCACAAGAGGTTATATACAAACCTAATGGTAACCATATATCAAAAACCACAAATAAATATGCAAATAAATCCAGAGAAAGAAATCCAAATATATCACCAAAGAAAATCAGCAAACTATAAAAGACAAGAAAGGATCAGAGAAAATCTCCAGAAAAACAAGTAATAAAATGGCAATACATACTCACCTATTAATAATTACTTTGAATGTAAATGGACTAAACACTCCAATCAAAAGACAGAGGGTGTCAGAATGGATTAAAAAAACAAGGCCCAGGCGCCTGGGTGGCTCAGTTGGTTAAGCGACTGCCTTCGGCTCAGGTCATGATCCTGGAGTCCCATGATCGAGTCCCGCATCGGGCTCCCTGCTCAGCGGGGAGTCTGCTTCTCCCTCTGACCCTCCCCCCTCTCATGTGCTCTCTCTCTCTCATTCTGTCTCAAATAAATAAAATCTTAAAAAAAAAAAACAAAAAAACAAGGCCCATCTATATGCTGCCTACAAGAGACTCATTTTAGATGTAAAGACACCTTTAGATTTAGAAACATTTATCATGCAAATGGATGTCAAAAGAAAGCTGGAGTAGCAAAGGTTATGTCGGACAAACTAGACTTTTTTGTACTTGTGTTGTTTTTATCCTGCTTTGGTGTCAGAGTAGTACTGGCCTCACAGAATGATTTTGAGTGTGTTCCCTCTATTCTACTATTTATAAGATTTGGATAAAGATTGTAATTAATTATTTTTTGAAATGTTTGACAGAATTCTCCAATGAAACCATGTAGTCTTGGGCTTTTTTGTGCTAGGAGATTTTTCAGTCCTAAGTCAACTTTCATTCTTGTTATTGGTCGAAGATGATTCCCCACTTCTTAGATTCAAGATTCATGATTCAATCTTGGTAATTTGTGCATTTTTAGGAATTATCTGGTTTTTTTCTATGTTATCTGATTTGTTAAATGTTTATAGTAATCTCTTATCTCACTATGTATTTCTGTGATATCTGTTGTAATGTTTTCTCTTCCATTTCTCATTTTGGTTTTTGAGCCTTCTCTCTTTTTTCCTCAGTTAATGTAGCTAAAGCATTGCCAAATTTGTTTATTTTTTTGAAAAACTGGTCCTTACTTTCAATGTTATGTTATTGTTTACTCTGGTCTCTATTTTTTTTATTTCTGATTTTTCCTTGTTATTTCCTTCCTCTACTAAATTTCAGCTACCTTTCTTCTTTTTCTAGTTCCTTGTGGTGTAATGTGTGGGTTTTTTTTTAAGAATTTTTTTTTTTAAAGATTTTATTTATTTGAGAGAGAGAATGAGATAGAGAGAGAGAGCATGAGACAGGGGAGGGTCAGAGGGAGAAGCAGACTCCCTGCCGAGCAGGGAGCCCGATGCGGGCCTCGATCCTGGGACTCCAGGATCATGACCTGAGCCGAAGGCAATCACTTAACCAACTGAGCCACCCAGGCACCCTGTTTTTTTCTTAATACTAGCATTTGTAGCATAAATTTCACTCTAGCATCTACTTTTGCTGCACCCCATAGGTTTTGGAATATTATGTTTTCTTTTTCTTTTGTTTTGAGACATATTTTGATTTGCCATTTGATTTCTTATTTGGCCCACTGCTTGTGCAGGACTCTGTTTTTAGTATTTACATATTAAATATTTAGTATTTTAAAAAAGGGAAAGCTGTCATGAAAATTAAAAAGATAATGACGGGTCAAAAAAAAGACAATTTGATTCAGAGTTTATGTTACTTGAAGCTGAGGACAATCTAACCAATACAATTTCCACACATAGAGGAGGCAATCAGGTGTTTTAATTTGAATCAAAATTTGGTTTTTATGAGCTTATCTGCAAAAGTCTTCATCATGCTTCCAAAAGTTAAAAAATATATTATTACCTACAGGTGAGTTAACAGTTTCTGGCAAATCTTGACTTCATTTGATGTTACAGTCATCTACTTTGAAGTGACAATGGGGTCTAACTGTATTATAAGCAAGTTGAATTATGCCCTAGAGAGCAAAATCAGAGGAATTCTGAGTAAAAGAATATGATTCTAACAGTTGAGTGATGAGTTGAGAAGCAATTGCAGGAAAAATAATAAGAAGTTTGTGTAATCTCGTTGGATGCTTGTTTGTTAGTAATATTCTTCAATGCCAAGATTCAACCTAAATGTTGAATAATCATACATGATATTAAATTGCTTTGGTGAAGTTCCTTTCTTCTAATGGATTCATAATTTCTTTTAGGGATCATTAGATACTATCTCATTCATCTTTACTCCATCCTTATGATTATTCCTATTGTACAGATTGGTAAACTGATCTTTGTGTGGTCAACGGTAGTACCTGGTCTAAAACTATCCTTTGGCAAGGAAGAAAAATAAGCAAGCAAGGTTGTCTACTGCAGAGTGAAAGCAATGATTCTAGCTGCCTGGAGTGGATCAACAACGTAAACGTAACAGGAGCCAGTTTCAGTTCACAATAGAAAAGTTTTCCTAACAAGTAAAGGTCCAACAATGGAGTTGGCTGCTCCAAGGATTCTTGATTTTAACTTCTCATCATTACAAGTTTGAGAGCTACATCTGTCAGGAATGCAATAGAAAGGATTCTTCCATTGTTGTGATATCTAAAATTCTATGAAAGTTACAATTATATGATTCTACTCTCAAATACTGTGAGAGAAGCGACACTCTAGTGAATACTATGTGCAAAAAACAGGTAAAAATTATTAAATAGCTAGACGTTACAGAAAATAAATTCCTGTTTCCTTAATAATCATGACTGTAGGCCCAAGAGGGTAATCTGGGCACCAGTTCTTCCACATATTATTTATCCACTAAGCTAGCAATCCCATGAAAGGACCAGAGATGACCCTCCTACTTTCCTGGAAAAATGAATAGAAAGTTTTAGCACACCACTTGTAAGTGCTGCTGGCTGATGAGATAAGTGTAATGTATTTATTTTTGAGAGTCTGAAATCAACATTGATTTATTTTACCACTGGAACCCTATCACACTCGTCTCTCTGGACTGCTCACTTACTCTCTCTCCCTCTCTGCCTTCTCTGTCAATCTTCTCAATGTTTAGTGTGTACCCACTTATTGTGTTTGGTGGCTGCATCACTGTTTGGCTGGACAGCAGCTAAAATCAACCCTGGGTGGCCTGACTCCCCAAACAGTATCTACTCATTAGGCCAATAGTTCCTTGGCTATTTCATTCTGTGGACCTGTTCTGGTAAGGGAGGATTTTAGGGTTACTTACTCATCAATCTGGGAACAACTCTTCTCATTAATGTTCTTTACCTACCCTATCCCATTTTTGTTGCTCTGTCTGTTTCTCTACATTCTACCTCCAATCATGTACTCTTCTAACCAAAAGCTATTATAAGGCAGTGAGGGACATCTTACATCATGACATGCCAAAGAACTCATTACATTATCCATTATAGCACTTACCACATTGTGTTTTGTTAGTATTCTTGTCTGTTTTTCTTCATTACACTGTGAAGTTCAGGGAAAGAACTGTGGATTTATCTTCGTATCTTCACTGCCTCATTCAGTGTTTGGCACAGAGTAAGTTTTCAATGCATAACTCGAATGAACAAAATTACCAAAATGCTCACTATCGATATGTTCAAAGTGAGTATACAATAATCTAGGCAATATAATTTTATATTTGATCAAAAGTCATTTGACCAACACAATATGCCTGGAAAAAACAAAATGCCTTTTTTTAAAAAAGAAGGATAGGGGCGCCTGGGTGGCTCAGTCATTAAGTGTCTGCCTTCGGCTCAGGTCATGATCCCAGGGCCCTGGCATTGAGCCCCACATCAGGCTCCCTACTCAGCGGGAAGCCTGCTTCTCCCTCTCCCATTCCTCCTGCTTGTGTTCCTGCTCTCACTATCTCTCTCTGTCAAATAAATAAAATAATTAAAAAAAAGAAGGATAAACCTTTGCTCACTTCTGTTTTACAAACTTGCTTAGATACTTTAGTTTGTTTGATCACACTCTACGAGTGAGTTTGTTAAAAATTGGCTAAGTCACATTGAGTTATTTTACTGTGAAAAACATTCACAAAGGTTAAGGATTACATAACCACTTATGGTTATAAAATACACGTACTTAGGTAAGTGTGTAAAATTCAAACTTCTAAATAACTTCAAACTTTGAAAACAAGAATGTTTATTGGGCATAGTCTGGAGATAAATTAGGAGTGTCAGCAGACTTGAGTGAAGGCTGGAAACAAAAAGAATCCAAAATAATACTATAGATACAATAAGTCATAAAAAAATTATTCTATGCCTTTTTATTTTTATATTTTATGATTTTTTAAATAATAGCATTGTGTTTTATTGTTACAAAAGGAATGTGTGTTTATATGAAAAATTTAAATCCACATACAAAAACATAAAAATCACTTGTAGAACTATCATATAAAAATAATTTTAATTAGGGGCTCCTGGGTGGCTCAGTTGGTTAAGTGTCTGCCTTTAGCTCAGATCATGATCTCAAGATCCTGGGATCGAGCTCCGCATCAGGCTCCCTTTTCAGTGGAGAGTCTGCTTCTCCCTCTCGCTCTGCCCCTCCCGCCCCTGCCTGTGCTCTCTGTCTCAGATAAATAAATAAAAATCTTTAAAAATAAAATAAATTAAAATAAAAAATAATTATAAACAGCAATTTGTTGATGGCCTTCTAGTCTCCTTTTGTTGAATAATATGAATAATTATAAAAGTAATTGTATAACTAATTTGATTTAATAGCTGCATTAAGGGAAGGAGTTAAGATGGTGGCATAGTAGGAGGACCCTAGGCTCATCTCATCCCTCAAATATGACTCAATACCTATCCAATCATTCTAAATACCCCAGAAATCAACCTGAAGACTGAGAGAACTAATTCCACAACTAAAGCGGGGGGGGGGGGGGGGGGGGCAGGGAGCCACATTGAAGAAGGTAGGAAGTGTAGAGATGTGGTTTGGGGAAGAAATGGAACACAGATGATCTGGAGGGGAGAGAACCACGGTCATGGAGAAAGGCAAGAGAGAGGAACAAATGGGAACACATAAGAAGAACACTTCCCCAAAGTCATTGGCTGGGAAAACGAGAGGGGCTGATTTTCGTGAGTTCTTGCAACCAGCATGGCTTAAAGCCTGGAGTTTTAAAAGGTCATTGGGTTGGCTGAGGTAAAACCCTAAAGGTGCTGCTAGGTCATAAATCAGGCCTCAACAAGTACAAAAAGACTGAGATCAAAGCATTCATATTTTCTGACCACAACACTGTGTAACTTGAAGTCAACCATGAGAAAAAATCTGGAAAGGTCACAAATACATGGAAGTTAACCAACATGCAACTAAACAATGAATAGGAAAAGCAGGAAATCAAAGAAATAAAAATACATGGAAAAAAGTTAAAATGAAAACACAGTGGTCCAAAACCTTTGGGATGCTGCAAAAGTGGTCCTAAGGGAGAAGTATATAGTAATACAGCCCCACCTCAAACAGCAAGAAAAATCTCAAATACACAACCTAACTTTACACCTAAAGGAACTAGAAAAAGAATAACAAAGGAAGACTAAAGCTAACAGAAGAAGGGAAATAATAAAGATTACAACAGAAATAAATGATACACAAACTAAAAAAACACATACACACACACAATAGAACTTATCAATGAAGCCAAGAGTTGGTGCTTTAAAAAAACTGATAGGGGCGCCTGGGTGGCTCAGTTGGTTAAGCAACTGCCTTCGGCTCAGGTCATGATCCTGAAGTCCTGGGATCGAGTCCCACATCAGGCTCCCTGCTCAGCAGGGAGTCTGCTTCTCCCTCTGACCCTCCTCCCTCTCGTGCTCTCTCTCATTCTCTCTCTCGCAAAAAAATAAAAAATAAAAAATAAAAAAACTGATAAACCCTAGCCAGACTCACCAAAAAGAAAAGGGAAAGGACAAAATAAATAAAATCACAAAGGAGACTGAGGAAATAACAAACACCACCACAAAAATAGAAACAATTATAAGAGAATATTATGAAAAATTATATGCCAACAAATTGGACAACCTGGAAGAAATAAATTCTTAGAAACATATAAACTACCAAAACTGAAACAGGATGAAATACAAAACCTGAACAGACTGATAACCAGCAACCAAATTCAATCAGTAATCAAAAATCCCCCAACAAACAAAGTCCAGGGCCAGATGGCTTCACAGGTGAATTCTACCAAACTCTTAAAGAATATTTATTCTTCTCAAACTATTCCAAAAAAAATGGAAATGAAAGGGAAACTACCAAATCCATTCTATGAGGGGAACATTACCGTGATACCAAATCCAGATAGAGAACTACGGGACAATATCCCTAATGAGCATAGATGCAAAAATTCTCAACAAAATACTAGTCAATCAAATCCAACAATACATTAAAAGAATCATTCACCACTATCAAATGGGATTTATTTCTGGGCTACATGCATAGTTTAATATTCACAAATCAATCAATGTGATACACCACATCAATGAAAGAAAGGATAAGAACCATATGATCCCCTCAATAGATGCAGAAAGAACATTTCACGAAGTACAACATCCATTCATGATAAAAACCCTCAACAAGGGTACGGAGTTGAAAACCCTCTCTGAGTGCTGATTCCTACCTAGCAGACAGAGTGGGGATATGCTAATCAACGAAACACTGAAAAATGCGGTAAGATTTGGTCGGAGCGGCATCCCGACACCTACGCCAGACTCTTGGTGATAAAAATGATTTGCTGAGAGATGGAGGGGGGAAAGATGGCGGAGGAGTAGGGGACCCTATTTCAACTGGTCCCCAGAATTGAGCTGGATATCTACCAGACCACTCTGAGCACCCACGAAACCAGCCTGAGATGTAAGAAGATCTGGATCTCTACAAGCAGAGTATCGCAGGCGGTTGGTTTTGAGGTACGAAGCGGAGAGCCGTGATTCTGCGGGCAGATTTCGGAGGATAAACGGTGGCGGGAGGGGGCCGGGCCATGGGGATCCTACACCGCCGGTGAGTGACAGCCTCACACGCTGCGGACGGGGCACAGACTCGCAGACTGGTAGCGTTGGGAAAGGACTTTAGGGCAGCCCCCGGGGTGGAAAACCAGACTGGCGGGGTCGCGCGCATGTGAACCGCAGCCACCCGGACAGAAACCCCAAGCGTTGGAGTCGCGCGAGCGCGCGCGCGCGCCCCCGTGCAAACTGGGAGCAGCAGGCGGTTTTAGAAGCACAAAGGGCAGAGACGTGCCCCAACATGAAGGCAGGACTGGGGGCGCTGCGGAGGGGCACACAACACAGGACATTGCAGTTTATAGCAGCACGGACAGAAACGGAGACAGTGTGGCCTGGAGAGCTCACTGAAGAACAGACTGAGGTCTCTCTGCTCTGAGGCAGAGGGTTGGAAACGGTCTCTTCTGCTCTGACTCGTGGAAGAGTCGTGGAAAGCCACCAGGGAAAGGCGCCAGAGAACAAAAGCCCCAAAGACTGATTCCCACTGAGCCCATCCCCTGCCACAGGGCCGCAGGGCAACTCCGCCCAAACAGGATTGCCTGAGTAACAGCGCGGCAGGCCCCTCCCGCAGAAGACAGGCTGGGAAAACAAAAGGCCAGCAACCCTAAGGTCCCAAGAAAACAGGTGCATCTTGCTTGGGTTCTGGTCAATAATTTCGACTCTATACATTCCCTCAAACACCCATCAACAGAATGACTAAGAGGAGGCACCCCCAAAACAGAAAAGACTCAGACATTATGACTTATGCTGCAGATTTACAAATGGATGCAGATATAACCAAGATGTCAGAGATGGAATTCAGGCTAGCAATTGTGAAGACAATGGCTAGAATGGAGAAATCAATTAATGGCAACACAGAGTCTCTAAGGGCAGAAAGAGAAGGTGAATTGGGGGCGCCTGGGTGGCTCAGTTGGTTAAGCGACTGCCTTCAGCTCAGGTCATGATCCTGGAGTCCCGGGATCGAGTCCCACATTGGGCTCCCTGCTCAGCGGGGAGTCTGCTTCTCCCTCTGACCCTCCCCCCTCTCATCTGCTCTCTCTCATTCTCTCTCTCTCAAATAAATCAATAAAATATTTTTAAAAAAAAAAGAAGAAGGTGAATTGGCAAAACTTAAAAATGCTATCAATGAGTTCCAATCCAATCTAGATAATCTAACAGCTAGGGTAAGTGAGACAGATGAGAGAATAAGCGATCTGGAAGACAGTATAATAGATAAAAAGGGAAAAGAGGAGGCCAGGGAAAAACAACTCAGAATCCATGAAAATAGAATCAGAGAAATAAGTGACACCATGAGGCGTTCCAATGTCAGAATAATTGGAATCCCGGAGGGGGTGGAGAGAGAGAGAGGGCTAGAAGATGTATTTGAGCAAATTGTAGCTGAGAACTTCCCTAATCTGGGGAATGAAACAAACATTCGAGTCCTAGAGGCAGAGGGACCCCCCTAAGATCAAGGAAAACAGGCCAACACCCCAGCATGTAATAGTAAAACTTGCAAATCTTACAACCAAGGAAACCATCTTAAGGGCAGTCAGGGGGAAGAGATTCCTTACATACAGAGGGAGGATCATCAGAATAATGTCAGACCTATCCACAGAGACCTGGCAAGCCAGAAAGGCCTGGCAAGACATATTCAGGGTACTAAATGAGAAGAACATGCAGCCAAGAATACTTTATCCGGCAAGGCTTTCATTTAGAATGGATGGAGAGATGCAGAGCTTCCACGACCGGCAGAAGTTGAAAGAATATGTGACCACTAAGCCGGCCCTGCAAGAAATATTAAGGGGGGTTCTAAAAGGAGAAAGACCCCAAGAGTGATCTACAACAGAAATTTACAGGGACAATCTATAAAAACAACGTCTTCACAGGCAACATGATGACAATTAATTCATATTTTTCAATAATCACTCTCAATGTGAATGGCCTAAACACTCCCATAAAACAGCACAGGGTTGCAGATTGGATAAAAAAACAGGAAACGTCCATATACTGTCTACAAGAGACTCATTTTGAACCTAAAGATACATCCAGACTGAAAGTGAAGGGATGGAGATCCATCTTCCATGCCAGCGGACCTCCAAAGAAAGCTGGGGTAGCAATTCTTATATCACACAAATTAGATTTTAAACTAAAGACTGTAATAAGAGACACAGAAGGACACTATATCATTCTTAAAGGGTCTATCCAACAAGAAGATCTAACAATTGTAAATATCTACACCCCCAATTTGGGAGCAGCCATCTACATAAGCCAACTGTTAACCAAAATAAAGAGTCATATTGATAACAATACGTTAATTGTAGGAGACCTCAATACTCCACTCTCAGCAATGGACAGATCATCTAAGCAGAAAATCAACAAGGAAACAAGAGCTTTGAATGATACATTGGACCAGATGGACCTCATAGATATTTACAGAACATTCCACCCTAAAACAACAGAATAGTCATTCTTCTCGAGCGCACATGGAACTTTCTCCAGAATAGACCATATACTGGGTCACAAATCAGGTCTCCACCGATACCAAAAGATTGAGATTATTCCCTGCATATTCTCAGACCACAATGCTCTAAAACTGGAACTCAATCACAAGAAAAAATTTGGCAGAAATTCAAACACTTGGAAGCTAAAGACCACTCTGCTCAAGAAGGTTTGGGTCAATGAAGAAATCAAAGAAGAACTTAAACAATTCATGGAAATCAATGAGAACGAAAACACATCAGTCTAAAACCTATGGGATACTGCAAAGGCGGTCCTAAGGGGGAAATACATAGCCATCCAAGCCTCACTCAAAAAAATAGAAAAATCCTGAATTCACCAATTAACTCTACACCTTAAAGAACTAGAGAAAAGGCAACAAACGATGCCTAAGCCACACATTAGAAGAGAAATGATTAAAATTAGAGCAGAAATCAATGAATCAGAAACCAGAAACACAGTAGATCAGATCAACGAAACTAGAAGTTGGTTCTTTGAAAGAATTAATAAGATTGAAAAACCACTGGCAGGACTTATCCAAAAGAAGAGAGAAAGGACCCAAATTAATAAAATTATGAATGAAAGGGGAGAGATCATGACTAACACCAAGGAAATAGAAACAATTATTAGAAATTATTATCAACAACTATATGCCAATAAACTGAGCAATCTGGATGAAATGGAGGCCTTCCTGGAAACTTATAAGCTGCCAAGACTGAAATAGGAAGAAATTGACAACCTGAATAGGCCAATAACCCAGTAACAAGATTGAAGCAGTGATCAAAAACCTCCCAAAAAACAAGAGTCCAGGGCCTGATGGTTTCCCTGGGGAATGCTAACAAACATTCAAAGAAGAAATAATAACCTATTCTACTGAAGCTGTTTCAAATAATAGAAACAGAAGGAAAATTTCAAAACTCATTCTATGAGGCCAGCATTACCTTAATCCCCAAACCAGGCAAAGACCCCATCAAAAAGGAGAATTTCAGACTGATATCCCTGATGACTATGGATTCCAAAATCCTCAACAAAATCCTAGCTAATAGGATCCAACAATACATTAAAAGTATCATCCACCACGACCAAGTGGGATTTATTCCCGGGATGCAAGGGTGGTTCAACATTCGCAAATCAATCAATGTGATAGAACACATTAATAAGAGGAGGGAGAAGAACCATATGGTCCTCTCAATTGATGCAGAAAAAGCATTTGACAAAATACAACATCCTTTCCTGATTAAAACTCTCCAGAGTATAGGGATAGAGGGAACATTCCTCAAGCTCATAAAATCCATCTATGAAAAACCCACAGTGAATATCATCCTCAATGGGGAAAAGCTGAGAGCCTTTCCCTTAAGATCAGGAACACGTCAAGGGTGCCCACTCTCACCACTGTTGTTCAACATAGTACTAGAAATCCTAGCAACAGCAGTCAGACAACAAAAAGAAATAAAAGGTATTCAAATTGGCAAAGAAGAAGTCAAACTCTCTCTTTTCACAGACGACACGATACTTTATGTGGAAAACCCAAAAGACTCCACCCCCAAATTACTAGAACTCATCCAGCAATTCAGTAATGTGGCAGGATACAAAATCAATGCACAGAAATCAGTTGCTTTCTTATACACTAGCAACGCAACTGTAGAAAGAGAAATTAAAGAAACGACTCCATTTACAATAGCACCAAAAACCATAAGATACCTCAGAATAAACCTAACCAAAGAGGTAAAGGATCTATACTCTAGGAACTACAGAACTCCTGAAAGAAATTGAAGAAGACACAAAAAGATGGAAAAATATTCCATGCTCATGGATTAGAAGAATAAACATTGTTCAAATGTCTATGCTACCCAGAGCAATCTATACCTTCAATGCCATCCCGATCAAAATTCCAATGACATTTTTCAAAGTGCTGGAACAAACAATCCTAAAATTTGTATGGAATCAGAAAAGACCCCGAATCGCCAAGGAGATGTTGAAAAAGAAAAACAAAGCTGGGGGCATCACGTTGCCCGATTTCAAGCTATACTACAAAGCAGTGATCACCTAGACAGCATGGTACTGGCACAAAAACAGACCTACAGACCAATGGAACAGAACAGAGAACGCAGATATGGACCCTCAACTCTATGGTCAAATAATCTTTGACAAAGCAGGAAAAAACAGGCAATGGAAAAAAGACAGTCTCTTCAATAAATGGTGCTGGGAAAATTGGACAGCCACATGCAGAAGAATGAAACACCATTCACAAAGATAAACTCAAAGTGGATGAAAGACCTCAAAGTGAGACAGTAATCCATCAAAATCCTAGAGGAGAACATAGGCAGTAACCTCTTTGACATCGGCCACAGCAACTTCTTTCAAGATACATCTCCAAAAGCTAGTGAAACAAAAGCAAAAATGAACTTTTGGGACTTCATCAAGATAAAAAGCTTCTGCACAGCAAAGGAAAACAGTCAACAAAACAAAGAGGCCACCCACAGAATGGGAGAAGATATTTGCAAATGACACTACAGATAAAGGGCTGGTATCCAAAATCTATAAAGAACTTCTCAAACTCAACACCCAAAAAACAAATAATCAAGTCAAAAAGTGGACAGAAGAGATGAACAGACACTTTTCCGAAGAAGACATACAAATGGCTAACAGACATATGAAAAAATGTTCATCATCATTAGCCATCAGGGAAATCAAAATCAAAACCACACTGAGATACCACCTTACACCAGTTAGAATGGCAAAAATGGACAGGGAAAGAAACAACAAATGCTGGAGAGGTTGTGGAGAAAGGGGAACCCTCTTACACTGTTGCTGGGAATGCAAGTTGGTACAGCCACTTTGGAAAACAGTGTGGAGGTTCCTCAAAAATTTAAAAATAGAGCTACCCTATGACCCAGCAATTGCACTCCTGGGTATTTACCCCAAAGACACAGATGTAGTGTAAAGAAGGGCCATATGCACCCCAATGTTCATAGCAGCAATGTCCGCAATAGCCAAACTGTGGAAAGAGCCGAGATGCCCTTCAACAGATGAATGGATAAAGAAGATGTGGTCCATATATACAATGGAATATGACTCAGCCATCAGAAAAGATGAATACCCAACTTTTACATCAACATGGATGGGACAGGAGATTATGCTAAGTGAAATAAGTCAAGCAGAGAAAGTCAATTATCATATGGCTTCACTTATTTGTGGAACATAAGGAATAACATGGAGGACATTAGGAGAAGGAAGGGAAAAATGGGCAGGGGGAATTGGAGGGAGAGATGAACTATGAGAGACTATGGACCTGAGAAATAAACAGGGTTTTAGAGGGGAGGGTGGAGGGGGGATTGGTTAGCCCGGTGATGGGTATTAAGGAGGGCACGTACTGCATGGAGCACTGGGTGTTATACGAAAACAATGGACTGTGGATCACTACATCAAAAACTAATGATGTATTGTATGGTGACTAACATAACATAATAAAATTTAAAACTACAAAAAAAAAAAAACCCTCAACAAAGTAGATTTAGAGAGAACAGGCCTCAACATAATAAAGGCCATATATGAAAGACCCACAGCTAATGTCATCCTCCATGCAGAAAAACTGAGAGCTTTTCCTCTACAGTCAGGAACAAGACAGAGATGTCCACTCTCACCACTGTTATTTAACATAGTACTGGTAGTCCTAGCCACAGCAATCAGACAACACAAAGAAATAAAAGGCATCCAAATCAGCAAGGAAGAAGTCACTTTCACTATTTGTTTAAGACATAATACTCTATATAAAAAACCTGAATGACTCCACCAAAAAATTGCGAGAACTGATATAAGAATTCAGCAATGTCACAGGTAACAAAATCAATATACAGAAGTCTATTGCTTTACTATCATAATTAAGGGGTCTATCCATCAGGAAGAACTAACAATTGTAAATATTTATGCCCTGAACTAGGAAGCACCTAAATATATACATCAATTAATAATAAACATAAAGAAACTTATTGATATTAATACGATAATAGTAGGGGACTCTAACACCCCACGTACATGAATGGACAGATCATCTAAGCAGAAAATCAACAAGGAAACAATGGCTTTGAATGACACACTGGACCAAATGGATTTAACAGATATATTCAGAACATTCCATCCTAAAACAGCAGAATACACATTCTTTTCAAGTACACATGGAACATTCTCCAGAATAGATCACATATCAGCCACACAAAAAAGCCTCAACAAATTCAAGAATACTGAAGTCATACCAGGAACTTTTCCTACTACAATACTATGAAACTAGAAGTCAATCACAAGAAAAAGTCTGCAAAGACCACAAATACATGGAGGTTAAACAACATGCTACTGAAGAATGAATGGGTAAACCAGGAAATAAAAGAAGAAATAAAAAAATACATGGAAATAAATGCAAAAATAAAAGAAAATGGTTCCAACACAATGGTCCAAAACTTTTGGGATGCAGCAAAAGCAGTCATAAGAGGGAAGTATATAGCATTACAAGCCTACCTCAAGAAGCAAGAAAAATCTCAAATACACAACCTAAAGAAGCTAGAAAAAGAGCAACAAAGGTATCCTAAAACCAGCAGAAAGAAGGAAATAATAAAGATTGGAGCAGGGGCACCTGGGTGGCTCAGTCGTTAAGCATCTGCCTTCGGCTCAGGTCATGATCCCAGGGTCCTGGGATCGAGCCCCGCATTGGGCCCCCTGCTCTGCGGGGAACCTGCTTCTCCCTCTCCCACTCCCCCTACTTGTGTTCCCTCTCTCACTGTGTCTCTCTCTGTCAAATAAATAAATAAAATCTAAAAAAAAAAAAAAAGATTGGAGCAGAAATAAATGATATAGAAACTAAAAAAAAAATAAATGATCTGTTGATCAGTGAAACCAGGAGCTGCTTCTCTGAAAAAAAATCAATAAAATTTATAAACCTCTAGCCAGATGTATCAAGAAAAAAAGAAAGGATTCGAGTAAATAAAATAACAAATGAGAGAGGAGAAATAATACCACAGAAACACAATCATAAGAGATTATTATGAAAAACTATATGCCAACAAATTGGACAACCTGTAAGAAATGGATAAATTCCGAGAAACTTAAACTACCAAAACTGAAACAGGAAGAAACAGAAAATTTGATAAGACCAGTAAACCAGCAAAGAAACTGAGTCAGTAATCCAAAAAAAACCAACAAACAAAAGATGGCTTCACAGGCAAATTCTACTACGCATTTAAAGAAGAGTTAATACCTATTCTTCTCAAACTATTCCAAAAAATGAAAAAGGAATGAAAACTACCAAATTCATTCTATGACACCAGCATTACCCTGATACCAAAACCAAATAAAGACACAACTAAAAAAATGTACAGGCCAACATTCCTGATGAACTTGGATGCAAAAATTCTCAACAAAATCCTAGCAAGATGAATTCAACAGTATATTAAAAAAATCACTCACCACAATCAAATGAGACTTATTCATGGATTGTAGGGAGGTTCAGTATTTGCAAATCAATCAACATGATACAACCCATCACTAAAAGAAAGGATAAGAACCATATGAACCATTCAATAGACAGAGAAAAAGCATTTGACAAAGTACAACATCCATCCACGATAAAAACCTTCACAAAGTAGGTTTAGAGGGAACTTACTTCAGTATAATAAAGGCCATATACGAAAAACCCACAGCTAATATCATCCTCAATGGGGAAAAACTGTGAGCCTTTCACTAAGGTCAGGAACCAGACAAGGATGTCCACTCTCAGCACTTTTATTTAACATAGTACTGGAAGTCCTAGTCACAGCAATCAGACAACAATAAGAAATAGAAGGCATCCAAATCAGTAAGAAAGAAGTAAACTTGCACTATTTGCAGATGACATGATACTATACATAGAGAACCTGGAAGACTCTACCAAAAACCTGCTAGAAGTGATATACAAATTTAGTAAATTTGCAGGATACAAAATCAATGTACAGAAATCTGTTGCATTTCTATACACCAATAATGAAGCTGCAGAAAAAGAAATTAAGAAAACAATCCCATGTACAATTGCACCCAAAATAACAAGATACCTAGGAATAAACCTAACCAAAGAGGTGAAAGAGGCAAAATATTGATAAAAGAAACTGATGACAACACAAAGAAATGGAAAGGCATTCGTGCTCATGGACTGGAAGAAGCAATAATGTTAAAATGTCCATACTACCCAAAGCAATCTACAGATCTAATGCAATCCCTATCAAAATAGCAAGAGAATTTTTCACAGAACTAGAGCAAATAATCCTAATATCTGTATGGAACTTTCACAAAAGACCCCAAATAGCCAAAGCAATCTTGAGAAGGGGGAAAAAAAAAAACAAAGCTGGATGTATCAAGCTCCCAGATTTCAAACTATACTACAAAGCTATGGTATTCAAACAGCATGACACTGGCACAAAAACAGACACATGGATCAATGAACTAGAATAGGGAACCCAGAAATAAACCCACTTATATGGTCAATATTCAATGACAAAGGAGGCAAGAATGTACAATGGGGAAAAGACCATCTCTTTTCAATAAATGGTGTTGAGAAAACCAGACAACAACATGCAAAAGAATGAAAGTAGACCACTTTTTACGCCATATACAAATATAAACCAAATAGATTAAAGACCTGAAACCATAAAACTCCTAAAAGAAAATATAGGCAGTAAACTCTTGGATATCAGTCTTGGCAATATTTTTCTGGATCTGTCTCCTCAGGCAACGTTAAACAAAAGCAAAAATAAACAATTGGTACTAGATCAAACTAAAAAGTTTTGGCACGGCAAAAGAAGCCATCAACAAAACAAAACAAAGGCAATCTGCTAAATGGGAAAAGATATTTGCCAATGATATATCTGATAATTGGTTAATATACAAAATATATAAAGAATTCATACAACCCAAGGCACCTGGGTGGTGCAGTCTGTTAAGCATCCAACTCTTGGTTTCAGCTCAGCTCATGATCTCAGGGCCATAAGATTGAGCCCCGCGTCAGGCTCTGCACTCAGTGGGGAGTCTGCTTGAGATATTTTCTTTCTCTGAAATAAATAAATCTTTAAAAGGTAAGAATTCATATAACTAAATGTCAAAAAACAATCAGATTAAAAAATATATACCATGGGGAAAACAGTTTCCTCAAAAAATTAAAGATAGAGGGGCACCTGGGTGGCTCAGTTGTTAAGCATCTGCCTTTGGTTCAGGTCATGATCCCAGGGTCCTGAGATTGAGCTGTGCATCAGGCTCCCTGCTCTGTGGGGGGCCTTCTTCTCCCTCTGCCACTCCCCCTGCTTGTGTTCCCTCTCTCGCTGTGTCTCTGTCAAATAAATAAATAAAATCTTTAAAAAAAATTAAAGATAGAAACACCATATGAGCCAACAATTCCATTTCTGGGTATTTATCCAAAGAAAACAAAAACACTAATTCAAAAAGATGTATGCGTCCCTGTTTACTGCATTATTTACGGTAGCCATGATAAGGAAGCAATCTAATGTTCATCAATAGATAAATGGATAAAGAAGATATAGTATATATATATATATATATACAATAGACTATTATTCAGCCATAAACAAGAGTGAAATCTTGCCATTTGTGACAACATGGATGGACCTAGGGAGTATTATACTAAGTAAAATAAGTCAGAGAAAGACAATTACCATATAATTTCACTTACATGTGGAATATAAAACAAAACAAAACAAAATAGAAATAGACTCATAAATACAGAGTACAAATTGGTGGTTGCCAGAGGGGAGGGTTTGGGGGGGGATGAGCAAAATAAGTGAAGAGGATTAAGAGGTACAAACTTCCAGCACAAATAAATAACTGGGATGTAAAGTACAGCATAGGGAATATAGCCAATAATATAATATTATAATAACTATGTATGATAACAGATGGTAACTAGATTTGTCATGTTGATCATTTCATAATGTATATAAATATCTAATCACTACGTTGGGATACCTGAAACTAATATAATATTGTATATCAACTATACCTTAATTTTAAGAATACTATAAAAAAAATCAAAGAATATTTTTGGCGGGGAGGGGCAGAGGAAGAGGGAGAAAGAGAATCTTATGCAGGCTCCACACCCAGTGGGCTTGATCTCACAACCCTGAGATCAGGGCCGAAGCTGAAATCAAAAGTCAGACACTCAACTGACTGAGCCACCTAGGTGCCCCCAAACAAAAGAATATTGATATCTTGTTCAAATACAAACTATATTTTGCTCATCTATGTTCACATTCAAGCAGAGATGTAAATATAAAGTTTGACATATTCTATTCAGTCTATAAACTTTGTACCAAAGAAAATGAAAAGATCTTATCTGCTAAGTGTACATACATCTTATATACAATACTGCTAAAAAAAAAAAAAAAAGGAATGTGATTGATTACCTGGGCTATTGAAGCTTTCAGAATGAAGTTTTGTTCACTTTTAAGTTTTCTCAAAATGTATAAAAGCACCTAGTGAGATTTTTTTACTGTACTGAAATGGAAGGAATACTCTCCATAAAACATGTGCCTTACAGGATGGCTATCATTGTTACTGCCCATAGAAAAGGTGTTAAAATGATGGCCTGCTGCAAACTTGCTTTCAAAATGCGGAACAAGGAAAATGTCCTTTAATTTGTAAATATACTGAGGATGAGAATGGTGAAAGGATTACAGTTAAACAGATATGTATATGCTGTCTCTCTAAAACCGCTTGATGATCTTTGAACAGGCCATATGGAGACTAGAAAAGAATTAACTGACCGTGCCCAAGTTGCCTGATGTTATGTGTAGGCTACAACAAAAACTCATACAGAAACTCATACAGTTTTTGGAAATAAGACTGCTTCAGAACAACAACAAAAACTCACCAGAAAGGCACCCAAGTTAAACAGGACTCTTGTTTCTTTACTAAAATTTTAACTTATTTGGAATCCAACTTCACTTTCACAAGTTGAAACTACCTCTGCACTTTAAAGCCTTTTTCCCTCAAGGAAAAAAAAGGGTTTAATTTATGATGACATCTAACATGCTTTGGAATGTTAAAAAATGATGAACGTTTTAGTCATGGACAGCCTATAGGATGAATGTATAGATGCAAAGGGCCTGACTGACAAATAGCTGGTCTACTAAGACAAGCCTCTAGTACTAAGTGAATAGACATTTCTGGAGAACTGAAAACTAACTCCTACAAACCTGCTATTCCTAGTAAGTAATACTTAGGATTACATCCTCAAACACTTTTTTTGAAAGGACATTTAGGTTGATGTCACCACACTGGACTGACACCAAGAATCAGTCTAATGTGGGCTTGATAAGACCAGAGATGCATATCAAAGTGAATATTATGTTAGATTATATTCAGTTTTACCACTACATAAAAGAAAACAAGGATGTCCTAAAGGCTGCAGGCAGTTCAGAGAAATATTATTGGAAAAGAAAGAGAGTAAAAATATCCTACTGTACCATAGAGCCAAAAGAAACATTTCACTGTTATTTTTTACTAAATATGGGCAACAGATATGTCTAACTTGTCATACATATTGTATTTACATTCTCCTTTTTAAAAGTCTTACATTTATGTATATTAATAATATATACTACAACCTATAAAATTTAAACATTCAAGAATTAAAATAGGGGCACCTGGGTGGCTCAGTCATTAAGCGTCTGCCTTAGGCTCAGGTCATGATCCCAGAGTCCTGGGATTGAGCCCTCCATCGGGCTCCCTGCTCCGCGGGAAGCCTGCTTCTCCCTCTCCCACTCCCCCTGCTTGTGTTCCCTCTCTCGCTGTGTCTCTTTCTGTCAAATAAATAAAATCTTAAAAAAAAAAAAGAATTAAAATAAATTGCTGTAACAGGTGACAGAAATATGAAAAATACTGTCATATTTTCTCAAAGTATTTACTTAGTCCTACTATTAATACTAATTGTTTAACTGTTAACTAGTCCTATTGTTTTGTTTAAATAATAGCATGTAACAGAAAAGTAATACAGGAAAACATAATTTTAAATAAACATCTACTTTCATATTTGTATATTAAAGTAATAACACTTTTGCACAATTATTTATTATGTATTAAAAGTCTTTTCATCTAGTATAGCTGTGTCCTGTGTTGGCGCTCTAAAGGTTGGTCATCCCAACGGTATAGTACCATTTGGATGGGGGAACAAAATATAAAAACAGGTAATATTTGTAAATTACATAGACAAGAAACTGGTAAACTGTGGTGCCTTCTGTGAAAGATAAATTAGTGGGTGGAATAAGCCAGAGAGGGTTTCTTTTTCTTATTTTTAGAACTTTGTACCTTGTGCATGTACTACCTAGTCCAAAGGGAGAAAAACATTATTAGTCTTACACAGTGATTGCTCAGAGTGAGCTGAGAAAGGTGCTTGCAGGCGCATAGGGCTCAGGGTTCCCACTGGAAACAATGTGTTAAGAACACGTGGTTCTTGGGGAACATGCCCCAAATTCAAGATGGCTGCCTGGTGGATGACTGATTCAGATGAGCCTGATGAGGTAAGCTGGTGCCCAAAACTGAAGGGTCTGCTAACCCCCACGAATCAGTATGAATTTGTTTTGTGAAGGAAGCCATTAGAGGGTTTTAAAGAAAGGAATATAATTATGTGATTTATGACTAAGAGATCCTTTTGGTTGTGTGAAGAATGTGGGGTAGCCCTGTTGCGAGGACCTATTTCTGTAGTCTTGGTGAGTATGGCTGTTTGGGTTTAAACTGTTCGCGTGGTAGCACTGAATGAGGATGTGGAGACACATTTAGACATGGTGCGACTTTGGGAAGTGGCCCTGATGAGACCTGCTATAGATTGTGGATTGCGGGGAGGGGGGTGCATAACATGGATTACTGCTGTTTCTGGGCTGGGTAGCTCAGAGCGCCTCTTTCTGGGATGGAGAACACTAGGGCATTGGTGGACTGTGGAGGAATAAGAAAGAGTTCTCTTTGGGACACTTGAAGCCAGAGATGCATGTTTTTTTGAAAGTCACTCAGGTTATTGCGTGGAAACTGGGGAGGGGAGGGCATCTGTGAGGCAAAGTGACAGCCCTGGGTGGGCCTCAGCAGGGACAGAGAGGAAACTACTCAGGGAAAAGGCTGGAGGGGCTCCAGCAGAGAATCTTGCAGGCCCGCAAAGGCTTTAAGCTTTTCATCAGTAAGAAATGGGCGACAATGGCAGGGCTTTGAGCATGATGAGAGTTGACCAAAGGCCTGCTGTGTGGAGAGCAGGCTATAAGGTAGAGTTGCCAGATTTAGCAAATAAAAATACAGAATGCCCAGTTACATTTAAATGTGAGATCAACCACAAGTAATTTCGTAGACAAGTACAGTCCATGTAGTATTGGGGCTATACTTTAGCTAAAACTGTATTCCTCGTTGATCTGACACATTTACCTGTTATTTACTCAGGCAACCCTATCACAGGGGCAGGTGGAGGGAGCCCCTGCGGGCATTGCAGGGAAATGGAAGGGGCCAGAGCAGCAGCAGCAAAGTGTGAAGAGGGGTCCCAGAAAAGACAAGGGTGACCCATTTGGTACATTTTACCGGAGAACAGCTCTATGAAGACGAGCTTCTTGGCTCTTCCAAGTGTTGGCCGAGGGTTCCTCAGGGAAGACTTGCCCGTCTCTTCCAAACCTCCCGAGCCCGCGGCTGGCTCCACTGCTAGCCCTGCTGCCCTCCGACTCCACGGCGCGGAGCAGCAGCTGAAAAGCAGCAGCCCGCGGGGCCGCGCTCTAACCCCGCCTTCCGCACCCCGCAGGGGTGGAGCCTGAGCGAGGAGCCTGCGAGCAGCCCTCTCTCCCCGGATGACGAGCGGCAGGATAATATGGAGTCCGGCAAGATGGCGCCTCCCAAGAACGCTCCGAGAGATGCCTTGGTAAGTGCGAAGGCTGAGAGGCGGGGCAGGAAGCTCGGCGCGGCTGGCGTCTTGGGAGGCAGGCCCTGGCGGAGGGCGTCCGGACGGGCTCGCGTGCCCGCTTCGGCCCAATCGGGGCGGCCAGAAGGAGTGGGATACGGGGGTGCCCTGGACCCCGGGGCGTTTCTCCCGCAGCCCTGGCCGCCCCGCTAGGGGGAGGCTTGCGGCCCGCCAGAGTGCGCAGTCCAGCCACCCGGCTTTGTCTCCTGGACCTTGGGCCCCAGACGCTTTGTCGTCTCGCCAGGTCTGTGAGCCCTGACTCTCGCGTCCAGTGTACTGATGCTAGCTTCCCCCATCGCCGCATCCGAAAATGACAGCCAGCTGTAGCCTCCCCTAGCTTTCCCGATGAGAAAGCCAACCCGGGCCTTTTTCTTCTCTCTTTGCCCCCGCCCCCGCCCCAAAATAAAAAGTTTTCAAGAGAGATTACGACGGCTTTTGGTGTGATCCTGACACTCACTTGAAAGGAAAAGTATATGAGTACAAGTCTGGAGCCCAGAAGAAGGGGGAACTTTTATCACAAATATAAATACTACCTTTGGTCCAGTCTTGATTTCCAGTACCTAGATTATGCATCTGGCGTTTTTATTCGAATCCACAGGTGATGGCACAAATCCTGAAGGATATGGGAATTACGGAGTATGAACCAAGGGTTATAAATCAAATGTTGGAATTTGCTTTCCGTAAGTTAACAAAACACCAAAAACTTGCCTAACTTGTGAATTTGAAAACATTGTTTTCTTGTAAGAACATTTTCAACTAAACTGCTTGAACAGTTACTATCATAGAATTCAGCCTAAAGCAGTAAAAAAAAGAGCTCAAGCTAAGGGGACAGTAGTATTTATACCGTAGTATCTCTTTAAAATTGGCCATGCAAATAGGACAATTATAGAACCAAAATTCATGAACTTTCTAGAAGTTAGTAGAACCTCCCATTAAGAAAAGTGACCATAAATATTAAGCTGTTTTCATGTTTAATAATGTTTTGTTCTTAAAGGATATGTGACTACAATTCTGGATGATGCAAAAATTTATTCAAGCCATGCTAAGAAACCTAATGTTGATGCAGATGATGTGAGACTGGCAATCCAGTGTCGCGCTGATCAATCTTTTACTTCTCCTCCTCCAAGAGATGTGAGCAAACTTATCTGAAGTTCATCTTACATAAAATTTCTTAGATTGTAGTTCTAATAAGGATTTTTCTTTTTTTTAGTTTTTACTGGATATTGCAAGGCAGAAAAATCAAACCCCTTTACCACTGATTAAGCCATATGCAGGACCCAGACTGCCACCTGACAGATACTGCTTAACAGCTCCAAACTATAGGCTGAAGTCCTTAATTAAAAAGGTAAGAATCTGTGGTCAGCTTAGTTTTTTAAAAAGGTGAGATGTGTTAGGGGAAATTTGTAAAAAGCAGATTCCTGTAGATAGATTAGTAGGTTAAAGACTAAGATAATTTACTAGGACTTTTTAAATTTATAGCCTTGAAAATACCATCTCTGCAATTAGCTACTATGTTAAAATACAAAACACAAGATCCAAGATTTTTAGAACAAAAAGGAACTTTAGCGTTTATCTAACTCAACAATTCATTTTCACATCAGGGAACTGATCCTCAATTCATCTATGGAATTAGTAGCAAAGCTGGGACTGATTCCCAGGTCTCATAACTCCCAGTATTTACATTTTATCAGTTTTTTGTGGCACCTTATAACAGAGTAAATGGTATACCATCAGGAATTGGACTCACTTTCTGAAATATGACCTAAGGCTCTCCCACCACTGAAAAAGTTCTCCCCACATTCAGCTAGCTGCCTTTGTTGTCCGAAATTCTGCTATAAGAGCACCTTTCTTTTTAGGTTAAGATATTGACTAGTTAAGATTAAAAATCATGAAGATGTTAGCTATTATCCCCAAATAAGACTCTACCCTAAACTTAAATACTATATACAATTTTATATTATGTGTACTCATATCCTTTATATAGATTTATGTTTTGTTTATACTATTATATATGCTTGTGAAGACCCTAGTTTAAATGTTGGATTTAGAATGGAACAGAAACAGGACATTCTTGCCATGGGTTACCATTAATAATTCATTCCTGGTAAGTTTAGGGGTCAGATCGGAACAATATTAAAATTAATAAGTTTTTTAAATCCCCTAGGGACCTAACCAAGGAAGATTAGTACCACGGTTAAGTGTTGGTGCTGTTAGTAGCAGACCTTCCACTCCTACTGTAGGTAAGTGAGAGAATGAAATGACTTTTCTGTCTGGTAAAGAAGTTCCTCGGCGCTTGATTTTGAACTATAATCCAAGTCAAAAGCTGAGTCAGAAATTCCCAAATGTGTGTTGCCACTGATAACATTTGCTTGTCCTCTAGTAAAACTATAAACATATATTTTATCAGATTTCAAAATGAGAAAGCCACAAGGAGTATCTTATCCCAAATGAGTATAGAATTGGACATTACCCAGCATTGTTGTTGGTATAAACTAGGCACCAAAAGTTTAAGCTGTGTTCTGCCTTCTATACAAATCAAGTTGCCAAACATTCATGGCAGTAGCCTGCTTATTATCAGAAATAAATTTGAGTAAACTGGCAAGAGAATGCAACCAAAAGAAGTTTAAAATGTACAAGAAGTTGCAAAAAAAATAAGTTTATCAAAGAAAAAAATCACTGTTTTTAATACTAATCTTTTCAAGAATAGTAGTATTGATTATCAACTATATTGCCCCTTCAGGCTGTCTCCTGTGCCCTTTGTGACAGGGCTCCGTCATTCTTTGAGCATTTCTTGCTTTCTGGCACAAGATGTTCTAAGCTCACCTTAATTTTCCTTACCCCAGTGCTACAAACAGCCACTTCTCCAAAGAGCTGTGGTTCCTTTGCATGGAGAATGGTATTTAGAAACCATGATTTTTTTTTAATGTTATTTAGCTAATAAAACACAAATGGATTTAGATTTCCTGATTTTTTGGTCCTATATTCCTGCTGGATTTCTCATGAAGTATTTTCAGACATAACCCTTCTCTTTGACCTGTATTGATTTTTTTTTGGCTCTTAGGTTTATAACTTGAGTCCTACAGATGTCATATAGCTCTAATGTAAGCAGCATTTGATTTTTGCAGTGTGTAGATAATCTCTTCATATTCTCATTTCAACATTTTAAGACCAACCTGGTATAATATTAATTGTACACTTCTAATTTACCCGCACGTGACCTTTGTGGACAGAAATTTGCCTATGTAATTTGTGTAACTTTTCGGTCATATACTGTTTATCTGTGGATTCATATTACTTCAGTGAATACCAGTTTTTTTTTTTTTTTAAAGATTTTTATTTATTTATTTGAGAGAGAATGAGAGAGACAG
The DNA here is from genome assembly GCF_011800145.1 of Mirounga leonina. Taxonomy (NCBI): domain Eukaryota; kingdom Metazoa; phylum Chordata; class Mammalia; order Carnivora; family Phocidae; genus Mirounga; species Mirounga leonina. Next base: position 7,850,792 of record NW_023270513.1, on the reverse strand, counting down.
AGAGCACATGAGAGGGGGGAGGGTCAGAGGGAGAAGCAGACTCCCCGCCGAGCAGGGAGCCCGATGCGGGACTCGATGCGGGACTCGATCCAGGGACTCCAGGATCATGACCTGAGCCGAAGGCAGTCACTTAACCAACTGAGCCACCCAGGCGCCCCAGTGAATACCAGTTTTTTAAAAAACTCTAGGCTGTGGTAATCTGTTACACATGTTGTCAAGTTAACCAATTTTAGTTATCAGTTTTGATTTTTATCCCTGTTAGACACTTATTATATGTTTTAGAGATTTTTAATCTAGAATGAGGGAGCTGCTAAACTCTAGTATTAAAGATACAAGTTTTAAACTTTAAAAAAATGAATTTTATAAAGCATTCAAGATCTTAGTATCTACCGTGTTCAGTTTTAAAGCTGAAACTCCATACTTACTTAAATGATAGCAAATCCTTATGGTAATGGCCAAAACATCTACCTATTGTGAATTTCCTTGACAAAATAAAATACCTAATACTGTTTCATTAAGCTTCACCAAATTCTTTGAACTGACCCTTAATACATCAGAAAACTTGCCTGGGAATGAAGATATGTTAGAGTAAGGCCTCACCTCCTAAGTTGGGGAGAGAAAGCACTAAAACCAAATTCTTGGGTACCTTTGAGCTTTCTTCCCCCATTCAGACTTTCTTCCTCTTTGTCCCTAGGGAGGATAGCTGTAGTTTTTTCAGCAACTCTTCCCTGGGCACACTGCTGGTTCTGGGGGAAGGGATGTATGGAAAGCCTGCACCCCCAAAGGAAAAACTAGGAACAGACGTGTTTCCATAAATTTTTTAAGAGAGCTATAGTTATGATGTCAGTATGTCTTTCTGAGTCTTGCAAAATTCATTCATTAAGCAAAAATTTGTGCAGTACCCATTAGGAGTAGGGCACAAAAACCATATGCTCATTAAGGATAAAGTCTCAGCCAAGGCTTGTAATTTAGTGAACGAGATAAGACACTAATAAAGGCTCTCATACTATGTCAAGGGAATTTCAGAGGCAGGCAATGACTTCTGAGCAAATCAAATTTTATAAAATGGGGTGGTATTTGAGTTGTACCTGGAATAATGGGCAGAATTAAGATGGGGGCGGGATTTAGACTAAATTATCTCCAACATCCCTTTCTGCTTAAAAAAGTACCTGGGGGGTGCCTGGGTGGCTCAGTTGGTTAGGCAACTGCCTTCGGCTCAGGTCATGATCCTGGAGTCCCTGGATCGAGTCCCGCATTGGGCTCCCTGCTCGGCAGGGAGCCTGCTTCTGCCTCTGACCCTCCCCCTTCTCATGTGCTCTCTCTCTCTCTCATTCTGTCTCAAATAAATAAAAATCTTAAAAAAAAAAAAAAAAGTACCTGGGTATAGAATAGGAATACGACTTTTGCACCCACCTGGGCACCCTAAGAGGGTCTATTTGATAGGCTTTTGTTAGATGCATGTTGATTTAGCTTCATGAGCCTAGTAGACATTTTCTAATTCTCATTAAGTGACGGAGATTAAAAATGCCACCTAACGTAAGGAATAGCAAACTTGGGTCTTTATTCTGCTAGCTCATTTAGACACTCAATTTCACAACTTCATGTAGCTAAAATTCAGAGTCAGATGCTATTTGAAGAGCTTTACAGAGATTATTTTAATTTTCACAAGAATCCTATGTAATAGGTACTGCTGTCCCATTTGACAGGTGAGAAAACTGAAGTACTAAAAGATTAAATTTTAAACTTGCCCAAGGACTTTCAGCTAGTACGTGATAAAGCCCGGATTCAAACTCAAGTAGGTAGGCTCCAGAGCCTACTTCTTTACCACTATACTATACTGAATTTTTAGCATCTGAACTATTGAGCTTGTACTTCGCTTATTTCTGATGAGTTTTTTCCTCACCTTTCATTAGTTCTCTGTGTTTTGAAGGTAGTTTCTGATAAGCTAAGGAGTGCAGAATATGAACCCATATAATGAAGTCCTGTAACTAACATGGTCTGTTAATTACAACCACAGCAACCCAGCAAACGTCTGTCCCAAATAAAGTTGCACCTCCAGTGTCAGTGACAAGCCAAAGATTTACGGTGCAGATTCCACCTTCTCAGTCCACACCTGTCAAATCAGGTAACATGATGGGCGGGGGTGGGGCGGTGGGGGGTTTCAAGTGGTTCTTTTTAGAAGTTTTTTTTGAATTTTTAAAATTTGTGCATAATTTGTGATTATAGAACAGTTTGTATTCCTATAGCAAGAATTGTTTTAATATCATACCAGGAAGGTGGCAGTAATGCTGCAAATCAGTTCTTCAGAAGGGTCTATGAGCCCACTAAAACTATGTGTGATTTTACATATATGTAATGTTTTGGGAGAGGAGAGTATTCAGTATGACCATCAGAGTCTCAACACTGAATTAAAAGAAGCTGGGGTCCACAAATCTAAGGCATCTTCAGGGAAAAGCACTTAGGGGTAAAGCTCAAGGAAATAATATAACTTAATGTACATCAAATAATTATACCTTCACTCACTTCATTGAAGGGTACATATAAAGTTGGGATAATACGTAAGTAGAATTCTGCTACAGCATAGTTTATTACTGCATGTATTTCAATTTTACATCTTCTGACATCTAACTGTACACAGTAAACTACTTGTAAGGGAAATGGGATTCCTGACCCTGAACATGTGCCTTTAGTGTGTTCCATGAGTCCAGTGCACTGCTTCCCATGGCTAGATACTACCTAAAATTTTAGGTGGTTAAAAAAAAAAAAAAAAAATTTTAATGTTGTACTAGATACTAGCTTAAGTACTAAAATATTTTGTTGAACTCTTAATGTAGCATGAATACCCAAGTTTCTTCTATGATGTAGTTGCAATTCATGCTATTAAATTATTAGAATTAGCCTTGTTGAATATTGGGTAATTCAGTTTGAGGGTGTTTTCTCCTCTTTACAGTTCCTGCAACAACTGCAGTTCAAAATGTTCTGATTAATCCTTCAATAATTGGGCCCAAAAATATTCTTATTACCACCAACATGGTTTCATCACAGAACATGGCCAATGAATCAAACCCATTGAAAAGAAAACACGAAGATGATGATGATAATGATACTATGTAAGGAATACAATCAAGATGTATTTCAAACGTGTAGTTGGTTTGGAGCCCATTATACTGAACTAGAATGTTCTCTATCTTCTCAAGTTTTATCTTAGAAAACTTAAATGTAGCTGCAGTATTTTTCACATTAGCTTAAATTGTTAATTTTTTTCTTAGTTCAAGTAAAGTATTTGTTTCTTGGTATTTTGATTAATGTTGAATTCTACCATGACAATTTTATATTTGGAAGCAATTTTCTGCCATGTATCACTGACAGCAGCACTTAAGTTTCAAGTTTCTACAGCCTGATCAGTGGACTAATCTTTAATAGCATAATTTCTCATCTACATTTAAATACTACTTTCTTTTATAAGGTAAAATAGTCACAATTTTTGTTTTCACCAACTTTTTTGACCAAATCTCTAACTTTAGGAAGTATTTTTTGGAAAGGATGGATTTAAAGAGATTCTAAATTTGGAGTGTATTTGTTTCTTGGTGTTCCCTAACCTCCCATGTCCTCAACCCCATTTCTAGATCCCATTCATTTTCTGTACCACCTCTTCCCCATACGCTTAAGTTTCTCCCAATACTCTTAGAAGGCCAAAACTCGAGTTTAAAAAACATGTAATTCCTGACAATACAGTTCAGTGTCATTTTCCTGTTTTTAAAACCTGCTTTACATGCCTGAAAGTTTGCTTTGCTGTTTTTCTCTCCATACCAGAGCACTTGAGTTTTATCCATTGCCTTTCATGCTGAGCTTTTACTCTGCTTTTAACACAGTTTGGGGTCAGTTACAGTTTATCTTATATTCCAAGTCGATAATGCCACCATTATTTCACATTTCTAAATTTAACAGAGATGCTATAGCTTAAGATCTGCCTTGATAAGTATATTTACACTGGACCTAGGCAAAAACCACTGAAGAGCAAGTGTTTTTTTTTTTTCCTTTCTACCACATACATATATGCTATGATCACTACTGCTTGAACCCTGCTGGATATCATATATGAGATGGGATCAGACCTAAAAATTATCTAATTGTTTTCCTTCCTCTAGAAGGCCAACAACAAAAACAAGTCGGTGTAATGTGACCTGCACTTATGTGTACTGTGCATAGGTTTCCCAGTAATGTTGCTAAACACCTTTCCCTATTTTCCATTTATACACGTTTAAACATCTTGGTGGGAAAGATTGCAAAGCTTTCAAAAATATAAATAGGCTTGTTTTTTAAGTAAGTTTGACATATTCAATATAGGAATTTTGGAGAATTTTCTAAAATAAATTTTCACATAATTTAGAACCTATAGTCAAGGATCCTCAAAACATAACACAAGAAAGTTTCATGTTAGGATGGTGCTTGATACATTGAAGAGAAAGAGTCCAGTGACAGAGAAGACATGTCTCATCACCATTTGAGTGTTTTTGAATATTAGGAAAAAGGTAGTATCAAACTTAAAAAACAGATCTGATCATCATAGGAGAAAAATGTTCAATATATAGCATAGGATATCATTACTTGAATGTTCTCAGGGAAGCAGCATGTCAAAAAGCCTAGGTTCTAGTCCTGGCTCCATCATTTACCAACTATGTGACCTTACTTCACCTCTGAGCCTAGTTCTCAGTAATAGGAAAGTAACACACCGACCCTGCCTACCTCACAGGGATGTTGTGAGGGTTTAATTAGCATATGTGAAAATTCCTTTGCAATTGTAAAATGGTTTATAACTCTAAGAAATTGTTAATGTATTTGTTCCAAGATTATTAATAAAAAGTTGAACTTACCATTTATCTTTCATTTTTGATTTAAGGGATTCAAGGAAGATGAACAAGACCCAGTAATTCTGAGGCCCAAAAAGCAATTAAGATTTAATGGGTGACTTAATTATAAATCAGGGAATTGCTTGCTTTTATTTGGAATCAGCACGTGACTCATAGTAAAGCAAAAATAAAAATGAATATGGGTTTAAATCTGTTAAAAACATGCTGTCTTTGGTAGGAATTTGTACATATAACTGAGGCACTTGCAAGGTCAGCCAGTTTTCACATGAAGACTGCTTTATCTTGCAGAACTCCCTTCCCTAATTATGTCTACCTAATATAGCTTCTAGAATGACTTAAGGCAGCTCTTGTCCTCCAGCTTCCAGGTGGAATTTTTTAAAAGAGGTACTGATGGTAAATGTGGTGAGGACACTGTGGTCCCAAGTTCTTCCTTTTATAAGTAGGAAACAAGTGTTTTTGATCTGAGTATGAATACAGGAATACAGCCAGTATGTGGGGAAAAGAGAAAACAATGCACACTGATCCTAAGGAGTCCAGAGTGAAGGGAAGTACTCAAGAGTTAGGAAAGACAACACTAATCAGAACAGCAGGTACAAAGCAGTGTATAATATACTACCATATATATTTTAATTCGTATGTATACACACACATGGAAATATGCTTTTTATATGCATTAAGTAGCTCTAGACCAAAGGAAACCAGTCTTAGGGTGGCTGTTTCTAAAGAGGCAAACTGGTAGCTAGGGGCCTGAGGTAGAAAGGTGTCTTCTCATTTTAGACCCCTTTTTGACATTTGTATCATGGGCTAGAGGGAAGCTTTGGATATAAAAAGGAAAACAAGGGAAGCAAGAAACACTGAGCTTAAGAGACTGAATTAGTTTATGACACGAAGATTGTAATTTCTCTGTACAGGCATACACATCTATCATCTGGAGGTTAAAACTGAATTTGCTACACTTATGCCTAACTCTTTGCAATATTTTATCAGTAATTCATAATTCTGTATTAAATCAGGAAGCACATCCTTGTACTATTCTAGTTTCTGTGCTCACAAGTTGTTGTATGTTTTCCTCAACTAGGTTGTAAATTCCTTCAGGACATAATGCTCTTAAGATTTCCTCCATTATGTTCTAAACATGTGTTTCCCCATTCATTTTCTGGATTAATGACCCAAATAAATGGGGAATGATCCTAGAAGCAGAGTCTAGTAGAAAGCACTTAAAAGGTACCATCAGAAATTGATGGATGGATGAATTGGCAGTTGTAGAGTCTAAGTGCTAGGTTTATGGGTGTTTATACAATTCTTTTAATCCCTCTGTACATAATAAAATAATTGGGGGAAAGGTAATCGGTAGGGGAAAAAAAGTCATCAGTATGCTAGAGTTCTAGCCAGGCTGTGACATTAATTTGCTGGATGTCTGGGTAGCACCTCTGGGCCTCCTCTACAAAAAGAACAGACTAGAATTCCTGCTTCTCATACCAAGGTACAGTGTACCGTTAGAGGTATGCAGAAACATGGTACATTTTAAAATTAACTACAACTATGGGGACAGTATTAATTAAAATGCCAATGGATTTTTAAAAATTCAAGCCTTCAAAATAGTTTTGTTTAAAGCAACCATTAACTCTGGAAAGAACAGCAGAAGAATCAAATAATCCTAGGCTAGAAGCAACATTTGTGGGAGTGAGGCACAATGAAAAAGCAGCCTTTGGAATCAGACAAACCTGGACTTGAATCCCTGCATGGCCTAGTAGCTCTGTGATCCTCCAAGAGTTTATTTCTCTTCATACAGGTGAAATATACATCTAAGTATGTAAAATGCCCAGCAGAGAAATGCTGATTAAACATGGCCTTTTGAAATCACATGTTTACCTTTGCTCACTCCCAAAACTCCATTAAAATGGCAGGAAAGAGAAAGGAAGGGAAAGGTACAAGGACAATAAATGAATCAGAATGACATTATAATCACTTCACAGGAGGTAAAAGGAATCCCCAACAGGGTTACCCCAAAGGGATTTCTTTGGAAAGAGGAAATCCCAGAGCAACAGCTATACAGCAAACCTAGAAAGCAGCCAGGGCAAACTGGAATGGTAGCACAGAGGACTCCAGGAGGGATTATCTCTAAAAATGAACACACTGGGAATGAATCAGTGACAAGTACATAGGAAAAAAAAAAAAAACTTTCAAAACTTACTAACTCCAAAGAAAATAAAAAAGTACGTAATAGAATCATAGCGTACAACACAGCTTAGCTGTGACTAGTATTTATAATCACAATGTAGACTACTGGTCTAATCTCAAACTATACTGGATGAATGAAGGGGAAGTGTATGTGGAACAGAGGCTGTAAGAGAGCTCAATCTTCCCATGTATGAAATTAATATATAGCTTTTTATAAAAATCAAGAAATTAAAAGTATAAGCATGTTACTTAGAAACATGGAGGTAAATACCCACAAAAGCTAAGAGGTAAAAATCAGTCATCTCTGGGCAATGGGTATCACAAATGGGAGGACTAGGCTGAAGCCTCTATTTTGTTCTAACCCTTTACTTTTTAAAATATGGTCATGTGTAATAGATAGAAATAAAATTTAATTTACCTAATCTCCCTGACCAGTGCTGCCCATTTCTTGCATTCAGAATGTAGCTGATTTGACCCCTTCCTCAAGAGTCTGTTCTCACCCTAACAAAGTATGACAGGAAAAGAAAATCCCAGTTTCAATGGATACTTTTATTTATTTAATAGATCACCAACTTAGCCTCCCTACCTACCTATAATTGGAATTTCATCTTATTTCCATGCTGAGTAGTGAAACAATGACAAAGCTAATCAGAATAAGCTACATCAAAAAGAGAAGCTTAACACAGCTCATTTTCTTTTAACAGGCAAAGTATAAATATATGCACTCTAGAATGCACAATGGTTTAGTCACTAAGAAATTCAAATGGGATCTCGAAGAATGTAGGCAAATCCAGGGTGCAGTAAAGAGGAGCGGAGATGCTGTGCAACTGTTTAAGGGTTCCTGGTGCTGCATCTCCTGGCCACTAGCTGAATCTTGACATGGGGGAAGATTTCAGCTAATGCCAAGTAGAGATGCGGCAAGTGCTAAGTTGACTTAGGGGCTGTGCACAGGAACCAAAAGGCAGGAAAGTACTAAACACTGCTGAGAGCATCCACCCCAGGAAGGACTTTACCTGTTTTTGAGAGAGCACACATACACAGACAGCATTACTATAAGACCCACTAAGCCAGCTATGCCTCCTATCTTCCCAGTAACATGTCTGCTCTTCCTTAGGACAAAGAAGGACCAAGAGTTGGGTAACTTTTACATTTTGGGTCCCAGGTTTGCCCCTCCCCACCCAAAATGGATGCCAGGAGCGTTATTTGAAGTTCCTCCATTTGTACTGCTCAGGTAGTAACAATAATGACAACACCACATACTATCTCTACTCCATTCTACCCACCTGTCACTGCATAACCCCCAACCTTGCCCCCAAGAAGTCGAGTAAAAGGGAAGAATCTCACCTTCCAGGAGCTCTAAACTGGCACCACCCCCAGTGCTCACATGGCTGACTTTATCCTCTGTGTTCCATTTGGCACAGCAAGTGGCAGTGTCTCCACCACCTGTCGAATGAAAGCCAAGTTAGAAGGAAAGAAAAAAAATAAATAAAAAGGATTGGCACCAAACTTATAAGGCACCATGCTCTTAAGCCCAAAAGGTAGATGATGAACCCCCCAATTCCATCTCATTAAGAGGGTCCTCCATAAACTGTATACCCGTTCAGCTCTCAAGATTCAACTGGCACCAAGAAACCTAGGAGAAGTTAATCATTTCCCTTCAACTTTCCTCTGATCAGAATTCTGCCAGACTACACTGGCATTAACTTTGTAAAGGACCCTTTACCTATGATGGTGATGCAGCCCCTGGCAGTGGCTTTCACCACCTCATCCATGAGGGCTTTGGTTCCTTGGGCAAAAGCTTCCCATTCAAATACGCCCACAGGTCCATTCCACACGATCTGCTTAGCCCGAGCAACTGCCTCAGCGTACTTCTTGCTGCTCTCAGGACCACAGTCCAAGCCCTAAGGGTCAGAGTTAAAAAAGAAGATGAGCTACCAAGAAAAGCTACTTAGAAAGGAGCAAACACCATCTCCACCAAGACCTGAACTCAAGGTTGAACACTAGAGTTTCTTGTAGAACCAAAAGATACCCTTCCGTCTTGAAAATTATAAACCTGCTCATGCCCTTTATGGAAGATCAAATGGAAGGGAAAACTTCAGGTTATTTGATAAAAACATTCGTAATCACACTATTTTTGACTGTGAAGAACTGAATCAGTAGTTTTCAACGAGGGTCAATTCTGTCCCTCCCCAGGGGTCCTGTAGCAATGTCTGGGAATATTTTGGTTATCACAACTTGGGGAAGGGGGTCGGATTCTACTGACATCTAGCAGGTAGAAGTCAGGGATGCTGCTCGACATCCTGCCATGTGCAAGACAGCTCCCCACGACAAAAACTACCTGAGATGTCAACAGTGCCAGGTTGAGAAACAGTGATCTAGATTCAGTGGTTCTCAAACTTTGGCATGCATTGGAATCACCAGGAGGGCTTATTCTAGCAAAAAAAAAAAAATTGCTGGCCCAACCCCCAAGTTTCTGATTCAGTAAGTCTGGGATAGGGCCCAAAAACTTGCATTTTTTAGTAAGTTCCAAAATGTTGCTAATGCTGTTGTCCTTGGAACCACACTTTGAGGAACACTGAACTAAATGCCCACATGCTTAACAAGAGGAAAATAACTAAGCCACTAGTATGTCAACATGATACAGTCTTATACAGCTATTAAAATGATAGTATTGGGGCGCCTGGGTGGCTCAATCGTTAAGCATCTGCCTTCGGCTCAGGTCGTGATCCCAGGGTCCTGGGATCGAGCCCCGCGTTGGGCTCCCTGCTCCGCGGGAGGCCTGCTTCTCCCTCTCCCACTCCCCCTGCTTGTGTTCCCTCTCTCGCTGTGTCTCTGTCAAATAAATAAAATCTTCAAAAAATTATTTTAAAAACTGATATTATGTAGAGAACACTACAACCAAATATTTCATCTTTAATATACACATATATTTTCCCTGTTTATAAGCAGTACAGTTCTACTATCTTAATGTTTTCATGTAAGAGTTCTTTTACAAGTTTCTAGGTAACAACATAATCTAGAACAGCCCAAATCAAGAAAGTACCTAGCACCAACCCCAGTACGTAGTTAACTACTTAACATTAAATAAATGAAGAAACAAAAAATGGTTTTGCCCTCACATTACTGATGAAGACAGCAATCATGCTTTTCCCCCCACGGATTCTCTGAGGAGGGCCTCACTGCTACTTTTGAAGCCCTCTCTGACAGAGACCTCCTATAGAGATTCTTTTAAAAATGCTTGCTGGTTGGCTGAATGAATGAATGAAATCAAAATGTTTTTTTTGTTCCCTCCTACTACCACCCACCCAAGTGACTCACCATCCAGCCAGCAGGGATGCCAGAGGCCACAGTGGCTTGGCCAGTCTTGGCATTCTCATCAAACTTTTCAGCAGTGACAAAGTCAACAGGCAAGGTAATTTTCACACCATTCTTCTCAGCTTTGGACATCAGGTCTTTGACAATCTTGGCTCCCTCTTCATCAAATAGAGAAGTGCCAATCTATACACAGCAGCCAAGATAAAGATCAGCCTCTATACTAAGAACATGATTACCTCACAAAGCAGACAGGAATAAGATACAATACAGTATAAAGGAACAATTCCAAGACAAAAGAAAGCCAACTTTCCAAAGTAAGTAAAAATGGGAGTTTTGAGGGCTCATGTCAGAAGCTGGTTTTCTTTTTAAATTTACATAACCTGCTATTTCTCATGGAGAACCACTTCACATCCACTTGACACTGGTTTCCTACCTCCATGTTGTTGAGCACCTTCAGGAAGGTAAAAGCCATTCCACCACCAATAATCATCTCATTGACTTTGTCCAGCATATTATTGATCAGCTGGATCTTGTCTGCAACTTTAGCTCTAGAAGGGAAAGCAAGAATCATCACCAAAAGAACAAACGGTGGACTAAGGAAGTAATATTACATACTGCCTGAGTTTCTGTATCAAGGCACAGGAACAGAGAAATGTCCCACAAGTGACAAAAGTATTGGCTAACTACTCTGGAAAACAGTATGGAAGTTCCTCAGAAAGTTAAAACATAACTACCCTATGATCCAGCAACTGTACTCACTAGGTATTTAACCGAAATACACAAAAATACTGATTCGAAGGGGTACATGCACCCCGAGGTTTATAGCAGCATTATCAACAATAGCCAAATTATGGAAAGAGCCCACATGTGTCCATCAACTGATGAATGGATAAAGAAGTGTGGTGCACACACACACACACAATGGAATATTACTCAGCTATAAAAAGAATGAAATCTTGCCATTTGCAACAATATGGATGGAGCTAGAAAGTATTATGCTAAATGAAAGTCAGTCAGTCAGAGAAAGACAAATACCACATGATTTCACTCATATGTGGAATTCAAGAAACAAAACAGATGAACATAGGAGGAAAAAAGAGTCAAACCATAAAACAGACTCTTAACTATAGAGAACAAACTGAGGCTTGCTGGATGGGAGGGGTAAGGGGATGGGCTAAATGGGTGATGGGTATGAAGGAGGGCACTTGTTATGATGAGCACTGGGTGCTGTATGTAAGTGATCAATCACTAAATCCTACACCTGAAATTAATATTATACTGTATGTTAACTAAGTGGAATTTAAATAAAAATTTGGAAGGAAAAAAAAGTACTGGCTAACTCTCCCCTATGTTTCTTCAACCCAAAAGGCCAATCTGTTTCTAAGAAAACCTCTTAAAGGTGTGGTTCTAGACCAAAAAGGACTTAGAAGACCTACTACTGTCTAAAGAAACTATGAGACCCAAATACGTCTATTTTGCCCCTTCTCCCCACAAAAACCAGAGTCAAGACAGCTAATTTTACCTGAGCAAGACTGCTAATTATGGGAATCCCTGCACCCACTCAAAACTGTCCCAAGCCAGGCCGCCTGGGTGGCATAGTCATTCAAGCATCCAACTCTTGGTTTTGGCTCCAGTCGTGATCTCAGGGTCACGAGATCGAGCCCAGTGTCTCTCTCCCTCTTCCTCTGCCCCTCCTGCTTGTGCACACACTCATGCGCTCTAATAAATAAATCTTAAAAAAAAATGTGGGGTGGATACTCTACAGCTCACATGCCCTGCTTCTTCAACAAATCAATGGAATGAAAATAGTAAGAAAAGGGAGACTATTACAGAATAGTAAATGCCTAACAACCAAATACAACGCATGAACTTCACTTGGATCCTTATGCAACAAAGCCAATTGTAAAAAGACATTTCTGAGATGACAAAGAACTTCTGAATACAGACTACATATTAGATGACAGGAAGAAAATTGTTAAACTGTGTTAGGTGTAACATGGTGGCTATTTAAAAAGAAATCTCTTTATCAGTTATGAGATACATACAGAACTACTAAGTGAAATTATATGTCTAAAACTTGCTTAAAAGTACTCCTGATAATGTAATTGTTGAAGCAGGGTATTAGGTATACTGTTTTCTCAACTTCTATACATGCTTCAGTGTTTCCACAGTGTTTTTTAGTAAAATGTAAAATTTCAGGGCGCCTGGGTGGCTCAGTCGTTAAGTGTCTGCCTTCGGCTCAGGTCATGATCCCCGACTCCTGGGATCGAGCCCCGCATCGGGCTCCCTGCTCAGCGGAGAGCCTGCTTCTCCCTCTCCCTCTGCCTGTCTGCCTGCTTGTGATCTCTCTCTGTGTCAAATAGATGAATAAAATCTTTTTAAACAAATGTAAAATTTCCCCCAAAACTGTTAATGGCCTAACAAGACTACACTGGAAGAAAAGTGGCAAAAAAAGAACAACAACAACAAAAAAAACCCTCCACATCAACTTCCCCCCAAACAGTTATTTCCAGCTGAACCTAAACCTAATCATAATCACTAGATGGTACTCACTCCCATATTCCAGATCCACAGAAGGACAGAAAACAAAAGCAGCTCAAATCCTAATCTCCAGAGAAGATGAGAGTCTGACCTTTATAACACAGTGCACAAGAGGGGCAATGCTTCTAGAATGCAGATAACAATCTGTACCCACTTGAATTATTTTTAGGACCCTGAAACTGGGCTCATGAAGCCTGAAGAACTATGCTACCTGAAATTGACACCCAACTCCAGAGTCAGCTTTCACAGGAAAATGCTGAGTGTGTTCAATCCCTTGGCGGGGAGAGGGCAGGACATGCTTATAGAAGGGTCAGTGGCCTTCAGCCATAAAGAGGGTGCTACCTAGATAGCCATGCCAAGTGACAGGAAGTTCTCTTATCCAAGCAGTACGTCTCTCCCCACTCTAAAATTTATCTTCCTAGCCTCTTAACCTGCAATTCTGAAATTTCTACCTCTAACTAAGCCATTAGAATATCATTATCCACATGGTACCTTTCCCCACAGGAAAAACTATAAAAAGGTATATATTCTGGAGAAATGAGCTCTAAATGATAAATTAAATACATGAGGAGATGTTCACAGTTATTCTTGTCAGACTGTACGTGAAAGGCTCAAGTGCTTCAAAAATTGTTAGATGAGCACCTATGGTGAATCTTTCCCATTCTTCCCTCCAAGCAAGCTCCACTTGCTCCACTTGCTATCCTTCTTGGCCCTGTTTTGTCCCAGGAGGCTGACCTGCATGGAGCGCATCAAGGGACTCCCCTGCCCTCTGGCCTCCAGTTGGGTTGCAGGCAGTTGGGAGGGGGCAGGGGAAGGGGGAACATCAGTAAAGATTGAAGGGAGATCAGAGTTTATTTCCTTCCCTGCCAGACGCCTATGCCCATGTTCCTTGAACAATGCTACAGTTTCTATCAGAGGGCCCTCTCCATACAACTACCCTCTCTGGATTCTGGTAACCATTCCTTCCCTTTGTCCCTACAGGCCTAGGGAAGGTGTTTGCTGTTGCTAGCCCCAGATTACTATGCTGTACTTTCTGGGTGTCCCTGAACCCTACCGACACACTTGTAGATAGTCCCTTTATTAAACGCTCATTTACCCAGTTTGATTATGCTTTCTGACCATAATAAACCATCCAAGTCATGGCCTACTACCAGGCACACACACTATTTAAAGCAAAATCTTGAAGAGTTCTTCATACCCGCCCAGGATGGCCAGGAAGGGTCGCTCTGGGCATTCCAAGGCCTTGGCGAAGTAGTTCAGCTCCTTCTTCATCAAGAAACCTCCGGCCTTCTGTGGCAGATTGATTCCCACCATGGAGCTAGAGAAGACCAGAGACAATTTAAATTTTGGTCAATCCTTACCAATTCCCCCCAATTCTAGAGGCCATCTCCTTATCACTGAAATACTTTCACTTCTGAGATTCCAGGAGACCACAGTTTTCATCCCTAAACTGCAACAAAAACACTTAGGTGCAAGACGAGCTTTTTGACTAATAGAACAGGGCCAAGAGGACAAGTAAAAAGCAACAACCTTAAGTAGGATTTAAGATACCCAATTAACAGTCTTCAAGTCAAGGGTTTAACCCTAATAAACAAGCAGCCAGTTAGCTGATGACAAAAGGAGAAGGTTCCTCAATTTGCTTCCTAATGACAGCATAAGATTCTGACCCTACAATGTTAACAAAGGGAGGGCTCTACCTGAAATATCCTAAAAGCAACCTCTTCCTGAAGCACGAATAAAAGCTCCACAATTCTCAACATGTTGTACTTTTATTTCCTCAAAAAAATAAGGACCAAGGATATTCAACAAGAACCACAGTCTAACTGGCAGCTCCAATTAGACAGAAGCTGAAAGGATGATGTTCTGTCTAATACAGAAATCAACAACAACCCAGAACTTGGGCTGCCTGAGTACAGAGGAATATTGCTCCTAGCGCAACATCAAAAAAGACTCTTAGTACCTGTGGGCTCGGTGAGCAGTGCCAAAAGCATCATTGACATAGACATCTCCTAGTTTGGAAAGTGAAGCTCGGAAGGCTTCTATTTTGGCTGGCTCAGCTTTAACCTGCAGGAAAAAGAAAAAAAAAAAAAGGAAAAACCAACACAGAAAATGCTGATGGCTCCAAAGACAACTGTAAAAGCATTTCATACCAAGAGTCCTCTTGCATTATCTCTAAAGACCCAGAGTTGGTAGGACAGCAATTTTCACAACTAGCAACAGGATCTATTTCTTCTTCCAAATATTCCAGGTCTTTTGGTCACTTCTACATTCTGCTCTCCACACCTTGCCTCAAATTGCAAACTTAAGATTCCTGAACCATGGCTTAACCTCTAATCTCCCGAAGCTAATCACACCCCACTGACCTCTCCCCCAACTCCTAAGATAAGATTATCTTTTCCTGGAACACCTGGGTGGCTCAGTGAGTTAAGCATCTGCCTTCAGCTCTGGTCATGATCTCAGGGTCCTGGGACTGAGCCCCACATCGGGCTCCCTGCTCAGCGGGAAGCGTGCTTCTCCCTCTGCCTGCCACTACCCCCTGCTTGTACTCTCTCTCTGACAAATAAATAAAAATCTTTAAAAAAAAATTATCTTTTCCTTTCCTTAGCTTGACTCATATCCTCATTTTAACATATTTTCCTTACAAAAGTTAGGATTATACTTGACTCAAGCTTCTAGCTACCAAGGCCTTTCTGCAAAGGGAAAGAGGCTTTCACACACATTCTTCATGAAGCTGGAACAGAGAAGGCAGGTGGAAACATGACAACAGCAAAGGCCCTCAGAAACATTTTATGTATATTATAAGAAGGTATTCTATATAACCTTCCCTAGAAGTTAGGCATCTAAGAAAACAAGAAATACACTTCTACAAAAAAGAAAGAGAAACAAAAAGTACAAGTAAAACATTATGGCCTTGAAATGTCAGCTCACCATCCAGGATCCCTACCCCCAGACCCCCGCAAAAGGGGACATTTGCAGGATGGCAGGATGAACAAAGAAATCTCCAGAAAGAAACCAAGCAAAGATGCACAGGGGGACACAGCACAGAAGAATATACAAGACAGATGTTCATTTTAGTTGCTGCCCACTCCCATCCTCCTGTTTCAAGGTGAAGGAGGCTGCCACAAAGAACAGGGGCTTTCCTCTAATGACCCAAACAATGCAGGGGAACTAATGCTAAAACTAAACACTGTAGAACCCACATAATCTTTCTAGAATGGAGTATCATCTGCCACCGGTGACTGGAAGATAATCATGTAGTAATGAAAATACTGCCCAAATGGCAAGACACCTGGGTTCTAGGCCCAACTCTGACACTAATTCACTGTGTAACCTTCGGCAAGTTGATCTCTGACCCTGCAGCCTTCTCATCTATTAAAAAGGCATGATAACCCCTCCAAGAACTGTCTAAGGAAAAATGGGGCAAACTGAAGCTCTTCTTGAAAAAAGCACTATAGAAACTAACCCACTTCTCAAGTTTTGATCTGCCAATAACTAGAAGAAAACGTTCCTAAAAGACCAATGTAGGCACACTGGAAAAAGGAAAAATTTTATGTCCTTGCTTTGTTGTTTTTTTTTTTTAAATCTATTTTGAACTTATTACTGGCTCTTGAAATTTCAAGCATCGAAAGCCACTGGACACTAAATGTAAAGTTAATTAAAAAGAAGTCATAGACTAGAACTGTTAGTTTATCACTTCCCAAATTTTGCCTCAATTTGCTACCACTTCTAAGTTCTAGTTCTGTGCAAGTTGAGTTTCAACTCTAAAAGGGCACCAAATTTGAGATAAGGACTTGACTCTTACTACTGTACCAAGACTATGCCCAAAGGCAGGATAAGGCAAGACCAGGGCCTGAGGTGCTAAGAAAAGAAACTGCTTAAAAGCAGGTACTCTGATGACCTTAAGAAACACCAGAAGCACAACAGGAGATTGAGATACTAGCCTCAGAGAGTCTTGTTCCCCAAGACACTAAACACATAAGGGTAGAATGTTCTAAAGGATGACTTCAGCTTCTCTTCTACCAATAGGCAAATTCTAAATCATCCTCAAAGAGCCAGCTTTATCATTTAATATTTGAATTCCGGTTGTCAGGTGACAGTAATCTATTTTGTGGATTATCTATGGTTGCTCTTTTTAATTTTTGTTTTGGGTGGTTTCTTCTATGGTCACTTTGGCATGACAATAGCAGAGCTGAGTAGTTCCAACAGAGACCACATACAGTTGTGACTATCTGGCCTACAAAACCTAAAATATTTATCATCTGACCCTTTATAGAAAAAGTTTGCTGATCTAATGGACTGAGCTATATATATATATATAAAGCCCAGCAACAGCACTACCACCTCGAACTTCAGTAAAATGACTGCCTTTCGGAGACTCAAATTTCTTTATAAGATGATAATACCTGCACTTCCTTATCTTAAAGAGAATTCCAAAAAATGCTTTACACTTCATTAAAAAAAAGTCTCAAATCCTAGGCAATATCATCATGACCATCATTTACCCAACTATCATCAATTTTCCCACATAGACCCTTTCTACTTGACTTACGAAAAGTACTTTTTCTGCTCACATAATTATTTTATAAGAAAATCCCAATTATATCACACTTAATTGAAATTTATGGTTTTAAGAGTACCAAGCTCAACCATTAAGTTAATTCCCCTTCGAAATAAGAATATTACTGTCCTTCCGTAACACACAAGGGTCTGTTCTGTTCGAGGAACACCTGGTATAGCATGGACACCCGCCCCCACCAATGCCTGTGAACGTCTGCTCTCAGCACTTGGGAATCATAGCCTACCCTTCACTAGGATTATCACACATGCTGTCAGAAAAAAAAAAATCCTCATGTATCATGGGCCAAGTGGGTAACAAAGGAACAACTGCAAAGCATGTCCACTGAATACTCTTATACCCAAATGGTATCCACTTATTTTTCAAAGGTATTACAAAACACTTGAGCATGAGAAGGGCTTCTGGGATGCTAGCCAATATTCTATTCCTTGACCTAGGTGGTGGTTACACAGATGTGTGTGTACTCTGTGATAATTTATCAAGCCATGCATCTATCTATCTATCTATCTATATATATACACACACACTTATATAAATGCATAGCTTTTATATAAATGCATAGCTTGAATATATTCATATATATCCATGTATATTCATATATATTCATATATATATTAAAGGTTATCATATATATTAAAATAACCTTATATATATTAAAGATTTATTTTTATTCATATACATGAATATGTATCTATTCATATATGAATATTTATTCATATATATGAATAAAATAACCTTTATATATGAATAAACTTTTATATATATTTATTCTGTACTTCAACAAAAAGGCATCTAACGAAAAAATAAACATCAACTACCTCTTTCTTCAGTCTCTTATGGACTCAGTCCTCCTCACCCCTAATAATGTCGAGGTCACAGGTCCTACCTTATTCCCAGAAGCATCTTTTCCCTTCCCTTCCTCCTCCACATGAAAGCGAAGGTTCTCCAACAGGATGACAGACCCAGCAGCTGGGTTAGCACAAGCTTTCTCCACTTCTTGGCCCACACAGTCCTTTAAGAACAAAACATCCCTGGGGAGAGCAGGAGATGGAGATACTTGAGAAATCTGAAAGAACCAGTAACAACACGCTTCACAACATCTCCTGTCATGGAGTCCCCCAGCTCCAGAGTCTGGCACTTACTTGCCCAGCAGAGATTTAAGTTCTACAGCAACTGGCTCCAAAGAGTACTTTTCAGGCATGGGGACACCATCAGGTCGGCCCAGGTGGCTCATAAGAACAACTGACTTAGCTCCATTGTCCAAGCAGAATTTGATGCTTGGGATGGCAGCCTTGATTCTATAACCAGAAAGAGATAGCAGGTAGATCAAGGTTACTCCTAGGATTAGTGGGAACGACTTTATTTATGGCCTTGTGAACTATAAAGCCCCTTTTCTTCTCTAAATTTCTTCAGATTTACTGTTGGCAATTCAGTGATGGTCCTCAGGTTCAGGGGAAGAAGTCAATTATGATGCCAAACAATCCACCGAGGATTATTCAATCTGATCACGTTTTGCCCCTTATGCAGAAAAGAGCTACCATAGCAGGAATGAAGCTGCTATCTTTAAAAGGACTTGCTTGCAAGGTTGGCCCTTGGCCAGTGCCTGGGAACCTGGCTTCCAAAGTGGTCCCTCAATTCTCTGACAGACAAGGGACATTCTAATTGACACTGCTCCTAGACTGTACAAACTAAGTGATCTATGCTCAACACCTGCCTTCCTCTAATAGTCTGGAATTTTGTTGGTTGCTAGGCAGAGGGTACCCATATGACCAGCTCCCAGTAAAAATCTTGGGAGCCAAATCTCTAATGGGCTTCTCTGGGCAGAAACAATGCATTCAACTACTGCAGTTTGGAGGGAGAGCACTGGAAGCCCCTGCATGGATTTCCCCAGATTTTAGGTGTCTTTTCCCCCTTGCTGATCTTGTCATGCATCCTTTCGCTGTAATAATAAACTTTAGTAGTGAGAACTATATGCTACGTCCTGTCCTGTGAGTTCTTCTAGTGAATCACTAAGTATATGTAGGTGTCTTGGGGACCCCTGAAACAGCCCTCTTATGTGACTGAGGAAGAAATCCAGAATTCCCAAATCTTTGACACCATTAAAGGAAATTTAGGAAAAATTTAAAAAGATGTAGTAATTTTTTTGCACCCATTATAGATCCTAAGGCACATTTTCTGGCAGGAAAAAATACACTATATAGAATATAGTTTAAATAATGTCATATTAACCTCATTGTAGTTTAACCAAAAAATTATTAACTTCCTTTAAACATGTCAAATTTTTGTTATAAACTTGATACTAACTTTCCATTTTTTCCAGTCTTTAAGAAATTGAAATTGATAATAAAGAAAACCATTCATTTATTCAACAAATATTTATTGAATGCTTCTTATGCCAGGTACCTTTCCAGATTCTGAGAATACAACAGTAAATAAAACAGTCTCTGCTCTCATGAAGTGAAATTCTAATGGAGGGAGAGACAAACAATAAACATACATACGTGTGTATACATATAAATATAGGGGTGTGTGTGTGTGTGTGTGTGTGTGCACGTGTGTGTCTGTAATCAGGTGGTAATAAGAGCTATGGAAAAAATAAAGGTAGAGAGACAAGAATGACTGAGGAATAGTGGTGAAGGGGATTTTAGATAGGGTGGCCAGTCTCTGATAAGGTGGCATTTCAGCAGACAATGGAATAATAAAAAACCAGGTTATGTTTCCAAAATATCTTATGCTATTTGACATATATAAAAACTCACTAACACCAAATAAAGAAGAAACCTTCATTAGGTACAAAGTTTGCCCAAAGAAACCAAATTATTCTTCAGAGCTATCCCTTATCGGAAGTTCTATTATTTCTAATGCTTCCTTTTGTTAACTCCATGGATTTCTGAAAACGGAAAGAATGTACTCAGACCTGCTTCTCTGCTTTTAATTCATAAAACACCTTGGAAGGCCTATGTCCAATTTCTTCTGTGTGCTGCAGAAAATAATGAAAATCAAGAGGGTCAGAGCTGCCTTGTACAAAACAGAGACCTTCCACTATGGTGTAGCAGGGATGTACTTGGTAAAATGCCAGACTCTACCCTGGGGCCAATATCTGAAAATGTTCTGGGTCTAGACCTGCACTGTCCAATAAGGGAGCCATCAGCTACATGTGCCTCTTAAATACTAGAAATTGACTAGTCCAGATTGTGATGTGCTGTGTTAAAATACATGCTGGATCTTGAAGACTTAATACCAAAAAAGTTAAATGTTCCTTTAATTTTTTTATTAATTACATATTGAAATGATTATTTTGGACTTACTGGATTAAATAAAATATATTACTTAAAATTAAGTTCACCCAGTTCTTTTTATCTTTTTAATGTGGCAACCAGAAAATTTTAAATTATATGTGGCTCGTATTATATTATTAGACAACACTGCTCTAGATCATTGGAAAGCACACCTTTCCAGCTCAAACCCCTCATCTGAAATTTAAAATTAAACCTTCTTTACAATCTAGTCAAAAGCAAGAGTATTCTACCACTTAAAATTTCTGCTTCTGATTTTGGAGACAAGATATTTAGAACAGCCTAAACTGAGAATATTACCTCTGACATCTTTTCCCTTACATCAAAATTCTCAAAAACTTATTTTATCGGGGCCATACTGAATAGGGGCTTATAAAAATACATGTAAGCTTAAAATTACTAGTATTAAAAAAATCCTCTTGCACAGTTCTTCATTTTGCACGAGAAGCCAAGTAACCTTCAGCTTTGATGTTCTTTAAAAATGCGTAACCCCAAATCCTTCAAAGTTTCAAAAAATGAGAGGAAAAAAATCACTTTCTTAAGATGACTTTTTTCACTTTCTTTATTCTCGTAAGAAAGCAGACCAGATAGTGGGTTTGTGGAAAGCCAAGACTATATGGCTTAAGTTACCACACAGTTCTACACTAAGAAAGGAAAACCATTTCATCCTATATACCCACACACATCTTAAACCAAACTCAAGGTTTAGCAGAGACCTTACCTCTGGTTGTTCGTTATCTGGTTGTTCTTCATAGGAACATTGAAGTCCACTCTAAAAAAGAAACAAAGTTTCAGATTCCCTCAAAGATTAGGAGAAGCACTTTTAGGGAACCAGTTAAATAAGGTAGGAATTCAAATTCACCTTAAAAACAATCAGTGGTATTAGAAGTTAAGATAGTGGTTAGCCATGGGGAGGAGGAGGGAAGGAGGAGGGACTGGGATAGGACACCACAGGGTGTTTCTGGGGTTATTCTGTATTTCTTGACCTGGGTGATTACACAAATGTGTTCAGTTTCGTGATAATTCTTTGAGCTTTTGATATACTTTAAAAGAGAAATTTTTTAAAATAAAAAACAAACCTAAGTGACATCACAGGAACTAGCCCTGAAGACCTGGGAAGCCTGGGGCGCCTGGGTGGCTCAGTCGTTGAGCGTCTGCCTTCAGCTCAGGTCATGATCCCAGGGTCCTGGGATCGAGCCCCACATCCGGCTCCCTGCTCAGTGGGAAGCCTGCTTCTCCCTCTCCCACTCCCCCTGCTTGTGTTCCCTCTTTCGCTGTCAAAAAATAAATAAAATCTTAAAAAAAAAAAAAAAAAAGACCTGGGAAGCTAAAACCAGTTCCATCTAAAAAGATTTTTATGTGGACCTAACATGACAGTATCTAGGAATAATGGCAGCTGGCTGGATAAGGGGTAATTAAGGAACACATCTTGATTCTGATTCCTTTGATATTATTTCTGGGTCCTAAGGAAGCTAACTAACATCACTCAAAAGAAAAAAAATGACTGGAAAAAAGAACACATCAACAGATTATCATTCTTTCGGAGAAAGCCTGGGGCCTCGTGACCAGAAAAAACCCAGTGTCCAAGACCAAGTTCACACAGTACTCTTCAAGCAAAACAGACAATAAAAATAAGATAGCTTCTTTCATAAAACCTGAGAGGGGAGGGCGGAACATGTGATCCTGCCTACCTGACAAACAGGCAATTAGAGAAGTGATCAGGATGGCACAAGCAAATAATTTACTGCAGTCTCTCCTTTCTCACCCAACAGATTACTGCTTTACCATTTTTTAAGAACCAGTAATTCCTTCCCCCTTCTGAACTCCCTGGAACCTCAGCCTACTTCAATCTGACTGAAAACAACGTGTGACAGGTAGGTGTTAGGGCTAAGTGCTGCCTGCCAAGATCCCGTTTAAACACTTTCTTTCTCATCTGCAGAATGCGGATGATAGTACCTACCTCACAGTTACTGTGAGAATTAAATGAATTAGTGTTATTTGTCAAGGGCTTAGAAGAGTACCTGTACACAGTAAGTGCCATACAAATAGCAGCTATTATGATACATGTTAATGCTTCTCCAAAATGTTACTTGTGTTTTAGAAGGCATCGACCTGCCTTTTAAAACACAATCGAGGGGCGCCTGGGTGGCTCAGTCGTTAAGCGTCTGCCTTCGGCTCAGGTCATGATCCCAGGGTCCTGGGATCGAGCCCCGCATCAGGCTCCCTGCTCTGCGGGAAGCCTGCTTCTCCCTCTCCCACTCCCCCTGCTTGTGTTCCCTCTCTTGCTGTGTCTCTCTCTGTCAAATAAATAAATAAATAAAATCTTTAAAACACAATCGACCATTACAAAAACAGCTAGCACCGTCACATGCTAAGGAACTAAGGGAAGATATGACCTAGTCGAGAAGACTGCTGCCATGCTCCAGGCCTAGCAGACAATTACAAAATACTTAGACCTATTAAGACGACCAACTTCCTATATCCCCCAGGACTATACTCCAACCTAGTTCATTGAAGAGCAGCCTTTCCAAAGGTGGGTTGAGGAAATCATTCTATATTCAAACATTTTAATTAAGTCTTCAAAAATAAAAGCAGTATGTCTCTGAAGAAATACAATCTACTCAGGGGCGCCTGGGTGGCTCAGATGGTTAAGCGTCTGCCTTCGGCTCAGGTCATGATCCCAGGGTTCTGGGATCGAGTCCCGCATCGGGCTCCCTGCTAGGCGGGGAGCCTGCTTCTCCCTCTGCCTCTGCCTCTCTCTCTCTCTGACTTTCATGAATAAATAAATAAAACATTTTTAAAAAATTATAAAAAAAAGGAAATACAATCTACTCAGTTTCAGGCTACTTGACTCTGATTCTAAGCATCTTCTCTAAATATCCTAACAAG
The DNA here is from genome assembly GCF_011800145.1 of Mirounga leonina. Taxonomy (NCBI): domain Eukaryota; kingdom Metazoa; phylum Chordata; class Mammalia; order Carnivora; family Phocidae; genus Mirounga; species Mirounga leonina. The sequence goes on along the minus strand of NW_023270513.1, from coordinate 7,827,123 downwards.
GCCCCTGCCAGCCTTCAAGTACATTCTGAAGAGCGTAGAGTATCCCATTACCTGTGTCATTTTTCCCTCCTGCAACCTCCCAGAAAGGCCCAGGTCAAAAGGGCTAATGGCAACAGGCTGAGCACAAGCCACCCTTTTTCAGTGCTCCCTACTCCCAAGCCCTTACAGGAAGGAAATTCTTTGGGCAGAAACTCAAGAATCTGTGTCATCTATCCAAGCTGCCATGACATAGCTTCCTGATGGGAATTGGACTTCTCTCTTCTCTTTGCCTGTGCTTTACCTCCCTTCATCACCTCCTACACTCTCAACAGTTCTGCTTTTAGCTTCTCCTTTCCGAGGACTCTGCCAAAGAAACTGCTCTTGCCTACACACTCCACTTCTTCCATTCTAAGTTAAAATCTGCACCCCTTCCTTTTCCACTTCCCTGAAACACTGGTGAGCTCAGCTTCAGGCATGAACTCAAATTTCACTACACAGATATCAGAATGGCTGAAATAAAAAATAATGACAACACCAAATGCTGGTGAAGATGCAGAAAAACTGATCACTTATACTGCTGGTAGGAATGTAAAATAGTGTGCCTGCTTTGGAAACCAGTCTGGGAATTCAGCATATGATCCAGTGATTTCACTCCTGGGTGTTTACCCAAGAGAAATGACAGCATAAATGTCCATATCAAGACTTGTGCATGAATATTCAATGTTCACAGCAGCTTTCTTTGTAATAGCCCCAAACTGGAAACAAACCAGATGTCCATCAATGGGTGAATGGCTAAACAAACTGCGCAACAGCCATACCATAAAGTACTACTCAGCAATATAAAGAATGGACTGCTGATACATGCAACAACTTGCATAAATCTCGAGGGCATTAAGCTGAGTGGGGGGGCGGGGGGGAAGCCAATCGCAAAAGGTTATATACTGTGATTCCACTTATGTAACATTTTTGAAATGACAAAATGTTAGGGGCAGGAAACAGATCAGTAGTTCCCAGGGGTTGGAATGGAGGGAGTTGTGGGGGCATGACTCTGCAGAGGGAGGTGGAGGAAGGTCTTGGTGGTGATCAAACAAGTTTCAGAACTTGTGGTGGGAATTACACAGCTCTATCTATACATGTGATAAGACAGCACAGAACTATAAGCTTTATCCCAACGTCAACTTCCTACTTTTGATATTGTACTCTAATTTTGTAAGATGTATCCATTGGGGGAAACTGGGCGAACAAAGACTTCTCTGTACTATTTTTGCAATCTCCTTAATTTTGTAAGATGTATCCTTTGGGGGAAACTGGGTGAACAAACTTCTCTGTACTAACTTTGCAACCTCCTGTGAATCTATAATTATTTCAAAATAAAATGTTAAAATATTTAGTTAGAGTAAGAGTATCAAGTCTCTGTCACCTGAAATCTCAGGGATCCAGGCCCAGTCCCATTAAAAGCTCTCAAAAGTACCATGCCCACCGACTGCAAGATTGGGGTATTATGGGTATCTTATTAAAGACTTTTTCTCGGCTCAGTTTTTCCTCTCCATTTCTTTTTCCACTACATCAGAGCTGTTGCTTAACAAGTCAGAACAGGTTAGAGAAAAGCAGTGAGATTTAAAATAAAAGAGGGGTGGAGGGAGCAAGCAAAAAGTAAAGTGCTTCGCAAGTTACCAAAGGAGTAAGACTGGCAATCTGTGCGGTCTGAAGAAAGGAAATGACATTGCAAAAATAAGCCGGAAGCTTACTCAAAAGGCGGTAAAGTCAACTGGAATCCGGGGGGGGGGGGGGGGGGGATGGAGGTGGAACCTGGTAATTACCCAGTCAGAGGTTTCTGGCTATCTAACGTTCCCTCAACAAATCAGTGTGTTTGCTCCCTCGGCAATTCAAAGCAGGAGCTATCTATCAACATCATAGACATTAGAGTTCTCTTTTGCAGGACAAAGAGAGGAGGCAAGTGAAGCAACCAATACTCAGAGGCCCCATTTCTGAAACACTGCCAGCCAGCAACCACCACGTAAAGGCATTGGAACAAAAAATTTGAGCTGACAAGGCATAGCTGCCTAGGCTCTTCCAAAAAGTCCTACAAAATGTGACTCTGTTCAAAAGAGATACATTAATAATCAGGGAACAAAGTAATTCCCTGTCCCCAGGTGAAGTAAGTAGAATTTATCCAGATGGGGGGGGGGTGTTTATTGATTGCAACCTTCAGCAGACAAAAAGTCTTTTTTAGCCCGTCCTTGTTTACAATGTTGAGTATTTAGAGGATCTGGTTGGCAGCCAAAGACCCAAAATCTAGTCCTAGCTCTGCCACCAATTTGCTAGTTCAGTGACCTTGGACAGGTAATTTTCCATCAGCAAAACAGGACTGGCCAATCATTTCAAGGCTCAAGGTTAATCTGTGTTAAATGAAACTTTGAGCCCTTGGACACCAAGTTATTTCATGTTTAAGTCCAGAGGGAGAAAAGATAAGCACTTCCTCAAGTCCCACTCCCAGCCAGCCCAGTTAATTCCTCAAACCAGTTTCCATGAGCAGAAGATAAATCAAGACTGCAACTGCAGGAAGGTGACCAGCGTGATGCCCCACCCCTGGGCTTTGAGCTGGTGTTACCTATCTGGAAAGGTCAGCCTCGAGCCCAGTAAAGATGGGAGGAAATAATTAAAAAACCTAAAATCTAGTTACATGCCAATGTCTAGCTGGCCTGTTTATCATATAATCTATCCCCTCTCTTAAGATCACCTGAGGGGTAGAAAGGGTCCTTTTCTAATATTAGGATGGCTTTGATTCCTACTTTGTCCAGATTGCAAATGCCTAGGTCGTTTGGGAAAATGTGGACACCAAGTGTTTCTCATGGCCATAAGCTACTGAGTTCTATTTCCACGACAAGGCAGAGAAGGCCACATGCAAACTAATAGTGCCCATAATGAAATTAGAGAAAAGGGTAGAGCTGCATTAACTTTTACGGTGCCCAGAGTTCTGAAATTCGGAGTGCCCTCCTATGTTTAAGCGTAGTTATGAAGGGAGATTCCCTACAGCCTTGTATGTCTGTTAATATCCAAAAGATGCCCTCACTTGAACCAGCCCAAACTGGGAAAGGGGCTGGATCACACCATTCACAAGCCTGCCCATCAATCAACCACTTCCCAAAAAGGACAGGACTGCACAAGGCTATCAATGCAAGCCCTGTGACCCGGAAAATGCACCACCCTTGGAACCTATCAAGGTATAGCACAGTCAGTCCATCAGTTACATACCTAACTGTCCTGCACTTTGCTCCTGGCTTGCAAATATACCACACGTTACCAAAAGGATAAATGTAAAAGCTCCATACAATTTTGGCATATAAGGGAAAAGCCACGTGCGTAAGTGACCAGGGATCCACATGTGCAGAGTAGAAGACCCCAAAGTGCATGGGTAGTCATCCTCACGTCCAACATCCTGCTTCTCTTGCCATCTGTGAGGTGAGGCTGGAGAACGGCAAGAATGAGCACCCACACCCTGCTCCACCATTACCCAGCATGTGTCACAATCCTGATGTAAACCCCATGGCCTGTAGTCCAACGGTGTCGCGCAGAGGCCTGTTACATAAGCTCTGCAAGGCCTCCTTCAGTGTGCCCCACCCCTCCTCACCCTCCCATCCCCAACGTTTTAGGGGATTCTACTCCTGGACATCTAAATTAATATCTTCTGGGAAAATTTCCCTTTTGTGCAGGGACCTTTGAAATCTGTGCCTTTTCTCATTTATCTGGGATGATCTAGGGCGGTGGGGGAAGAGAAACTAACCAAATGACCTTTCAAGGTCCCTTCTTTGGGGCCTAGGGATTTGCAGGCTAAGCATTAGGTCCCATCCCGCCTGCTGGGAGCTGGAGGCGACGGAACTGCATTCCAGGAACAGGAAGAGGGCAAAGGGGGTCCCGGATTTGAGCCCGTCCTCGGTGGATCCACCTCCAAAGGGCAAAAACGGCTGCCTTTCTGGGCTGAGGCCAGCGAGGTCAGAAACCGTAAAACTGGGGCAAAGCCTCGGCCACAGTGGTGGGAAGCCTCACTCTGCAGGCCTAGAACCCACGGGGCCGAGCCGGACTAAAAGCAACTCTGGGCAGGGGAGGAAGCAAGCTGGCTCCAGCCGAAGAGGCTGTGGCCAAGCCCTTGAGAAGGAGCACGAGCAGATGTGTAGAATTACCTCATGATGACCCGCTTCCCCTTCACGTCCAGCTTGTCCAGAGTCAGCTTGTTAGAAAGCGACATCTTGGCAATACAAGGGCCGCGAGGCAGAGAGCTGAGAAGAACACAGCCGACGTGCGCTCCAGTCGCGTGCAGAATGCCGACCGCCTCTCGGGCCACACGGCCCCGCCTACCACCCCGCCCCTTCCCCGGCGCGCGGCGCCCAGCAGCCGCTTATTGGCCGCGGCCGAAGGGCGCTGGCACCCTGCCATTGCTTCGAGGCGCTGTCTGTCTGCGAGGCCACTGGTGGGACGTGCGGTTTTCATTTGTCACGTCCGGCACGCAGCGAGCCGCCGTAGACCTTTGTGACTTGAGAGTGGGGGCAGGAGGCGGGGCCGCGGAGTGGGCAGGGGGAGGGGAAGGGAACTGGGTGGCGCTTCCGGGCGGACGACAGCGAGGGAGAGGCCCCAGGCCTCCGCCCCGGTGCCGCGCGGCGGCCGCGAGCCGCTGCAGCGCGGGGCAACCCCCCCTGCGGCCAGAGGAAGAGCGGCGCCCCCCACCCCAGGGAATTCTTGGCAGCCCTCCCGGGATGGATGCAAATGGCACTTCCCTTCGGAAAGCTAATCGGATTTCCTGGCTCCCCAAAATGGAATTCTAAGTAAGGCTGCTAATTGGCCTTGATAAGCGAGACCTCTCAGAATTCGGGAAAGGCCCAGGTCCCCCCAGCGCCCCCTTCTTAATAATGAAAAGTGCGATGTGATTGTTCTGGTTTTGACACAATTAATGCTAATGGCAAGCAAATAGCATTTTTCGTATATTAACTAATAATGGTCACAAAACTCGGAAGTAGGTATTGCCTTCCTCATTTTACAGATGAAGTAAATGATGCAGAAAGAGGTTTAGTGGGTTGCGTAGGGATTCATATCTTTTAAGTGGTGGATTCAAACCTAGGTAGGCCAGATGTAGAGTCGATACATATAATTATACTGTAATACAGACACCATTGCCAGGAAATGGGTACTCCATGCCCCCACGTTTGCCGAGTTGGCTGGAATTGTAAGCAGAGTTAGGGGTCCCCGGGAAAAGAAAGACCAGATATAGGGATGCCTACAGACCAGTCCTAGGACCCAGAGGGAGTCTCGCAAGACCAACCAAGAAGGTCCCTGGCTTTGCTCAGGTTAGAAATCAAACTCGAGGCAGCAGGAAGTGAAAGCAGAGTTTATCGAACAGAGAGAGCAGATACAGACGAAACATCCGGAAGACTTGAAAAGGAAAGAAGCCTGTCATGTCTTTGTTTGGGGCCTGTGGGTTTTTATTCAGGGTGACTGCCTGGTGTATGTGTCCCCTCAGGCATCCAGGAATGGGTTAGAACAAAGACCAGGCGTTATTCCTTAGAGCCAGGGGGCCTTAGCATCAAGATGTCTAGCGCCAGTGGTCTGTAATATGCATATGATAGCTTCTTCCTTTCACTCTCACCTGGTCCTTCTTCAGATGTTATCTATTCTGGAGAAATCATTAACTCCTTGTCTCTTACAAGGAGGACATACTCTATTTGCATTACAAGGCATGTGTAAAGTGGGGTGGAGGTACAGGGCCAGCAAGAATAAAGCAGAAGGAACAAAAGCAGATTTTTATGGAGTCCTTCAGTTTCCTTCTCTCAATAGCTTTCTTGTCATAAGAAAAGTCATTTTAGGCCCCTGGCCATCTTGTGAAAGAACAGAAGAACAAACAGCTACTATCAGGCCAAGAGATAACCTAATCATATCCAGGACAGTAAATCAATGTTTACTCCCAGTGCTGATTCAATAGTAAAGATTGACTTTGACATACATTCCTTTTTTTTAATAGGCTGAAAAGATTTTATTTATTTTTGGTTTTTTTATTATGTTCAGTTAGCCACTGTATAGTACATCAATAGTTTTTTTTTTAAGATTTTATTTATTTGCGAGAGAGAGAATGAGAGACAGCATGAGAGGGAGGAGGGTCAGAGGGAGAAGCAGACTCCCTGCTGAGCAGGGAGCCCAATGCGGGACTCGATCCCGGGACTCGATCCCGGGACTCTGGGATCATGACCTGAGCCGAAGGCCGTCGCTTAACCAACTGAGCCACCCAGGTGCCCCGTACATCAATAGTTTTTGATGTAGTGTTCAATGATTCGTTAGTTACGTATAACACCCAGTGCTCATCACAACACGTACCCTCCTTAATACCCATCGCCCTGTTACCCTGTCCCCTCTGAAACCCTCAGTTTGCTTCCCGGGGTCTCTCACGGTTCATCTCCCTCTCTGATTTCTCCCCCTTCAGATTTCCCTCCCTTCCCCTATGGTCCTCCGTGCTATTGCTTATGTTCCACATATGAGTGAATAGAGCTACCCTACGACCCAGCAATTGCACTACTAGGTATTTACCCCAAAGATACAGAGGTAGTGAAAAGAAGGGGCACCTGCACCCCAGTGTTCATAGCAGCAATGTCCACAATAGCCAAACTGTGGAAGGAGCCGAGATGCCCTTCAACAGATGAATGGATCAAGAAGATGTGGTTCATATATACAATGGAATATTATTCAGCCATTGGAAAGGATGAATACCCACCATTTGCATCAACATGGATGGAACTGGAGGGGATTATGCTAAGTGAAGTAAGTCAAGAAGAGGAAGACAATTATCATATAGTTTCACTCATATGTGGGACATACATTCTTGAATTATCTTCGCAGGATCTAAATCCTTTTGAGCACTCGGATACTGACCAAGAAAAGCCAGAGAATTGATGATACTGACCCTTGCTGGCCCTCCTAACTTTGACCTGGACTCTGTCACCTTGAGATGACTTTTGCCCCCAATTCCATGCTGAATTCCCCGTTGCACAAGCCCCTTCATGAATTTGTATGAACCCTTAGCTTAAAACTTCCCCAGTTTTGCTGTATGAGGAGACACTGCTTTGGGAAATATCCTGGTGTTCTCCTTTACTTGTGACAAGTAAAACTCTTGTTTTTCCTATTCTTTGGCTTGGTTGTGTTTTTTGGCTTCACACCCACCAAGAGGCAAACCCGGTTTCAGGTAACAGAATGAAGTAATTTGAGTCAGAAACATAAATGTTTTCCACACACGGCACTTAAGGTCCAGATAAAATGAAGTGTCACCAGCTAGACCCCAAGACCTAAACTACCCAAAGCGATCTATGCATTTAATGCAATCCCTATCAAAATACCACCAGTGTTTTTCACAGAGCTAGAACAAACAATACTAAAATTTGTATGGATCCACAAAAGACCCCAAAGAGCCAAAGAAATCTTGAAAAAGAAAAGCAAAGCTGGAGGCATCACACAATTCCAGACTTTAAGCTATATGACAATGCTGGAGTGATCAAGACAGTATGGTACTGGCACAAAAACAGACACATGGATGAAATGGAACAGAATAGAAAACCCAGAAATGGACCCACAAATATATGGTCAACTAATCTTCGATGAAGCAGGAAAGACGATCCAATGGAAAAAAAAGACAGTCTCTTCAGCAAATGGTGTTGGGAAATCTGGACAACCATATGCAAAAGAATGAAACTAGACCTCTCTCTTACACCATACACAAAAATAAGTTCAAAATTGATGAAAGACCTAAATGTGAGACAGGAAACCATCAAAATCCTAGAGGAGAACACAGGCAGTAACCTCTTTGGCATCAGCCTTAGCAACTTCTTACTAGACACATGGATGGAGCTAGAGTGTATTATTCTAAGCGAAATAAGTCAGTCAGAAAAAGACAAATACCACAGGATTTCACTCATATGTGGAATTTAAGAAACAAAACAGATGAACGTAGGGGAAGGCGAAAAGAGAGGGAAGTCACCATAAGAGACTCTTAACTATAGAAATCAAACCAAGGGTTGATTGAGGGGAGGTGGGCAAGGGATGGGCTCAATGGGTGATTGGTATTAAGGAGAACACTTGTGATGAGTGCTGAGTTTTATATGTGAGTGATGAATCACTGAATTCTACTCCTGAATCCAATATTACAGTATATGTTAACAAGCTAGAATTAAAATAAAAATTTGAAAAAATAAAATAAAATCAAAGGTAAGGTAAGCAGGGACCAGATCCTTCGGGCCTATTATGTCATCACACACTGAAATAAAGTTAGACACCAATCTGAGCGGCCGTGCAGGGCTGCCTCTGCAAGGGAGAGCTGAATCCTGCACAAAGCTTTTATTTTGGTTTTTATCAGAAAAGCAAGGACAGATGCCTCCAAGCGTGGGAAAGGAGTAGAAGGGATGTCAAATTATCTTGAAACAGGCTTGCATTTTCCCCTACACGTGGGCACACAGGGAGTCAGTCATGGGATAAGGGAGGAGTGGGATGTTTGGGCTGGCAATCGCCAGGTGCAGAAAGGGGAGACTGAGGGTTACATTCTTTCATAGCTCCTAACTTAGGCCCTGCCCCTGGGGATCATGAGATCCCGCTCCTACTGGGCCATTGAGTTCAACAGCCCAGAACAGGAATGCTGTTGACATTTCAGCTGCTTCCACACTCACTCCTTAGGGTTTATAATATATTTACTAGGAATAATTCCACACTGAAAACCATAATAAAGAAGCAATTTTTATCTTAAGAGCAATGAGAATCCATTTTTTTGAAGACACTCTTGCCCATTCAACAGATATTCCCCAGCTACCATCTTCCTTCCTAACAGAAACCTGATTTGATTTTTGGGCCCAAGACAAGTACTCAGGGAAAGTAAGCTTATCTCACAGCCTCAAGGGATGAATCACAATTGACCTAAACTAAGCATGGTAATCCCATTCCCCTTTGTCATGAATTGGTCTGGGAATGGGCATTTACTGAATTTAGGCATGATATATAAGAAACCAGGGTGTTTGGTTGGTCCAGTGGTTAGAGAACATGACTCTTGATCACAGGGTTGTGAGTTCGGGCCCCATTTTGGGCAGTGGAGGCAATTTAAAAAAAAACAAAGAAGTCAGCTAGCAGTTTCTGGGAAGGACTTTGCTCTCTGATAAAAGAGCTGCTTATAGGAGCAAGGTTGTTTTTTGCCTCTACTCCCAACTTCTTGCTTGGGATGCTGTCCTATGAGAACATTATGTTTGCAATTCATGGTAGTTTTAAAATATGTCCACAAATTATTAGATATTCATCCTTTCAAAAGGCAGAGTCCAATGCCCTGTCCTTGAATGTGGGCTATACTTACTGACTCACTTCTGATGAACATGAAAGAGGACTTAAACTGCCTTTTGACCTCACTCTATGCTTTCTAATTGATTGAGTTCTTTCCAGCTTATCTTTTTTTTTTGATGTAATGTTCAATGATTCATTAGTTGTATATAACACCCAGTGCTCATCACAACACATGCCTTCCTTAATGCCCATCATCCAGTTACCCCACCCACGACCCACCACCCTTTCCGCAACCCTCAGTTTGTTTCCCAGAGTCAAGAGTCTCTCATGGTTTGTCTCCCTCTCTGATTTCCTCCCATTCAGTTTTCCCTACCTGTCCCTATGATCCTCTGCGCTAGTCTTTATATTCCACATATGAGTGAAACCATATAATTGTCTTTCTCTGATTGACTTATTTCACTTAGCATAATCCCCTCCAGTTCCATCCATGTTGATGCAAATGGTAGGTATTCACCCTTTCTGATGGCTGAGTAATATTCCATTGTATATATGGACCACATCTTCTTGATCCATTCAACTTTTGAAGGACATCTAGGCTCCTTCCACAGTTTGGCTATTGTGGACATTGCTGCTATGAACACTGGGGTGCATGTGCCCCTTCTTTTCATACATCTGTATCTTTGGGGTAAATACCCAGTAGTGCAATCGCTGGGTCATAGGGTAACTCTATTTTTAACTTCTTGAGGAACCTCCATACTGTTTTCCAGAGTGGCTGCACCAGCTTGCATTCCCACCAACAGTGTAAGAGGGCTCCCCTTTCTCCACATCCTCGTCAACATTTGTTGTTCCCTTGTTAATTTTAGCCATTCTAACTGGTGTAAGGTGGTATCTCATTGTGGTTTTGATTTCTATTTCCCTGACAGCAAGTGATATGGAGCATTTTTTCATGTGTCTGTTGGCCATTTGTATGTCTTCCTTGGAGAAGTGTCGTTCATGTCTTCTGCCCATTTCTTGACTGGATTATTTGTTTTTTGGGTTGAGTTTGAGAAGTTCTTTATAGATTTTGGATATTAGCCCTTTATCAGATATGTCATTTGCAAATATCTTCTCCCATTCTGTCAGTTGTCTTTTGGTTTTGTTGACTATATCCTCTACTGTGCAGAAGCTTTTTATCTTGATGAATTCCCAAAAGTTCATTTTTCCTTTTGTTTCCCTTGCCTTTAGAGATGAGTCTTGCAAGAAGTTGCTGAGGCTGAGGTCGAAGAGGTTACTGGCTGTGTTCTCCTCTAGGATTTTGATGGATTCCTGTCTCACATTTAGGTCCTTCATTCATTTTGAGTTTATCTTTGTGTATGGTGTAAAAGAATGGTCCAGTTTCACTCTTCTGCATGTGGCTGTCCAATTTTCCCAGTGCCAGTTATTGAAGAGACTGTCTTTTTTCCAATGGATATTCTTTCCTGCTTTGTTGAAGATTAGCTGACCATAGAGTTGAGGGTCAATTTATGGGCTCTTTATTCTGTTCCATTGATCTATGTGTCTATTTTTGTGCCAGTACCATGCTGTCTTGCTGATCACAGCTTTGTAATATGGCTTGAGAAGAGGTCAAATTCTCCCTCTTTGCAGATGACATGATACTTTATATGGAAAACCCAAAAGACTCCACCCCAAAATTGCTAGAACTCATACAGCAATTCGAACAACATGGCAGGATACAAAATCAATGATCAGAAATCAGTTGCATTTCTGGGGCGCCTGGGTGGCTCAGTCATTAAGCGTCTGCCTTCAGCTCAGGTCATGATCCCAGGGTCCTGGGATCGAGCCCCACATCAGGCTCCCTACTCAGTGGGAAGCCTGCTTCTCCCACTCCCACTCCCCCTGCTTGTGTTCCTTCTCTCACTGTGTCTCTCTCTGTCAAATAAATAAATAAAATCTTTAAAAAAAAAAAAAAAGAAATCAGTTGCATTTCTATACACTAACAATGAGACAGAAGAAAGAGAAATTAAGGAATCGATCTCATTTACAATTGCACCAAAAACCATAAGATACCTAGGAATAAACTTAACCAAAGAGGTAAAAGATCTGTACTCTAGAAACTACAGAACCCTTAGGAAAGAAATTGAGGAAGACACAAAGAGATGGAAAAGCATTCCATGCTCATTGATTGGAAGAATAAACATTGTAAAAATGTCTATGCTGCCCAGAGCAATCTACACACTCAATGCAATCCCTATCAAAATACCATCAAAGCTGGTGCAGCCACTCTGGAAAACAGTATGAAGGTTCCTCAAAAAGTTGAAAATAGAGCTACCCTATGACCCAGCAATTGCACTACTGGGTATTTACCTCAAAGATACAAATGTAGTCATCCGAAGGGGCACGTGCACCCCAATGTTTATAGCAGCAATGTCCACAATAGCCAAACTATGGAAAGAGCCTAGATGTCCATCAACAGATGAATGGATAAAGATGTGGTATATATATACAATGGAATATTAGGCAGCCATCAGAAAATGAAATCTTGCCATTTGCAACGTGGATGGAACTAGAGGGTATTATGCTAAGAGAAATAAGTCAATTAGAGAAAGACAAGTATCGTATGATCTCACTGATATGAGGAATTTGAGAAACAAGACAGAAGATCATAGGGAAAGGGAGGGAAAGATGAAACAAGATGAAACCAGAGAGGGAGACAAACCATAAGAGACTTAATCTCAGGAAACAACTGAGGGTTGCTGGAGTGGAGGGGGGTGGGAGAGATGGGGTGGCTGGGTGATGGACATTGGGGAGGGTGTGTACTATGGTGAGCACTGTGAATTGCATAAGACTGATGAATCACAGACCTGTACCCCTGAAATAAATAATACATTATATGTTAATTAAAAAAAAACTTTTTTAAAATACCATCAACATTTTTCACAGTGCTGGAACAAGCAGTCCTAAAATTTGTATGGAACCAGAAAAGACCCCTAATCTCCAGGGGGGAAGTTGAAAAAGAAAACCAAAACTGGGGGGCATCAGGATCCAGTTTATCTCTTAACTCAGGCAGAAGACCCTGTGGGCAATGCATCCCCTGATGGGAACTGAAACTATCTCCTCAAGCAATAAGGACTACCCTGAGCCAGCAAGACCCCCTGTGATTGACCCCAAGGCAGTGATTGACCTGACCTTTACTGCCACCTGCATGCACCCACTGACCTTTGTCCCACATTTCCTTATATAAACCTAGAAGTATTCTCAGCACTTGGGAGACAGTCTTTGAGATGTTAGTCTGCTGTCTTCCCAGTGTTGGCCTCACTGAAATAAATTCCTTTCTTGTTTCACCATCACTCATCTCTCTGCCTTTGGATTTTGTCAGTGGTGAATGGCCGAACCTGGTGTATTTGGAACCCCCAGAGCCAGGTGCTCTTGTACCCCTGCACCCCAGTTACAAACAGAATGTGATAGAAATGACTACGTGTGACTTCCAAGAATAGGTCTTAAAAAACACTGTGGATTTTTCCTTACTCTTTCTTAGATCATTCACTCTGGGGAAACCAGCTGCAATATCATGAGGACATTCAAACAGCCTGATGGAGAGGCCCATGTCGTTACAAACTGAGGCCTCTTATCAACAGCCAGCAAAGAACTAAGGCTTCCTTCCAGTAGTCATGTGAATGAGCCATCTTGGAAATGGATCCTGCAGGCCCACTCAAGCTTTCAGATGTCTGAAGTTCTGGCCAACATCCTTACTACAATCTCATGAGAGACCTTGAACCAGAACAAGGTTAGCTGTTTCCAAATTCATAACACACCAAAATTGTGAAATAATAAATATTTGGGTTTTTTAAATTCCATTATTTCTTGTTTTAAGGTACTAACTTTTGAGGTATTTTGTTACTCAGCCTGGGTCCTTGATGACATCAATGACCTACTGAATTAACCAATCATGGCTCTACCCTAATGAGACAGGGAAACTGAAGGGAGCCCATTTAAAAAAAAAAAAAAGCTGTTTATTTTCTTTGCTCCTTTTCCTGCTTTTATTCTTGTTAGAACCTGCACCCCTGCCTTACGCATGCCTTGATGTATGTCCTCCTTGTAAAGTTCAGGGAGTTAATGATTTCTTTGGAGTCTTTTAGCACAATATATAACACCTAAGGAGTGACCAGGCAAGATCTTCATGCACATTCTCCAAGACCACTGACTCCAAACACCTTGACACCAAGACCCCTTGCTCCAGGTCATAAGTGAGTTATGGAGGACACCTGAGCACCGATCCTTGTTTAACCAGTTCCTGGATGCCTGAAAGGACATGTACATCAGACCATCATTCCCAGTAAAAACCCCCGACCCCAAAGAAAGAGAATCATGCTCTTTTCCTTTCCAAGTCTCCCAAATGCTTTGTCTGTATCTGCTCTCTTTCTCTCTTCAATAAACTCTGCTCTCACTTCCTGCTGGCTCGAATTTGATTTCTATCCTGAGCAAAGCCAAAGACCCTCTTGGCTGGTCCTGTGGTACCCACTCTGCATCCTTGGACCCAGCCTGCCTGCATTACTATTACCCAATTTCCTATCATTGAAATTAACAAACCCTATAATTTAAGCCACATTTCACTGAGTATACTGTTGCTTGCAGCTGAAAATATCTTTCTACACTATTGAAGGGATTTAAGCAAGAGTGGTATGATCAAGTTTACATATTTAAAAGTTTATTATTGGGAGGGCTTCACCTCTGCTACTGTGGTAATCTTGGACTCAGTAACTGGAACTAATCCTCCCATTGAGAAATAGAAAATCTGGACAAATTTTAAAAGCATCCATTCAAGGTATTAGAGAATTGCCAAGGTCAGTGAAGTGTAATGAAGAATTAGGAAGCCAAGATTCAAGAGGAAAATGAAACCCAGAGAAGTTAAGTCTAAATTTGGAGCTATTTTTCCCATAAAGACATCTACCAATTCCAGAAGAGGCAGAGGAGAGACCTAGCATAACTTTGGTTAGATTCAGGGGACTAAAGAGGAAAAATTAGACTTCAGGGCCTACCAAGGAAAGGGGGTTTTCATAAACCATCAGGCTTTGGGTTGTGACCTTGAAGGGCAACACCTTAGGAATAAGAGTGAATAGGAAATAGATCAGCTCTCATATGAAGCCCAGCTTCTTATTATCTCAATCCATGATTGAATAAAATAACCTAGAATTTCTAATACCTCTAGCTTAGTAGTCCACCAGGAAGAAACAAATATAAACACTTTCTGGAGGAAGACAACATTATCAAAAGCCTCAAATTACTACATCTTTCATACACAAGTAAAAGTTACAAAGTATAGGGGTGCCTGGGTGGCTTAGTTGGTTAAACAGCCAACTCTTGATCTCAGCTCAGGTCTCAATTTCAGGATCGTGAGTTCAAGCCCCATATTGGGCTCCACACCCAGCGTGGAGCCTACTTAAAAAAACAAAATACAGGGGCACTTGGGTGGCTTGGTCGGTTAAGCATCCAACTCTTGATTTCAGCTCAGGCCATGATCTCATGGATCATAAGATTGAGCCCTGCATTGGGCTCCATGCTCAGTGGGGAGTCTGCTTGGATTCTCTCCCTCTGCCCCCTCCCCTCACTCTCTCTCTCTGTCTGTCTCTCTCTATCTCTCTCTCTCTAAAATAAATAAATCTTTTTTAAAATTACAAAGTATATTACTTGTCTATTGTTATTTGTCCCAAAACTCAGCACCTTAAAACAACAACAAAAAATATCCCAGTTTCTGTGGGTCATGAATTCAAGAACAACTTAGCTGGGTGGTTCTCACTCTGGGTCACTCATGACATTGAAGTTATCTGAAGGCTTGACTGGGACTGGAAGATCTGCTTCCAAGATGGTGCATTCACATGGTTGTTGGCAGGAAACCTCAGTTTCTCACCACATGGGCCTCTCCATAGTGCTGTTTGAATATCCTTATGACGAGGCAACTAGCTTCCCCCAGAATGAGTGATTAAAGAGAGGATGAGGAAGAAGCCATCATTGCCTTTTATGACCTAGTCTCAGAAGTCACACATCATCATTTCAGCCATATTCTACTCATTAGAAGTAACCACTAAGTCCAGCCCACACTTGGGGATAGAAGAGAATTGGGTTTCACCTCTTGAAGGGAGAAATATAAAGGAATTTGTGGACATATATTAAAACAACCACACATACTTTGCCTGGGTCCTAATTTT
Source organism: Mirounga leonina (assembly GCF_011800145.1). Lineage (NCBI taxonomy): Eukaryota > Metazoa > Chordata > Mammalia > Carnivora > Phocidae > Mirounga > Mirounga leonina. The sequence goes on along the minus strand of NW_023270513.1, from coordinate 7,811,671 downwards.
CCTTAGGCCTAGACCTGATGATATCCTACAGCACATTCTTCAGCCCATGAAGAGATAAACATAACAATTCCAAGGAATATTAAAGACAGATTTCAGCCACTGTGGTCACTGCCTAGACTTCTACCCATGTCTTGCCTATGCTTATATTTTCAGGTAATTATAAAAATTTCACAGTTGGTAGCAATTTGAAGGTCCCATAGGTCCAAACTCCTACCTCCTATACTATAAAAATGCCTTTTAAACATCCAGCTTCTATTTGAATATTCAAATAATGGATATTACATTAAAGGGCATTTAGTTACATTATTGGATAGATATAATTATTAGGATATCTATGTATTGGGTTTTTTTTTAATTTTTTAAATTTATTTGTCAGAGAAAAAGCACAAGCCGGGAGGAGAGGCAGAGGGAAGAAGTAGGCTTCCCATTGAGCAGGGAGCCTGAGGCGGGACTTGATCCCAGGACTCCAAGATCATGACCTGAGTTGAAGTCAGATGCTTAACTGACTGAGCCACCCAGGCATCCCAGGATATCTATGTATTGAATTTTGATCTGGGATACAATCAGCAAAATAATTTGAAGAAAATGAAGAGGGTGGAATAATCCATAGATTAACAGAAATGAAACATATCAAATAAGTGTGGTTCTTATTAGAATTATAGTTCAAACAAACCAACTGTAAACACACACACACACATTTATGGGACAACCTAGAAAATTTGAACACTGGATATTTGACAATCTCAAAGTATTTGATTAAAAAAACTTCAGGTGTGATAATGGTATCACAGTTATTTTTTTGAAGAGAATCAATCATACATACTGAAATGTTTTTAACTTTTTTCTGAAAATACTTTCAAATTTAGAGAAAAGCTATATAAATAATACAAAGAATTCTCATATACCATTTGCCCATATATATATGGACACAAAGATGAAGTCTTCATGGAGATGAAGTCTGCCAACACTTTGAGAAAAGTGAATCTTTCCATAGTTGAAACTCTGATGAGACTGTCACCCTGGCTGACACCTAGATTGTAGCTTAGTGAGACTGTGAGCAGATTACCCAGCCAAGATGTACTCAGACTCTTGACTTACAGAAACTGTGAGATAATAATGTGTATTGCTTGAAGCTGTTAAATTTGTTACACAGCAATAAAAAACTAATATACCAACCTATGACACCAAGATGTAACACATACACTTGTAAAAAAAGAGTCAAGAAAGATTGGAGACTGAGAAAACCTTCATGGTGTACATTTGATTTTGAAATCGTATAATTGCACTTAGAGATATCTCAGCTTGTGGGCAAATCTTTTGATGGGGATTTAAATTTTAATTAGGTACATTGATATTCTGCCTCAGAATGGAATGAAATTGGGACATCTGAAGATTTTGCAGTAACTTTGTCAGAATAGTGAAAAGAATTAAAAATAGAAATAACTTACTGGACAAATTGTGTCTTATAAAAAAACATTAGTCAAGGAGAGGTACTCTGAATGGAGGCATAAGGATAGAACCTGTAAATATACTTCATCTGAAATATATATAGATTTCTAATAAAAAGAGATTAGTATTGAGAATACCCTCCATTTAGTAGAAATTTTTCTTCTCCTGTAGAGTATTTCTCCAATTAAAAATATTATTTTTTAATGAATGATTTTAAGACAACTGGTAGCTATATTAAAAAAAGATAAAGTTCAATCTCTTCTGTACACCATATTATAGGTTAAAGTCTAAGTGGAACAAGAGAAAAGAAAAAATCCCAAGTGTCTATCAATAGGGGCCTAGATAAACTATGATACATTGATATAACTATATACCGTACTATGTAAGTTGTAAGAAAGAACGAGGGAGTTCTGTAAGCATTGATATATACCCCAGGATGTACTTAGGTGAAGAAAGCAAGATGCAGAATTGCATATAGTAATATGCTACCTTTTGTGTAAGAAAGGGAGGAAATGAGAATATATACAAGCATACCTTGGAGAGATTACAGGTTTAGTTTCAGAACACTGCAATAAAGCAAATACTGTAATAAAGTGAGTCAGATGAATTTTTTGTTTCCCAGTGCATATAAAAATTATGTTTACACTATACTGTAGTCTAGTAAGTGTGCAATAGCATTATGCCTTAAAAAGCAATGTACATACCTTAATTTAAAAATACTTTATTGCTGGAAAAAAGACAGTCTGTTCAACAAATGGTGTTGGAAAAATTGGACAGCCACATACAAAAGAATGAAACTGGACCATTTCCTTACACCACACACAAAAATAGACTCAAAATGGATAAAAGACCTAAATGTGAGACAGGAATCCATCAGTATCCTTGAGGAGAACACAGGCAGCAACCTCTTCGACCTCAGTTACAGCAACTTCTTCCTAGAAACATCACCGAAGGCAAGGGAAGCAAGGGCAAAAATGAACTATTGGAGCTCCATCAAGATAAAAAGCTTTTGCACAGCAAAGGAAACAGTCAACAAAACCAAAAGACAACCGACAGAAAGGGGGAAGATATTTGCAAATGACATATCAGATAAAGGGCTAGTTTCCAAAATCTATGAAGAACTTTTCAAACTCAACACCCAAAGAACAAATAATCCAATCAAGAAATAGGCCGAAGACATGAACAGACATTTCTGCAAAGAAGACATCCAAATGGCCAACACACACATGAAAAATTGCTCAACATCACTTGGCATTAGGGAAATCCAAATCAAAACCTCAGTGAGATACCACCTCACACCAGTCAGAATGGCTAAAATTAACAAGTCAGGAAACAGATGTTGGCGAGGATGCAGAGAAAGGGGAACCCCTTACACTGTTGGTAGGAATGCAAGCTGGTGTAGCCACTCTGGAAGACAGTATGGAGGTTCCTCAAAAAGTTGAAAGTAGAGCTACCCTACGACCTAGCAATTGCACTACTGGGTATTTACCCCAAAGATACAAATGTAGTGATCCGAAGGGGCACATGCACCCCCATGTTTATAGTAGCAATGTTTACAATAGCCAAACTATGGAAAGAGCCTAGATGTCCATCAACAGATGAATGGATAAAGAAGATGTGGTATATATACACAATGGAATATTATGCAGCCTTCAAAAAATTGAAATCTTGCCGTTTGCAACGACGTGGATGGAAGTAGAGGGTATTATGCTAAGCAAAATAAGTCAATTAGAGAAAGACAAGTATCATATGATCTCACTGATATGAGGAATTTGAGAAACAAGACAGAGGATCATAGGGGAAGGGAGGGGAAAATGGAGCAAGATGAAACCAGAGAGGGAGACAAACCATAAGAGACTCTGAATCTCAGGAAACAAACTGAGGGTTGCTGGAGTGGAAGTGGGTGTGAGGGATGGGGTGGCTGAGTGATGGACATTGGGGAGGGTATGTGCTATGGTGAGCGCTGTGAATTGCATAAGACTGGTGAATCACAGACCTGTACCCCTGAAACAAATAATATATTATATGTTAATAAAAAAATTTTTAAATACTTTATTGCTAAAAAATGCTAACCATAATCTGAGCTTTCAGGAAGTTGTAATCTTTTGGCTGGTGGAGGGTCTTGCCTCAATGTTGATGGTGGCTGACTGATCAGGGTGGTAGTTGCTGAAGGTTGAGGTAGCAGTGGCAATTTCTTAAAATAAGATAGCAGTGACGTTTTCCACATCAATTGACTCTTCCTTTCACAAATAATTGCTCTGTAGAAAGCAATGCTGATTGATAACATTTTACCCACGGTAGAACTTCCTTCAATCCTCTCACATCCTGTCAATATTTTATCAAATAAGTTTATATAAGGACACCTGGGTGGCTCAGTCGGTTAAGCGTCTGCCTTCAGCTCAGGTCATGATCCCAGGGTCCTGGGATTGAGTCCTGCATTGGGGTCCCCGCTCCACGGGGAGCCTGCTTCTCCCTCTGCCTCTCCCTCTCTCTCTCTCTCTATCTCTCATGAATAAATAAATAAAATCTTTAAAAAAAATAAGTTTATATAATATTCTAAATCCTTTGTTGTCATTTCAACAGTCTTCACAGCATCTCCACCAGGAGTAGATTTCATCTCAAGAAACCACTTTCTTTCCCCATCCATAAGAAGCAACTCCTCAACCATTCAAGTTTTTTTAAGATTTATTTATTTATTTTAGAGAGAGAGAAAGAGCAGGAGGGAGGGGGGACAGAAGGAGAGGGAGAGAGAAACTTAAGCAGACTCTGTGTTGCATGCAGAGCACTATGTGGGGCTCAATCTCACAACCCTGAGATCATGACCTGAGCTGAAACCAAGAGTGGGACACTTAATCTACTGTGACACCAGGTGCCCCCCATTCAAGTTATATGATGTCATTGCAGCAATTCAGTCCTATCTTTAGGATCCACTTCTAATTCTAGACCTCTTGCTATTTTAACCACATTCAGTTACTTCCACTGAAGTCTTGAACCCCTCAAAGTAATCCATGAGAATTGAAATCAACTTCTTCCAAACTCATGTTAATGTTGATGTTTTGACCTCTTCCCATGAATCATGATTATTCTTAATGGCATCTAGAATGGTTAATCTTTTCCAGAGTTTTTTAGTTTACTTTGCCCAGATTCATCAGAGGAATCACTATCTATGACAGCCATAACATTTTGAAATGTATTTCTTAAATAAAAAGACTTAAAAGTCAGCACGCCTGCGTGGCTCTATCGGTTAAACATCTGTCTTCTGCTCAGGTCATGATCCCAGGGTCCTGGGACCCAACCTGGTGTCGGGCTCCCTGCTCAGCGGGGAGCCTGCTTCTCCCTCTCCTCCCTCTGCTCTTCCCCTGACCCCCACTCATGCTCTCTCTCTCTCTCAAATAAATAAATAAAATCTTTAAAAAAAAAAAAAGACTTAAAAGTCAAAATTACTCCTTGATTCATGGGCTGCACAATGGATGATGTATTAACAGACATGAAAACAACATAAATCTTGTGTTTATCAGAGTTCTTGGGTGCACTGTCAATTAGCAGTCATATTCTGAAAGGAATCTTTTATTTCTAAGCAGGTCTCAACAGTGGGCTTAAAATATTTAGGAAACCATGTTGTAGACAGATATGCTGTCACCCAGCTTTTGTTGTTCCCTTTATAGAGCACAAGCAGAGTATATTTAACATAATTCTTATGGGCCCTAGAATTTTTGGAATGGTAAATGAGCATTGGCTTCAACTTAAAGTCATCAGCTGCATTAGCCCCTAACAAGAGAGTCAGCCTGTCCTTTGAAGTTTTGAAGCCAAACATTGACTTCTCTCTAGCTATGAAAAGTTCTAGATGGCATCTTCTTCTAATAGAAATCTGCTTTGTCTACATTGAAAATGTGTTATTTAGTGTGGCTATCTTCATTAATTATCTTAGCTATATCTTCGGGATAACTTGCTACAGCTTCTACATCAGCACTTGCTGCTTCACCTTGCACTTTTATTTTATGGAGATGACTTTTTTACTTAAACTTCATGAACCAATGTCTGCTAGCTTTAAACTTTTCTTCTGCAGCTTCCTCACCTTTCTCAGTCTTCTTAAAGAGAGTTAGGGCCTTGCTCTGGATTAAACATCAGTTTAAGGGAATACTGTGGCTGGTTTGGTCTTCTATTCAAACCTCTACAACTTTCTCTATATCAGCAATAATGCTGCTTTGCTTTTTTATCATTCATGTGTTCACTGGAGGAGCACTTTTAATTTCCTTCATAAACTTCTTTGCATTCACAACTTTGCTAACTGTTGACCTAGCTTTTGACCTATCTCATCTGTTAACATGCCTTCCTCACTAAGCTTAATTATTTCTAGCCTTTGATTTAGAGAGAGAAATGTGTGACTATTACTTTCACTTGAACACTTGGAGGCCATTGTACAGTTATTAATTGGCCCAATTTCAGTATTGTTATGTCTCATGGAATAAGGAGGCCTGGGGAGAAGGACAGAGATGGAAGAACAGCCAGTAGGCAGAGCAGTCAAAACACACACATTGATTAAGTTTGCTATCTTCTATGGGTGTGATTCATTTTGGGTGCCCCAAATCAATTACAATAGTAACATCAAATTTCACTGGTCGCAGATCACCATAACAAATATATTAATAATAAAAAAGTTTGAAATATTGCAAGAATTACCAACATATGACATAGAGACATAAAGTGAGCAAATACTGTTGGGAAAATGGTACCAATAGACTTCCTTGACACAGGGATGCCACGAACCTTTAATTTAAAATGAAATGAAACATTTGCAAAGTGCAATAAAGTGAAGCACAATAAAACGAGGAATCTCTGTATTTATTTTTGCTTGTATCTGCATAAAGAAACACTGAAAAGATACATAAGAAACTAATAAAGTGTTTATGAAGATGGAAAGTATAGGATAGTTGGGGACAGGAGTGAGTATGGGAGTTCTAAATGTAAACCTTGTTATTTTTTTTTTTTGGACCATATTAATGTATAAGCTAGTCTAAATAAATACAACTTTAAAAGAAAAAAAATGGGGGTGGGGGAAGCAAGATCATCCATAAACTCTTATCAGGAAACCCAAGATTTTTATTGACTCAGAGGCCAAAGTCATCGCTAAATTCTCCTACCTACACACTCACTGAATGTGAGTACATGCCACCAATGAACACGTGGAGAAGGAAATCAAGAAAACTGGCATGACTGGGGGCTGTAAAATGGCTGGAGAATCCAGATACCATGAAACCACAGTAGAAATCACAGAGAAGGTAATGCATTCAGCATTCTCTATGACAGTGAGACCTCTTCCTGTTTTTCTTCTGGTCATCACATATAGTTTCATGAACAGTCACTTTAGGCCACATAGGAAAATGGCAGAAAGGATCATCAACAGTGAGATCACAGCAAACAAGGAATTTTTATGGAATCATTTAGCCACTGTATATATAGAGAGAGAGAGACATATATAAAGACAGCTATATAAAGAGAATTTCAAATGGCTTCAGTTTGGGCTAAGTGGCGCCCTTGCTCTGATTTCCCACATGCACTGAACCTACAAGTACATAAACACTACCGTTAAAGGCAATGCTTGGGTAAAAGTATGGAAATCTTTGGCTAAATAGGGAGTTGGAGAGTTATCATATTAATTACTACCCAGTAACGTCTTTTTTTTTCCAGCAAAGCAAGGTTTATTGAGTGATAGCAAAGTGATAGTGCAAAGCTCCAGAGGAGGGAGGGGACCAGAGAGGGTTGCCCACCACCCAGTAACGTCTTACTATGAATTAGCCAGTCATCTAGAGTTCTGAAAAATGGGAACAAGAAATTATTAGATTTTTTTTTAAAGATTTTATTTATTTATTCATGAGAGACAGAGAGAGAGAGAGAGAGGCAGAGGGAGAAGCCGGCTCCCAAGGAGCAGGGAGCCCGACGCAGGACTCGATCCCAGGACCCCGAGATCATGACCCGAGCCGAAGGCAGACGCTTAACCATCTGAGCCACCCAGGCGCCCAAGAAATTTTTAGATTTTCATTCTGAAAAGAAAGCTCAAAGAAATAGTGCAATGAACACCATCAGAAGAGGGCAGGGTTGGATGAGCCACAATAACAGGGGTTGGGGGGACAGGATGAAACATAAGAGTCTGGGAAATGTCAGGGTAGACAGAGAAATGGAGGGGCCATGACAAAAACCCAGTCTAGTTCCATGTGGCTTGCCACACAGATGTCTGAGCCCCACTGAGAGTTACTAAATCATATGGCAGATGAAATTCCATATGATGCAAAAATACAATGCAAATGAAAGAGGGACTATAAAATTTTATTAAGCACCCCAGGTGAATCTAATACACAATAAATTTTGAGAACTGCTGCTTTCTGGTATGTACTCACCATGGCAGTTGCCTTTCTCACTGCAAGTAATTAACATTTTTTGACAATTGCACAAGAGGTCAACCCTAGGACATGCCTAATGTCCAATGACAGTAGGGTACCTAAATAGCTCATGATCAAAGGCTGGAATAAAGGCAAGTGAAAGAAGAGAGGGCAAGAGAAACGTTTTAAGAAAAGCTTGAAGCAAGGCAAATTTGAGCAAAAACATTTGCCTCGTCATAAGATAAAGAGACAAGCCCACAAATTCCAGCAGATTCTACATTATGTTTACAAACTAAAGGATAATGTTCACATATACATGGTACTAGAATAATGATTGGTCATACAATGAACTCAACAACATTTCTGTCACTATTAGCCATATTATAATTAAACATAAAGGACAATACATTGTATATACACAGATAATTTAGTTACTTTCACCAATGATGGTGAAGTGTCATAGATCATTTAAGCTATCAAATAATTCAAAAGTAATACCAGTTTGTCTGTGGAATACATTTTAAAATGTGCTCTGCTTTAACAAAACCAAATATATATCAAAGTTCAGATGATAACAAATAACAAACGATTATTTGGGTTACAAAAGATTATTTGCTTTATAGAAGGTGTGGTTAGAGTATGATTCTGTTTACATAAATTCAACTTTTAAGTAGCACTTTATTTTTTTATTTATATTTAATTAGCCAACTTATAGTACATCATTAGTTTTTGATGTAGTGTTCAATGATTCATTAGTTGCATATAACACCCAGTGCTCATCACATCACGTGCCCTCCTTAATACCCATCACCCAGTTACCCCACCTCCCACCCATTTCCCTTTCCGCAACCCTCAGTTTGTTTCCCAGAGTCCAGAGTCTCTCATGGTTTGTCTCCCTCTCTGATTTCTTCCCAGTTTTCCCTCCCTTCCCCTATTGTCCTCTGCACTATTCCTTATATTCCACATATGAGTGAAGCCATATGATAATTGTCTTTCTCTGATTATTTCACTTAGCATAATAATAGGCAGCACTTTAAATCTGTTGTTAAATTTGTTTTAATTATCTGGGGGCAGGGGTAAGTAGTGACTGAAAAGGACACAAGGGAGATTTGGGGTGCTAACAATCAATACTCTGTTAGCGATTGGCTGCTCATTACTTGAGTGTATTCAGTTTATGAATTTTCATAAGGCTTATGATATGTGTATTTTTCTGTATGTATACTTCAATTGAAAGGTAAAAGAGGAAGTATGCCAGGAAAACAAATATACAACAAGAAATAAACAATGCTAGTGCATTGTACCTAAACTTAACAGATGCTCTCTCTCATTTTCCTGTGGGTTTGTTCAGAACCACACAACTCTGACCACTCACCAATCTATGAATAACTGGAAACTATACATGGAAAAAGATTTGAATGTGGATATGGATGATTGAACATAATGTGAATTAAATTTTTGTGATTACTTTAAAAGACAGTAATAAGACAAAACTTTTGTCTATCTATATTCTCACATTTTCTAGAAGAAAATTATATTATCTGCCAACAATGACAGTTTTGTCTCTTCCTTTACAATATTTATACATTTTTCTTTCTTTGTCTCATTGACTGGGACCTTCAGAAAAATGTCGACAAGAAGCAGTGCCTTTGTTTCTGACTTTGTTGAAACTTTTGCCTTTGACATCAAAGCTTTTCAACTTTTTGCACCATATCCCACAGTAAAAAAAGTTATTTTGCAATCTAGTGTACACACAGACACACACGCATGCGTGCACACACACACACACAAATATTCAAGAAACAATACTTACCTTTTCTACATACAGACTGCAACATTTTATATCCTAGCTCATGTTTTCATGCTGTGTGCATTAAAGGTTTTTAGTGACAATTGGGGAAATTTGAGTATGACTGGGTTTTAGATGATATTAAGGAATTTTTGTTTATTCTTTGTTAGGTATAATAATGATATTGTGGTTATGTAAGGAAATATTCTTATATTTTAGAAATCCATAGTAAAGTTTTTAAGGGTGGGATGACATGATAATTTAAAATACTTCAAACAGATGATTAACATGACAAAATGTTAACCATTGTTAAATCTAGGTGATGAACACACCTATTACATGGGTTTTTCAAAAACTGGCAATACCAAGAGCTGGTGAGATACAGAGTATCAAAACTCTCCTATATTGCTGTTAAGAATACCAAATGGTAAAGCCACTCTGGAAAACACTTCGGCCATTTCTCATAAAGTTAAAGCATACACTTACCATATGACCCAACAATCCCACTCCTAGGTATATACTCAAGATAAATGAGAACATACATCCATACAAAGACTTTCTCATGAATGTTCCTAGCAGTTTTACTCATAATAGCCAAAAAGTGGAAATAACCTAAATGTCTGTCAATTGACAATTGCATTTTTAAAAATGCAGTACAATGGAATAATGCACAGCAATAAAAGGGGATAAACAACCATTGTTAAATGCAACTGCATGATGACTCTCTAATGAATTATGTTAAGTTAAAGAAGCCACATGGTATCTGATTCCTAGGGTTAAGAGTAGGATAAGGCAAGGTTGGTGCTCAGGGTTGTGTAAGTGTAGGGTCAGAAACAGAGTGGGTGCCTCTTCACATTTTGTACCATAGACACATCACTTGCCTCATCTTAGTCCTGGCCCTCATGCCTGATGGTTCCTTTTATATCACATTCTGGAAAAGGTGAAAAGAAGGAAGGAAGGAAGGAAGGAAGGAAAGAAGGAAGGAAGGAAGGAAGGAAGGAAGGAAGGAAGGAAGGAAGGAAGGAAGGAAGGAAGAGATGGAGAGAGAGAGAGAGAAAGGAAAGGAAAGGAAAGGAAGGGAAAGGAAAGGAAAGGAAAGGAGGAAGAAAGACAGCCAAAGCAGATGAGTGCTTGCCAGGGGTTGGGATGGAGAAAGGGTTAACTACAAAGGAGCAAAATAATGGAATTTGGGGGGAGTGATACAATGTCACCTGATGTGGTGGTGGTTACATGATTGTATGCATTTGTCTCAACTCATGGAACAATACATCGAAAAGAGTGAATTTTAGTCCACATAAATTTTAAAAAGTGAATAAAAAGTAAAAAAAAAAAAATCCAGGTGATGTATATATGTTAATTCATGTGTTAAATTATACATTTCTGTAATGTGTGAATACTTTATAATAAGCATATATTACTTTGTAATCAGAAAAAATGAGAAAAAGACAAAGGTTTTTTCACTAAGATGTTCATCAGAGCCCTATTTTTTTTTTCTTTTTCAAAATTTTACTTAAATTCAAGTTAGTTCACATATAGTGTAGCATTAGTTTCAGGGGTAGAATTTAGTGATTCTACAGTTGCATATAACACCCAGTGCTCAGTGTTATGCACAAACAATGAATCATGGAACACTACATCTAAAACTAACGATGTAATGTATGGGGATTAACATAAGAATAAAAAAAAAAAAGAAAACACCCAGTGCTCATTCCATCAAGTGCCCTCCTTAATGCCCATCATCCAATTACCCCATCCCTCCACCCACCTCCCCTCCAGGAACCCTCAGTTTGTTTCCTAGAGCTAAGAGTCTCTTATGGTTTGCCTCCCTCTCTGTTTTCATCTTATTTTATTTTTCCTTCCCTTCCCCTATGTTCATCTGTTTTGTTTCTTAAATTCCACATATGAGTGAAATCCTGTGGTATTTGTCTTTCTCTGACTGACTTATTTCACTTAGCATAATATACTCTAGTTCCATCCACGTCATTGCAAATGACAGCCTTATTATAATAGAGAAATAAACTAAATGCTAAAGATTAGAGAGGTTGAATAAATTATGATACTGCCATATGATGGACTGTTATACTGATAAAAATTATTTTTATATAGCATTTGTATAACAAGGAAATGTTTATGGTACAAAATTAAACACAAAAAGAAACATACATGATTGTATTTACAGTATTTTAACTGGTAAAATTTTTGCACAGAAAATGTCAAAATGTGTCTGCATACTTCCATTCTCATTTAATATTTATTTTTAATTATTTTTTGTTTCTAAATTTTCTACATTGAGCAAAAATTTTTAATAGTCCTGGGCAATTCATAAGGTAAAATAGTATTATAGTATTATTGGAAAAGACCGAACTGTAGCTGATATTTGCAAGTGAAGGAAAAAGAGAATTGGTTTCATGAAGTATCTTTCTGCTAGTCCAACTATGCCACGTGAATTCTTTCTAGACTAGAATTTAAAATCATGCTTTCTGCTCAGTAAGTGAAAGCATGCTTGGATTTCAAAAAACGTTTACATTTTGATAAGACTTGTATTTCACATAAAGGAGCCAGGTTGGCAAGTATATAGTTTTCTATATCAAGAGCTCTAATTGAATTGGAGACGATTGTTGAGTACTTATTATGAGACAGGCATCAAGTTTTACATATTGTTTTAGTTTTCTAGGACTGCCATAACAAAATATCAGTCTGAGTGGCTTAAACAACAGAACTTTATTGTCTCACAGTTCTGGAGGCTAGAAGTTTGAGATCAAGGTTTCTTCTGAGGCCTCTCTCCTTAGCTTGTAGACCATCATCTTCTCACTGTATCCTCACGTGGTCTTTTCTCTACACATTTGCATCTCTGGTGTTTCTCTGTGTGCACACATTTCCTCTTCTAAGGACACCAGTCAGATTGAATTAGGGCCTACTCTACCAGTTTTATTTTATTTTATTTATTTATTATTTATTTTATTTTCTTTATTTTTTAATTAAGTTCTCTATCTTAATTCCAGTATAGTCAACCTAGAGTGCCATACCAGCCTTAGGTTACAATACAGTGATTCAACAATTCCACACATCACTCAGTGCTCATCATTAGTGGACTCTTTAATCCCCATCACCTATTTCACCCATTCCACTGCCCATCTCCCCTCTGGAAACCATCAGTTTTCTCTCCATAGTTAAGAGTCTGTTTCTTGGTTTGTCTCTCTCTCCCTCTTTTTTATTTGTTTGCCTCATTTCTTAAATTCCACATATGAGTGAAATCATATGATATTTGTCTTTCTCTGACTTACTTTGCCCAGCATTGCTCTCTCTAGCTCCATCCATGCTGCTACAAATGGCAAGATTTCATTCCCTTTCATTGCTGTACAATATTCCATTGTATACACACACCACATCTTCTTCATCCATTCAACCATCACTGAATACCTGGACCACTTCCACAATTTGGTCCCTGTAAAAATACTGAAACAAACATAAGGGGCTCATATAACCCCCTGAACAAGCACTTTTGTATTTTGGGGGGCAAACACCCAGCAATGTGACTGCCAGATCACAGGGCAGTTCTATTTCCAACTCTCTGAGGAATCTCTGTACTGTACTCCATGGTGGCTGCACCAGTTTCATTCCCACCAATAGTGCAAGAAGGTTCCCTTCCCTCCACATCCTCATCAACACCTATTGCCCTCTGCTTTCTTCATTTTAGCCATCCTGACTGGTGTGAGATGATAACTCACTGTAGTTTTGATTTGCATTTCCCTGATAATAAGGGATGTTGAGCATCTTTTCATGTGTCTGTTGGCCATCTAGATGTCTTCTTTGGAGAAATATTTGTTCATGCCTTCTGCTCATTTTTAAATTGGATTATTTGCTTTTTGAGAGTTGAGTTGTATAAGTTCTTCATATATTTTAGATACTAACCCTTTATCAGATATTTCATTTGCAAATATCTTCTCCCATCCAGTACATTGTCTTTTAGTTTTGTTGATTGTTTCCTTTGTTGTGCGGAAGTTTTCTATTTTGATGTCCCAATTGTTTATGTTTGCTTTTATTTCCCCTGCTTCAGGAGACATATCTAGAAAAATGTTGCTATGGCCTATGTCAGAGAAATTACTGCCTGTGCTCTCTTCTAGGACTTTTATGGTTCAGGGCTCACATTTAGGTCTTTAATCCATTTTGAGTTTGTTTTTATGCATGGTGTAAGAAAGTGGTCCAGTTTCATTCTTTTGCATGTAGATGTCCAGTTTTCCCAACACCATTTGTTGAAAAGATTGTCTTTTTCACATTGCATATTCTTTCTTCCTTTGTCAAAGATTAATCAACCACATAATTGTGGGTCCATGTCTGGGTTTTCCACTTTGTTCTATCGATCAATGCATTCACTCCCATGCCAGCACCATACTGCTCTGACCACCACAGCCCTGCAATACAGTCTGAAGTGTGGAACCACGAAACCTCCAGACTTATCTCCTTTTCTCAAGATTGCTTTGGCTATTTGGGGTCCCCTGTGGTTCCACACAAATTTTAGGATTGTCCACTCTGGTTCTTTCAAAAATGCTGTTGGTATTTTGATAGGGATTGCATTAAATGTGTAGATTGCCCTGGGTAGTATATACATTCTAACAACACTTGTTCCTTCAATCCATGAGCATGGAATGTCCCTCCATTTCTTTGCATCATCTTGAATTTCTTTCATCAATATGCTATGGTTTTCAGAGCACAGGTCTCTCACTTCTTTGGTTAAGTTTACTCCCAGATATTTTCTTGTTTTTGGTGCAGTTGTAAATGGGATTGCTTTCTCAATTTCATCTTCTCCCGCCTCATCATTACTATATAGGAATGCAACACATTTCTGTACATTGACTTTGTATCCTGCAACTCCACTGGATCCATTTATCAGTTCCAGTAGCTTTCCCATGGAGTCCTTAGGGTTTTCTATATATAAATAGTGAAAGTCCCAGACCTTCCTTACTAATTTGGATGTCCTCCATTCCTTCTTATCTAATTGCTGTGGCCAGGGCTTCTAGTAGTAACATGTTGAACAAAGGTGGTGAGAATGGACATCCCTGTTGCTCCTGACCCTAGGGGAAAAGCTCTCAGGTTTTCACCACTGACTATGATGCTAGCTGTGAGTTCTTCCTATAAGGCCTCCATTATGTTGAGGTATGTTCCCTCTAGACCTACTTTGCTGAGGGTTTTCACTATGAATGGATCTTGTATTTTGTCAAATGTTTTTTCTGCATCTATTGAAATGATAATATGTTTTTTATCCTTTTCCGTATTGATGTGACGTATCATATTGAATGATTTGTGAATATTGAACCACGCTTGCATCACAGGAATAAATCCCATCCAATCGTTGTGAATAATTTTTTCAATGTATTGTTGGTTTCAGTTTGCTAGCATCCTGTTGAGGATACCCACATCCATGTTTATCAGAGATACCAGCCTACAGTTTGCCCTTTCCTTGGTGTCTCCATCTGGTTTTGGCATCAGGGTGATACCAGTCCCACAGAATGAAATTGGAAGTCCTCCTTCTTCCTCTACCCCCTGGATTACTATAAGAACAGGTATCAACTCCTCTCTAAACATTTGGTAGAGGGGCGCCTGGGTGCCTCAGTCAGTTAAGCATCTGCCTTTGGCTCAGGTCATGATCCCAGGGTCCTAGGATCGAGCCCCGCGTCGGGCTCCCTGCTCAGCGCGGAGCCTGCTTCTTCCTCTCCCTCTGCCTGCTGCGCCCCCCTGCTTGTGCTCTCTCTCTCTCTGTCAAATAAATGAATAACATCTATGAAAAAAATAAAAATAAATAAACGTTTGGTAGAACTCACCTGTGAAGCTACTGGTCCTGGACTTTCTTTTGTTGGGAGTTCCCTCACTACTGATTCTATTTCACCACTGGCAATTGATCTGCTCAATCCCTTTACCTCTTCCTGCTTTAGCCCTGGCAGGTTATATGCTTCTAGGAATTCATCCACCTCTTCCAGGTAGTCCAATTTGTTGGCATATAATTTTTCATAATATTCTCATATAATTGTATTTCTATGGTATTGGTTGTCATTTCTCTTCTTTCATTTGTGATTTTGTTTGCTTGAGTCCTCTCTCTTTTTCTTCTGATGAGTCTCGCCAGAGGCTTATCAATTTCATTGATCCTATCAAAGAATCAGCTCCTGGTTTCATTGATCTGTTCTATTGGTTTTTTTTCAGTCTTTGTATCATTTATTTCTGCTCTAATCTTTATTATTTCCTTCCTTCTGCTGGTTTTGAATTTTGTTTGTTCTTCTTTCTCTAGCTCCTTTATGCATAAAGTTGTTTATTTGAGATTTTTCTTGCTTCTTGAGGCAAGCCCATATTGCTTTAAACTTCCCTCTTGGAACTATCACCCAATATATTCACATTCTGAGGTACTTGTGGCTAGGGCTTCAAGGTATGAAGTCTGGAGGGACACATTTCAGCCTATAATATATACTATCTAATTTATGCAATAGTATGAGGTAAATTCATTATGCATTTTACAAATATAGAAGTGCTTGGGAAGAAGTCTAAATATAAACCCAGTTCATTAATTTGAAAAAAAATCAAACTAAAATATTAACAAAAAGACATTTTAAAAGTTTCACTTTTAATTAAAATATAAATAGCTTGGAAACAACTAAAACAATATGGATTTTTATTTGAGAAGAGGGTGATTTGGCTTTTTTCTATTTGTCAACCAATGGTTCAGGATTAATCATTTTGTCATTTATACCCATTTATTTACTTTCAAATTAGCTAGCAATCAGATTTGTAGAATACATTTGGGGAAAATGAACATCTGGGGAAGATGATGAAGTAGGAGGATCCTAGGCTCACCTCCTCTCATGGATATAGTTAGATAACACCCACATCAGACCACATCTGGTCTAACTCAACTCAAGCCCAAGGCGGCCCCAGACTAGCTCACTAACAACACAGGGAAAAAATACTGCTCATAACAGGTAAAGAGAGCCTCTGCTGATGACTGGACTGAAGGCAAAAGTGGCTCAGTCACAACAGTATGGCACATACACACACCCATGGAGTGTCAAGTTCTGGTGAATGGAATATTGCAATGCAGAGCACTACAGGATCTCTTCTTCATAAGGTCACTACTTTCTTTTCTTTCCTTTCTTTTCTTTTAAGGTGACTACTTTCAAGAGCAAGAGATATAACTGACTTTCCTAACACATAGAAACAGACACGGAGAGTTAGACAAAATGAAGACAGAGGAATATCTCCTAAATAAAAGAACAGGACAAAAGTCACAGCAAGATAGCTAAATGAAATGGAGATAAGCAATATCCCTGATAGAGAATTTATTTTTTTATTAAAGCTTTTATTTATTTATTTGACAGAGAGAGGGAGCATAAGGAGGGGGAGTGGCAAGCAGAGGGAGAGGCAGGCTCCCCACTGAGCAGGGAACCCAATGCAGGGCTCAATTCCACTGGGGTCATGACCTGAGCTGAAGGCAACTACTTAACTGACTGAGCCACCCAGGCACTCCCCTGATAGAGAATTTAAAGGAATGTTCATAAAGACACTCACCAGACTTGAGAAAAGAGCGGAGGACCTCAGTGAGACCCTCAACAAAGAAGTAGAAAATATTAAAATGAACCAGTCAGAGATGAAAAGCCCAATAACTGAAATTAAAAATACAGTAAAGAAAATAAATAGTGGACTAAAGGAAGTAGAAGAATGGATCAGTGACCTGGAGGACAAAGTAATGGAAAGTGATCAAGCTGAACAGGAAAAAGAAAAAAAAGAATAATAAAAAATGAGAATAGACTAAGGGACTCAGTGATACCATCAAATATAATAACATTTGCATTATAGGGATTCCAGAAGGAGAGAAGAGAGAAAATGGGGCAGAAAATTTATTTGAAGAAATAACAGTCAAAAATTTCCCAAGTCTGGGAAAAGAAACAGAAATCCAGATTAAGGATGCACACAATTAATAGTAATACAATAGTAGGGGGCTTTAACATCCCACTTGCATCAATGGATAGACCATCCAAATGGAAAATCAACAAGGAACAGTGGGTTTGAAGGATACATTGGACCAGAAAGATCTAACAGAACATTTTATCCTATACAGAACATTTCATCCTAAAACAGCAGAATACCTATTCTTTTCAAGTGCACGTAGGACATTCTCCAAAATAGATCACGTTAGGTCACAAAATGAGTCTCAAAAAATTCAGAAAGATTGAAATCATTATTCTGCATCTTTTCCAACCATGACAGTATAAAACTAAAAATCAACCACACAAAAAAATCTGGAAAGAACACAAATACATGGAGATTAAATAACATGCTACTAAACAGTGAATGCATCAACCAAGAAATCAAAGAGGAAATTGAAAATACATGGAAACAAATGAAAATGAAAACTCAATGGTACAAAATATTTGGGATGCAGCAGAATCAGTTCTAAATGGGAAGTTTATAGCAAAACAGGCCTATCCAAAGAAGCAAGAAAAATTTCAAATAAAAACCTAACATTACTTTAAAGGAGCCAGGAAAAAAGAACAAACAAAACTCAAAACCAGTAGAAGAAAGGAAATAATAATGTTAGAGCAGAAATAAATGAAATAAAAACTAAAAAACCAGTAGAACAGGTCAATGAAACCAGGAGCTGCTTCCTTGAAAAGATAAAAAATATTGATAAACCTTTAGCCAGACTCATCAAAAAGAGATATATATATAAAGAGAGACAAAATCAGAAATGAAAGAGGAGCATTAACAACTGACACCACAAAAATACAAAGGATTATAAGAGAATATTATGAAAAATTATATCCTAACATCTTAAAAGAAAAGGATAAACTCCTAGAAACATATAACCTCCCAAAATTGAATCAGGAAGAAATAGAAAATTAGAACAGACTCATTACCAACAATGAAATTGAACCAGTACTCAAAGAACTCCCAACAAACAAAAGTCCAGGACCAGACAGCTTCACAGGTAAATTCTATCAAACATTTGAAGAAGTATTAATATCTATTCTTCTCAAACTATTCCAAAAAAACAGAAAAGGAAGAAAAGCTTCCAAACTTATTATATGAGGTCAGCATTATCCTGATGCCAAAACCAGTAAGACACTATAAAAAAAGTTTTACTGGCCAATATTTTTGATGAACAGAGATGCAAAAATCCTCAACAAACTATCAGCAAGCCAAATCCAAAATACATTTAAAAAATAATTCACCACAACCAAGGGTGCAAGGGTGGTTCAATATTTGCCAATCAAATGTGATACAGCACATCAAAAAGAGAAAGGATAAAAACCATATGATCATTTCAATAGATGCAGAAAAAGCATTTGACAGAGTACAACATCTGTTCATGAAAAAACCTTCAACAAAGTAGGTTTAGAGGGAACATACCACACCATAATAAAGGCGATATATGAAAAATCCACAGCTAATATTATCCTCAATGGGGAAAAACTGAGAGCTTTTCCTCTATGGTTAAGAACAACACAAGGATGTTCACTCTCACCACTTCTATTCAACATAGTACTGGAAGTCCTAGCCACCGTAATCAGAGAATAAAAAGGAATAAAAGGCATCTAAATTGGTAAGAAGAGGTAAAACTTTCACTATCTGCAGATGACATACTATGTATAGAAAACCCTAAAGCCTCCACCAAAAATACTACTGGAACTTATACATAGTTCTTGTAAGATCACAGGATACAAAATCAATATACAGAATTCTGTTGCATTTTATACACTAATAATAAAGTTGCAGAAAGAAAAATTAAGAAAACAATTCCATTTACAATGGCATTAAAAAGATTTAAATACCTAAGAATACCTAAGAGGGTGAAAGACCTGTACTCTGAAAACTTTAAAACCGTAAAACATTGATGAAAGAAATTGAAGACGACATAACCAAATGGAAAGATATTCCACACTCGTGGTTTGGGAGAAAAAAAATATTGTTAAAATGTCTATACTATCCAAAATAATCTACAGATTTAATGCAATTTCTATCAAAATACCAACAGCATTTTTCATAGAACTAGAAAAAATAATTCTCAAATTTGTATGAAACCACAAACCACTCCAAATAGCCAAAGCAATCTTGAAAAAGAACAAAAGTGGAGGTATCACAATCCCAGATTTCAAGATATACTACAAAGCTATAATAATAACTGCACATGGTAGTGGCACAAAAATAGGCACATAGATCAATAGAGAGTCCAATATAAACCCACAATTATATGGTGAAATAATCTTCCACAAAATATGCAACAATATACAATGGGAAAAAGTCTCCTCGGCAAATGGTGGGACAATTTGACAGCTACATGGAAAAGAATGACACTGGACCACTTTCTTACACCATACACAAAAATATATTCAAAATGGATTAAAGACTTAGATGTGTGACCTAAAACCATAAAAATCGTAGAAGAGAGTAATTTTCTAACATCTGCTGTAGCAACATTTTTCTAAATATGTCTCCTGAGGCAAGGGAAATAAAAGCAAAAATAACTGATTGGGACTACAACAAAATAAAAAACTTCTGCACAGCAAAGAAAACAATCAACAAAACTAAAAGACAACTTACTGAATAGGAGATATTTACAAGTGATATATCCAATAAGGAGTTAGTGCCCAAAATATATGAAGAACTTATACAACTCAACAACAACAAAAAACATAATCCAATTTAAAAATGAGCAGAGGACATGAGCAGACATTTCTCCAAAAAAGACATATAGATGGCCAACAGACACATGTAAAGATGCTTAACATTACCAATTCTCAGGGGAAAGCAAATCAAAACTACAATGAGATATTACCTCATACCTGTCAGAATGGTTAAATTCAAAAACACAAGAAACAATAAGTATTGGCGAGAATATGGAGGAAAAGGACCCTCGTGCACTGTTGGTGGGAAGGCAAACCAGTGCAGCCACTGTGGAAAAGATTATGGAGATTCCTCAAAAAGTCGAAATTAAAACTACCCCATGATCCAGTAAATGCACTACTGGGTATTTACCCAAAGAATATGGAAACACTATTTCAAAAAGATATATGCACCCCTGTGTTTATTGAAGCATGATTTACAATAGCCAAAACATGGAAGCAGCCCAAGTGTCCCCTGACAGATGAATGGATGATGAAGATGTGATACATATATAAACAATGGAGTATTACTCAGCCATAAAAAAGAATGAAATCCTGCAATTTGCAATAACATGGATGGGTCAAGAGAGTACAATGCTAACTGAAATAGGCCAGTCAGAGAAAGACAAATGCTAGACTATTTCACTCCTATCTTGAAATTAAGGATGGAAGATCTAAGATGGTGTAGTAGTAGGAGCACAACCTTAGGCTTGTGTTGTCCCTCGAACACAGGTAGATAAATATCAAATCATTCTGAAAGCCCAAGAAATCAATCCGAGGATTGACAGAAAAAAACTGCACAACTAGAGGGACAGAAGAAGCCATATCATGGAAGGTAGGAGGTACGAAGTTGTGGTATGGGGGAGAAATGATTCCAGCTGCTCCAGAGGCGAAGGAGCCCTGGTCATGGAGAGAGGCAAGAGAGAAAGACACAGAGGAGCACACAGGGGATCACACAAGGAAAGCACTTCCCCAAAGCCATTGAATGGGAAAACGAGAGGGGCTGATTTTCATGAGTTTTTACAACCAACTGGACTCAAAGGCTGGAGTTTTAGAGGTCCACAGTGTGGCTGGTGTGGAGCCTGAGGGCGCTGCAGTACTCCTGTGGATAACCCTGCAAATAGCAGATAGCCCTGGGGCAGACAGCCCAATCTGAGGATTCCCTGGAACGCACTGGGAGAGACAGTTTCCCTTTCTTGGAACACATCTGGGAGAGGTGGCATTGCCTCTCCTGGGACAAAAGAGACTGGGAGCACCATTATCCTCCACTGCCCCACAGCATAGACACAAAGACACCTGCTGAGGGCAATTATCCTGGACCCTGGCTCTTTGCTGTGCTTTACTCTAAACTCTACAAAGCTGCACTTTGGAGTAACTGCCCTTCTGAGACAAACTTGTATCAGTCCCAGCACAGAGAGACCCTGCCCCAGAGGACCAGCTCAGGTCCCCACCACACCAAGTCCCTAAAGTCTGGAGTTTAAAAACTCAGCCAGCCTGCCTGGGATAGACCCCAAGGTGCACTGCACTGTCCAGAGGTCAAGCAGCCCGGACACAGACAGGGTGAAGGCGGCGATCTGAGGGACATCTGGGACACACAAAGGGAGATTGTTCACTCTTCTGAGAGGGGTTCCAGACAGCAGCAGGCAAGAACTCCCCTCTCTGGGGACTAGGGAGCTGGCTGGCCTCATTTCCCTCCCTCACCCCCCAGCATAAACTAATGTCAGTAAGCAGCACTGCACCAACACTGGTGGACAGAACCACTTACCCCAAGCCCTACCCCACTGCACTCTGCTGGTACTTCTGGTCCCACAAGTAGGACTTAATCCAGGGTTTCAAGGCTGGTTCAATATTTGCACATCACTCAATGTAATTCATCACATCAATAAGAGAAAGAATAAGGACCATATGATCATTTCAATACATGCAGAAAAAACATTTGACAAAGACAATATCCATTCATGATAAAAAACCCTCAACAAAGTAGGTTTAGACAGAACATACCTCAACAACATAAAGGCTAAATATAAAAACTCCACAGGTACAACATCCATAATAGGGAAATACTGAGAGCCTTTCCCCTACAGTCAGGAACGAGACAAGGATGTCCACTGTCAACACTGTTATTTAACATAGTATTGAAAGTCCTAGCCTCAGCAGTCAGACAACAAAAAGAAATAAAAGGCATCCACATCAGCAAGGAAGAAGTTAAACTTTCACTATTTACAGTAGACATGATACTCTATGTAGAAAACCTGAAACAAACAATGAATCATGGAACACTACATCTAAAACTAATGATGTAATGTATGGTGATTAACATAACAATAAAAAATGTAAAAAGAAAAAAGAAAACCTGAAACACTCCACCAAAAAATTGCTAAAACTGATAGGTGAATTCAGCAAAGTCGCAGGATACAAAATCAATGTACAGCTATCTGTTGCTTTTCTATACACCAATTATGAGGAAGCAGAAAAAAAATCAAGGACTCAATCCCATTTACAATTGCACCAAAAACTGTAAGATACCTAGGTACAAACCTAACCAAAGAGGTAAAAGATCTGTACTCTAAAACTATAGAGCACTTACGAAAAAAATTGAAGATGACAGAAAGAAATGGAAAAGCATTCCATGCTCATGGACTGGAAGAACAAATATTGATAAAATGTCTATATTACCCAAAGCAATGTACACATTTAATGCAGTCCCTATCAAAATACCACCAGCATTCAGGGCACTTGGGTGGTTCAGTCAGTTAAGCATCGACTCTTGATTTTGGCTCAGGTCATGATATTAGGGTCGTAAGATGGAGCCCCACATCAAGCTCCACACTCAGTGCAGAGTCTGCTTGGGATTCTCTCTCTCCCTCTCCTTCTGCTCCTCTCCCCACTTGCTCTCTCTCTCTCTCTTTCTCTCTCTCAAATAAATAAATAAATAAAATCTTTTTTAAAATACCACCAGCATTTTTCACAGAGCTAGAACAAACAATCCTAAAATTTGTATGGGACAAGAAAAGGCCCCAAATAGCCAAAGCCATATTGAAAAAGAAAAGCAAAACTGGGGGAGGCATCATAATTCCAGACTTCAAACAATATTACAAAACTGTAGTCATCAAGGCGATATGGTACTGGCACTAAAACAGACACATAGATCAATGGAACAGAACAGAGACCCCAGAAATGGACCCTCAACTCTATGGTCAACTAATCTTTGACAAAGCAAGAAACAATGTCCGATGGAGAAAAGACAGTCTCTTCAACAAATGGTGTTGGGAAAATTGGACAGCCACATGCAGAAGAATGAAACTGGACCATTTCCTTACACCACACACAAAAATAGACTCAAAATGGATGAAAGACCTAAATGTGAGACAGGAGTCCATCAAAATCCTAAAGGAGAACACAGGCAACAACCTCGCTCACCTTGGCCACAGCAACTTCTTACTAGGCACATCTCTGGAAGCAAGGGAAACAAAACCAAAAATGAACCATGGGGACTTCGTCAAGATAAAAAGCTTCTGCACAGTGAAGGAAATAATCAACAAAACTAAAGGCAACCTTCGGAATGGGAGAAGATATTTGCAAGTGACATATCTGATAAAGGGTTGGTATCCAAAATCTATAAAGAATTTATCAAACTCAATGCCCAAAAAACAAATAATTCAGTTAAGAAATGGGCAAAAGGCATGAAAAGATATTTTTCCAAAGAAGACATACAGATGGCTAACAGACACATGAAAACGTGCTCCACACCACTCATCATCAGGGAAATACAAATCAAAACTACAATGAGATACCGTCACCTCATACATGTCAGTATGGCTAAAATTAACAACACAGGAAAGAACATGTGTTAGTGAGGATGCAGAGAAAGGGGAACCCTCTTACACCATTGGTGGGAATGCAAGCTGGTACACCCACTCTGTAAAATAGCATGGAGGTTCCTCAAAAAGTTAAAAATACAACTACCCTACAACCCAGCAATCGCAGTACCAGTTATTTACCCAAAGGATACAAAAATACTGATTCGAAGGGTTACATTCACCCTGGTGTTTATAACACCATTATCTACCATAGCCAAACTATGGAAAAAAGCCCAAATGTAATTAAAAAACAAAACAGATGAACATCGGGGAAGTGAAAAAAAAAAGAGAGGGAGGCAAACCATAAAAGACTCTTAACTAGAGAGAAGAAACTGAAGGTTGTCGGAGGGGAGGTACATGGGGGATGGGCTAAATGTGTGATGGGTATGAAGGAGGGCACTTGCTATGATGAGTACTGGGTGTTATATGTAAGTGACGATTCACTAAATTCTACTCCTGAAACTAATATTACACTATATCTTAACTAACTAGAATTTAAATAAGAACCTGAAGAAAATAAAGTTGATCTATTACTTTAAAAATAAAAAATAAATAAAAAATAAAGTTGTAGCTATAGTACTTCAAAAAATAAAGAAAACCAAAAAAAGAAAAATTGAGATAGGATATAAATAAGCAGGTCACTGAAAGAAAAGCTCAAATGGCTACCAAATATATGAAAAGATTCTCAACATCACAAATATTCAGAACTATTTCAATAAAAGGTAATGAAAGATCACTTTAACTCCATTAGAATTACAAACATTACAAAAGTGGATAATAGCAAGGGTTGCTAATGTTGTAAGCAGATGGGTCCTCTTGTGTACTATTCTTGAGAGTCTTAATATTACAGACTTCTGTAAGTGGCTTACTTATAAAAGGTTTCCAAATTCATATTTTGTGGATTCTACTCATTTTAATACTGTTGTGATTGTAGAAGTACCAATTCAAGAAATTCCCATTCTATATATAGATATATATATCCAGTTTTTATAATGGATGCTTGTTTTGTCATTCTTAGAATTACAAATAGTGCTAAAAATATATCTTTTGTGTGCATAACTCACTAACTCAACTACACTGTTCTCTCCTTCTGTGGCTACCAGAGCTCTTGAGACAAAAACTAGAAAACTCATACAAAGATGGTGTGCTAATGTTGGCCTAGTGTTAAGACCAAAAAAAAAAAAAAGTGGTGGGGAATAACATTTCATTGAGCTCCACGGTATTCTAGCCACCAAGCTAGGCACTTCAAGGTGTCTTATTGAATGTATACAATGTTATGTGGAAGTGTGGAAGTAGGTATTATTATCCTATTGTATGGATACAAAACAGGTTCAGAAAGGTTAAGTAATTTGTCAAAGGACACAGAATTGGAACCCAAATCTGTCTGCGCTGATGCTTTTTCACTATGTTACCATGAGTGATAGTGGGAACAGGTTGAAACTGGGAAGCAAGGCTGGAGAAACTTTGGGCAGCACACATCAGAAAGTAGACTAACAGATCTGAGTTTTTTGTAGTTGTATTTTTTTTCTGTGTACCAGGAACACCATATACTGATAATGGGTTTAATTGCCTGAGAGATGTAAATGCAAATTGTGGTAAAATGGGTGGCTTTAAAAGCAAGGACTCTGTATTCATTTATGTCAAGGTAGAGATGACCTGTAAGCCTTGTTTTTTGCCCCAGCCATGTATCTTTTAACTGGACTAAGATCCATAGACAACCCCCCCAAATTGCATTTCCAGTGGTGGAATTTGAGGTACCATCCCAAACAGTGAGGGAGGTATTTTATTGAGCAAGGATGAAAAGAGGGTTGGGGAGCCTGTTAATTTTTAAATTAAATCAAATATGCATTTACTGCCTCTGCCTCCATGTGCTAACTTTGATTATAGGAGAAACAACACTGATCTTTGCTGATACACATAGAGATTGCTTTGGAAATGGATTTGTTTTGGAAGTTAACTCTGGGACACATTTTTTAGTTTTCTTGAGGCAGCTATGAAATATTTATTAAGAGAGAGAAATTTAAACTAAACACCTTTCTTTTTTTCTTTGCAGCAAAGTCAAAATGGAAGGACCATTCCTTCAAAAATGAGCATCACACATGTAAAGGAATTTTTTTCCTAATAGTAACTCTGAGGCCTGGGGCTAGCAAGAGGGCCTTAGAGAACTTCCTACCTTCTCAACAGCTCTGGTTCACTTTAATTGGGTGTTCTCTACTGTCTTTGGCAGAGACATACGTGTTCAGTAAATGCACACAGCATGAATTGGACATTCACCATGAGTTCTGCATTTGGAAGGAGATCACCACCTTGACAGATGCCATTTGTAATATCCCTAGATACACTACTCACTGTAGCCTGACAGAACCAAATTCAGGTTCTTCCTCCTTATTGCTTCACTAATTTGTCTGCTCTGGTGAACTTGCAACTGGAATGGAATTCCGTTTGGAAGATTGATGAGAGGGCCTTCGGGGGACTTGAAAACCTAACCCTTTTGAGTTTAGAAGAAAATAAGATTTAAAGTGTGAACAACTCCTTTGAGGGCCTGTACAACTTGTAGACTTTGCTCCTCAGCCACAATCAGATTACCCATATTCACAAAAATGTCTTTTTTAAAAAGACTTTATTTGAGAGAGCGAGCACGAGATGGAGTAGGGTCAGAGGGAGAAGCAAACTCCCCACTGAGCAGGGAGTCCTATGTGGGACTTGATCCTGGGACTCCAGGATCACGACCTGAACCCAAGGCAGTTGCTTAACCAACTGAGCCACCCAGGTGCCCCACAAAAATGTCTTTGTCCCTCTTGCCAAATTAAAATATTTAAGCTTATCTCAAAACTTTATTACCAATTTTTCCAATATTCTTAAAGCAGTTCAGCATCTTCCACATCTGGAATACTTTGATCTTACTAACAACAGCATCATCTCCTTGGATCACAGCCCCAGGTAACTGGTCTCTCTCGCCCAGGTAAGCCTGCAGGGGAATAAGCTAAGGGAATTAAATTTCTCTGCTCTATCATCCAGACCACTCTGGATGTCTCTCAAAATAGCCATCATGTCATCCAGAATGTGGATCTGGAAACTCTACCCCAACTGAGGCCCTTGAATCTGAGTGGAATATTGGTGAAACTGGAGAAGCTTCTAGCCAAACACCTACAAAATCTAAGGAAAATAAACCTCAATAACCAGGAGTTTAGGGGTGGTCACTTAAACTTAAACACAGTGTGTCACCTCCTCAGAATCTTACCCATATTGGAGAATTTGGTTTTTCAGAAAAATGTCACTGATGCAGGGGGCATAAAGTGCCTTGCCAACTATACCAGGCTTTTGTCCCTTGACCTGAGCCAAAGAAATGATCTGGTTTACCTCAATGACAGTGAGTATGATGCTATGCCCACCCTTCAAAGCTGAATCTAAACAATGCCAACTTTCCTTTGTCAGCAACAGGACCTAGAGTACCCTCCAGAACTTGAAATCCCTAGACTTGAGCCAAAACAGGTTTAAAAGATTTCCAGATTTTGCATTTTCACCCTTGGGGTACCTACCTACAATCTCTCTTTTTCTCTAGAAATCCCATCAATAAGGTGGCCTTCTATGGGCTATAATCATTGAAGGAACTCAAGTCGGCTGGGTGCTGGATAGTGAAAATTGACAGATACTCCCTTGCTCAGTTTCCAAATTTAGAGAGTATAGATCTTGGAGGCAATAATATTCAGACTCTGGAGCACAGAACCTTTCAGTTTCTGAAGAAACTCCAAGTTTTGATTCTCTCCTCAATCTGTCTGAAAGCTAGAGAGAAGAATGCATTTTTCTGGCCTTTCTGACCTCTATAAATTTGGTCTGGCATACAACGTCTTGTCAAGTTTTCAGGCAGGCCTTTTCTTGGACCTTGAAAATCTAGACGTTTTGAATCTAAGCTTTAATAAAATTACATATGAAACCACCAGGACTTTGCCATTTCCTCCATTTATCAACTTCAAGTCTTTGAATCAACTCAACCTAGAAGGACAAGTACCTGGGATTTGGTGGTTCCAATCAACTTTTTTCAAAGACTGAATGGCTTGCAGGAGCTACTCCTAGGAAAAAGTTCTATGGTACATTCTGGACCACCTCCAATTTGATTCCCTGACTAATCTCACAAAGTTGGATATCTCAGGAACAAAAGCTGGACACCAAAATCTCTGTTTAAATACTTTTTTTTCTCTAAAACTAAAAAGACTATAAATGCTGTGCCTGGAAAACAGCTTAGAGTCATTGATTCCTGGCATGTTCTCTGGCTTGGAAAGATTTCAGGTCTTCTCTTTAAGATTTAACAATTTTAATGTCATTAATCAATGTCATCTGGAGAATCTAAAGTCTCAGATGTACTTTGATCTCCATGAGAACAAACTTCAGTGCAACTGTAACAACGTGTGGTTTGAGAACTAGTCAATAAAGGCAGCAAATGTCCATATTCCCTACCTCTGAAGTTACCTCTGTCAGCAGCCAGATACCCAGAGTTTGTTGATATATTTTGATAATGCTGTCTAATTTTGACCTGGGAAGTGTTTACTTCTTCTGTTCCTTCAGTCTGGTCCTCACAACCATGGTCTTCTCTTGGTTCGGTGCCAATATAACTTCATCTCCGTGGTACGAGCTCTACGTACTTCAAGCCTGGCACCCGGCCAAGTGGTATAGGACAGAGGAGTCTATCATGGCTTTATCTTTTTCACTGCTACTCCTGAGCAGTGGGTATATGAGAGCTTGTTCCAGCCCTAGGAGAAGGTGGCCACCCCACCTTTAAGCTCTGTCTTCATCACTGGGACTTTGAACTAAAGACATCTTTGAGGACATCCAGAATGCCATCAACACCAGTTGGAAAACTTTGCATGTGGTCAATAACCACTACCAGGACAGTGAATGTGCCAAAGTGAAATATAGCTGGCCAGCATCAAGATGGTTTATGGATGCTATCATCTTGATATTCCTGGAAGAGATCCCAAACTGTAAGTTACCCAGCCGCCGCTGACTCAAGAAACTTGTGAAGAGGCAGATATTTATTACCTGGCCAGACAGTGCTCATGAGACGCTACTCTTCTGAGTTCATATTAGAAATGCAATGGGTGGGACACCTGGGTGGCTCAGTCAGTTAAGCGTCTGCCTTTGGCTCAGTGATGATCCCAGGGTCCAGGGATCCAGCCCCACATCGGGCTCCCTGCTCAGCGGGGAGTCTCCTTATCCCTCTCCCTCTGTGTGCTCTCTCTCTCTCTCTCTCTCTCTCTCCCTCTCTCATAAGTAAATAAATCTTAGGGGAAAAAAAGAAATGCAATGGACAACAAATCTGCGGAGAAATACAATTGTGGCCGAGTGACTAGAAGTCTTTGTGACCACAGATCCAATGATGCCCAAGGTGTGTCTAGGCTAAGAGAGTGGCTGAAAGGAAAAGGGCATGGGGTACTCATGACCATGAGACTCAGGATCATTTGGTTAATGTCCATCAGGCAACTGGAAGAGTGAATGGGGTTGCTTGAGGAAGCTTCAGGACCAGTGTTCCCACTATTAGGGGATTAGATATTTAAAAAGTGTATGTTTTATTAAGAGGAAGTTTGGGAGACAAGTCATCTGAAAACCTGGGGACCAGGAGGGCCCTCACATGTGCCTGAGAACATTGTTCAGCTAGTCTATCAAAATCAGTTCCTGTCAAGATAGATTGAACCGTGCTTCTAAAAACCTGTCACAACAGAAAAACCACATACAGGGCTCAAGAAAAGCAAACGAAAAATGTTGAAAATCGTGTATTCTTCTTTAGGGCATAAGATTCAAAAGGTCAACTTCTTCCTCTAAGTCCAAGCCCAAGAGTTAGAAGAGTCCTAGTTTGGATGCATCCATTTATTTAATGGGAAGCAGCCTTTATGAACTAGCAACACGATGATGGCTGCAAAAACTATCAACCAGCTGTGATAAAACAGACTTCATAGAGCAGTTTCTGTCAGCCATCTTAAAGCTGAGGTGTAGAACTCCAGTGGCTTCACACTTCGGGCACCAGACACAGCAGTGTCCTGTAGCAGGCAGTGCCTATTGGAAGTAATACCCGGCATGGGGCCATGGCTCTGGTATTAGGGAAAAGTACTACGAAGTCCTTGAGCAAGAGGAACTATGGAGACCTAGTGGAGATGAGCTTATAATGGGAGTAGTAGGGAACCACCATTGTCCTTTTCTGACTGCCTCTCCATGAGGGCTTGGTCCTTTGCTGCTGGCTTTCTTCTCCACTCTCCCCTGTATCCCTAAAACTTTAGGAAGAGTTTGCTGAGGAAAAGGCCTTGAAAGGAAGAATTTCTAGCAGCTGGGGTAACCAAATGTTTACTTCAGTGGGCCTTAGCCAGGCCTCTCTGCAACATAAATGGCCCCCTGTGTGAAGAGAGTTGGAACGTTTTGGAGAGGACTTTCGTTAAATAAACCCATTATCAAAAAATCCAAGGGCATTTGTGTGGAAAATTGTGAGTCAGCAGCTAGATGTTTATGTGTAAATATTACACTGTTGCAGAAAATAATTTGCAACTGCCATATAAGACATGCAAGAAATATCACATTACTTAATTTTCTTTATTTTTTTTTTAAGATTTTATTTGTTTATTTTTGAGAGAGAGAGAGAAAGATCACATGAGTGGGGGGGAGGGGCAGAGGGAAAAGCAGACTCCCTGCTGAGCAGGGAGCCTGATGCAGGGCTCAATCCCAGGACCCCGGGATCATGACCTGAGCCAAAGGCAGACACTTAACCAACTGAGCCACCCAGGTGCCCCTTAATTTTCTTTAAATCAAATGATATCTGATGGGATGCTCAGTTGTTAAGCGTCTGCCTTCGGCTTGGGTCATGATCCCAGGGTCCTGGGATCGAGTCCTGCATCCAACTCCCTGCTCAGCGGGGAGCCTGCTTCTCCCTCTCCCACTCTCCCTGCTTGTGCTCTCTCTCTCTTTCTGAAAAATAAATAAAATCTTTTAAAAAAACAAAGATATCTGATTTTTAGGTCCTGTTATGATAGACTAATGGAAAACTCAATCTCAGTCACAGTGGGCTCCTCACCCTCACCCACTAGCTCTTCCTGTTCTTGAATAAAGAAAAAAAAAAAGTTGGTGGAGGACTTTTGTAGAAAAGAAATGTTCAGGAGTGAAAAATAAAACTGACTCTTAAAAAAAAAAAAAAACTGACTCTTTTTTTGCATCCTGAAAAAAAAAATTGGGGGCAGCTTCTCCAGTCTTTGGTCCACATGGATTACCACTTTTATGCCCACTGTTAAAGCTGGATCCCTGATGTCTGAGGGCTCTGCTGCCTCCAGGCTATGCTTGGGTTTTTGCTGAAATTGGACACAGCCATTTTCTTCCGAAGTCCTATCACCTCCCTGGAGATGAAGTGGGTCTCGGATCCCACCACTCAAGGAAAGAGCAGACCTCTGTTCTTTTCCTGGTCTCGGGTAATCTTCACTTCTCTGTCTGCTTCAGCCACCACTCCCTTCCCTGTTGCTCCCCCCATCCCCCACATGCCTGGCATGATCTACATGAACTCAAACATGAAGAGAGTTGTATTCAAACTTCAGCAGGCATAGGAACAGGTTCCCTTTGGATGGGGAACCAGTAGTTCTCTTATCATTCTTCCTGATTCTTTCACAGCAGGGAAAAAAAAAAAAACAAAACAAACCACATCTCTAGAAATTATCCTGCCATGAAATTAATAAGTGAAAATGACCAGGAGACTAAGAACATTGGGCAGCAGGTCAATCAATGGCAGTATAGGATCCCTTGAAACTATAATGTGTACTGTGACCGGCACAACACCACAAAGAGGGTGACGGCTGTAGCCTTATACGTGCATATGCGTAGGTGCATATGTGTGTAGTCTTTCTTGGCACAAAAGGTGATAATTATTTGAACTGGTTTTGTTTGTTGTTGTTGTTGGTTTTTTTTTTTAAGATTTTCTTTATTTATTTGACAGAGAGAGAGAGAGAGTGAGCACAAGCAAGGGAAGCGGCAGGCAGAGGGAGAAGCAGGCTTCTCGCTGAGCAGGGAGCCTGACGCGGGGCTTGATCCCAGAACCCTGGGATCATGACCTGACCCGAAGGCAGACGTTTAAGGACTGAGCCACCCAGGCGCCCCATTATAGGCATTTTTAAATGAAGCCATTGGGTCTGTAATTTTTTTAAAAAGATATTTGGAAATGATTATGTAATTAATTTCTCTATCAACAAATCTGAAATAATAAGAGGTTTAAATTGGAACAGAAAAAATTTTAAATGAGGAAATTTCCCTTTGCCAGTAAAGGTAAAAATAGATTAAGCTTAATTTATTAAAAAGATCTGAAATTTTCTTCCTTACAAATACTGAAAAAAAAGGGATAGAAACCTGTTTGGAATTATTTATATGGGCTCACCTGGATGATTTTCTTTTTCTTTTTTTTTAAAGATTTTATTTATTGATTTGAGAGAGAGAGCACAAGTGGGGGAGTGGGAGAGGGAGAAGCAGGCTCCCTGCTGAGCAAGGAGGCCAGTGAGGGACTCGATCAGAGGATCCTGAGGTCATGACCTGAGCCGAAGGCAGACGTTTAACGGACTGAGCCACCCAGGCGCCCCTAGCTGGATGATTTTCAAGCTCATCTTCCAAACCAGAGTTTCAGTGCCAGCTCTTTATTTGTGGGAAAGAGACAATGTCTCCACCTACTGAATATGTTTCCTTGTAACCACACATTTACTCTTTTTTTTTTTTAAATAAGATTGGTGATTGGGTTTAAAAGGCAGAGCCAAAATTATTCCTTGCCACTCACAGTGTGGTCTATGGATCAGAAGCACGGGCATCGCCGGGAGCTGTCAGAAATGCAGACATTCAGGCCCTTCCCCAGACCTACTGAACCAGAATCTGCATCTTAACAAGATCCCCAGGAGATTATCATGGACATTAAAATCTTGAGAAGCCCTGGGTTAAGCAATTATCTACATGAAGGAAGCTCTGGGAAGGTTCTCCTATCTTCAAATATTAACTCCTCTTAGGTGACATGGTGATCAAAATTTAATCATTAAACATTCTTTGGATTTCTCTTCTTGTGATATTTATTAAGAGAATAATTGCAGTAATACTATAACTTAACATGTGTGTAGCTGATTACTGTTTCCAACGGCTTTCATACCTATGATCTCTCTTGATACCTTTATGATGAGTAACCCATTAAACCAATGCACCCTAATCATTCTATCAATAAATATGAAGTTAGGTCAATACTGTATTGCTTTTGTCTAAAGGCCATTGAAAACTTCAAGAATACTATGGTGGTAATCATTTTGCAATATGTAAGTGTATCAAATCAATATACTGTATACCTTAAACTTTTACAATGTTATATGTCAGTTATATCTCAAGAAAGCTGGAAGAAAACTCTAAGAAATATGGTACAGTGAAACTCAAATAAATTATGAATTCAAAGTAGACATAAGATATAAGAGTTATGAGGTAAAAGGTAATACAGTGAGGATAAATTTCTAAGCATGAAAATATAGAATTGTTCATAGAATCCCAGAAGGAATCTTCATGATTGGGTAGATTTAATTATTATGTCTAAAATAACATTCATTCTAGGGAGACCCTGGGTGGCTCAATCCATTAAGCATCTGCCTTTGGGGCGCCTGGGTGGCTCAGTTGGTTAAGCGACTGCCTTCGGCTCAGGTCATGATCCCGGAGTCCTGGGATCAAGTCCCGCATCAGGCTCCCTGCTCAGCGAGGAGCCTGCTTCTCCCTCTGACCCTCCCCCCTCTCATGTACTCTCTCTCTCTCTCATTCTCGCTCTCTCAAATAAATAATCTTTAAAAAAAAAAAAAGCATCTGCCTTTGGCTCAGGTCGTGATCCCAGGGTCCTGGGATCGAGTCCCACGTCAGGCTCCCTGCTCAGCGGAGAGTCTGCTTCTCCCTCTCCCTCTGCCGCCCCTTCCTGCTTGTGCTCTCTCTGTCTCTCAAATAAATAAATAAAAATTTAAAAAAATAAAATAAAATAACATTCATTTTAATTGTTGAGGTAAAAAAAAAAAAAGGCTCTGGGAGCTACATGTGTGTTCATTTAAAACACTAGGAACTTAACTTGAGTGAGTTAGAATTAGCCTAAGAAAATGTAGCTACACAGTGCAAAAATGAGAACAGTGTAGAGGATTTCTTCACTCTAGAACTATAAAAACAGGTTCGTGGATGTGTCTGGACATCAGTAGCTGTAAAGGTTTGTTTGCAGATTAAAAAGGTGACACTGACCCAATAATGTCACTTACTACAATATCTTTGATTTTACTATACTGTACCTCCAGGAGGAATTTAAGCCTTTGATAGGTGGCCTATTGCATCCTAAAGCATTTAGGAAGAATGGGGATAAAGCTATTATGGATTATGGTAGTTCTAAATCCAGTCCTAACAATTTTGTAGTTTTCAGATAAAGTTCTCAATAGAATCTTTCTAAACTGAAAATTATTAAATAAAGTGACAGGGACAGGATTCTAACTGGGCGAAACTGTTTCCCAAGGTAAAAGATGTTAACAAGCATTTAGTGAAAAGCTACAACTTTTAGGCTCAATGCCACAGGTACTGTGTGGGCTACCAACATAGCTAAAGTATGGCCCTAGCTTAATGGAGTTTGCTATCTACTTAGGAGAAGATCAAATATTTCTGTAAAAAGATAATTAAAATGTTAGGCAATGGTGTTGTTAAAATGTCAAATGAATGATACT
This sequence comes from Mirounga leonina, assembly GCF_011800145.1. Classification (NCBI taxonomy): domain Eukaryota; kingdom Metazoa; phylum Chordata; class Mammalia; order Carnivora; family Phocidae; genus Mirounga; species Mirounga leonina. The sequence goes on along the minus strand of NW_023270513.1, from coordinate 7,776,832 downwards.
GACAGTAAATGCTAAATTAACCAGAGAAGGGAAAGATGTAGCAATAAGATATGGCAATTAATATGAGATGACCAAGGTCTGAGGCTTGACTCGACCTCTTAGGAACTGCAACCCTGTTACTCAACCTCTGTAAACCTCGGTTTTCCGTTCTGTAAAATCAGGAAAATTGTAAAAGCTGGAAAGCTGGCTGAAACAGCGAGTCTAGGTTGTCAGCTTTCTGCTCTGTGTTGCCATAAACTGTGTACTGCTGCATGGTCATGGGACCACTTTACCAGCAGGGGCCCAGCAAAAGGCAGAACAGCATGAGTTCACACCACAGGAGTCCGTAAAATTCGGAGATTTGAAACTCAGTTGCATGCCTGAGATAAAAAGGCATGCATGGTCAAAGGCCTGGTGAACACAGAGTTGGGATGGAAACTGGAGAGACAAGAGTGATTAACTGCTTTTCTGTGAGGGATCACTAAAGAGTGGGGGGCGCGAACTTTCAACTCCAGGGTTAGAGAGCGGGATGCTGCGATTTTCATCCCTCCCATCGGTGCTGAAAGCCTTCAGGGAACAAAACAGCACCACATAGTAGAATCCTGAGCCACTTACACTGAGCCCGGCCACCTGGCAAGAGAGGTGCATTTCCACCAGGGCAAGGGCGCATAAGAATGAGTGCAACAGGCCCCTCCCCCAGAGGATGAACAGAAATGACTGGTCCACACCAAGTTTACTGATCATAGCTGCAAAGCTTCAGCTCTTGGGAAAAACAGTATATAGCATCCATGTTTGTTTGTTTTTTTAATTCTTAATGCTTTCAGTATTATTTTTTCAATTATTTTATTTTTTCAATTCTTTTTTATTCTTTAATTTTTATTTTTATATATACGTTATATATATTATTTTATTTCCTTTCCTTTCATTGTATTTTATTTTAATTTATTTTTGTATATACATATGCTTTTCCTTCTTTCTTATTTTGGATCTAGTTTCTTTTAATAAGCAGACCAAAATACAGCCAGGATTTAGTATTTTGTTTTCTTCTGTTTTGTTCCTGGTTAGATTTTTTCTTTTGTTTTGTTTTTCTGGTTTGATTTGTGTTTTTTTCTGTTGTCATTGTTATTGTCGTCTTTTTCTTTCTTCTGTTCTTTTCTGAACAAAATCACGAAATGGAAAATTTCACCCCAAAAGAAAGAACAAGAGGTAGTACTCACACCAGGGATTTAATCAATACAGATATAAGTAAGATGTATGAACTAGAATTTAAAACAATGATTATAAAGATGCTAGCTGAGCTTTAAAAAGGCAGAGAAGACACTAGAGAATCCCTTACTGTAGAAATAAAAACACTAAAATCTGGTCAGGCCTAAAATAAAAATGCTATTACTGAGATGTAGTCCCAAATGGAGACTCTAAAAAGGAGGATAAATGAGGCAGAAGAGAGAGTAAGTGATATAGAAGATAAAATGATGGAAAATAAGGAAGCTGAAAAGAAGAGAGAAAGAAAACTACTAGATCATGAATGGAGACTTAGAGAACTCAGTGATTCTATAAAGCAAAATAATATCGGGATAATAGGGGTCCCTGAAGATGAAGAGAGGGAGAGAGGAACAGAAGGTGTATTTGAACAAATTATAGCTGAGAACCTCCATAATCTGGGGAAGGAAACACACATTCAAGTCCAGGAGGCACAGAGAACCCCTTCAAAATCAATAAAAATAGGGGCGCCTGGGTGGCTCAGTCGTTAAGCGTCTGCCTTCGGCTCAGGTCATGATCCCAGAGTCCTGGGATCGAGTCCCACATTGGGCTCCCTGCTCAGCGGGAAGCCTGCTTCTCCCTCTCCCACTCCCCCTGCTTGTGTTCCTGCTCTCACTGTCTCTCTCTCTGTCAAATAAAAAAAAAAAGTCTTAAAAAAAATCAATAAAAATAGGTCAACATCTTGACATATAATTGTGAAACTTGCAAATTTCAGAGATAAAGAGAAAATCTTGAAAGCCGCTCAGGACAAGAGGTCTTTAAGCTAAAAGGGTAGACACATAAGGCTGGCAACAAAACTGTCCAAAAAGACCTGGCAGGTCAGAAAGGACTAGCATGATATATTCAGTGTGCTAAATGGGAGAAATATGCAGCCAAGAATATTTTATCCAGCAAGGCTGTCATTCAGAATAGAAGGAGAGATAAAGTGTTTCCAGGGCAAACAAAAACTAAAGGAATTTGGGGCGCCTGGGTGGCTCAGTCATTAAGCGTCTGCCTTCAGCTCAGGTCATGGTCCCAGGGTCCTGGGATCAAGCCCCGCATCAGGCTCCCTGCTCAGCGGGAAGCCTGCTTCTCCCTCTCCCACTCCCCCTGCTTGTGTTCCCTCTCTCGCTGTATCTCTCTGTCAAATAAATAAAATCTTAAAAAAAAAAAAAAAAACTAAAGGAATTTGTGAACACTAAACCACCCCTGCAAGAAATATTAAATGGGATCCTTTGAGTGAAGAGAGCCCCAAAGCAATAAAGACCGGAAAGGATCAGAGACAATATACAGGAACAGTGACTTTACAGGTAATACAATAGCACTAAATTCATATTTTTCAATAATTACTCCAATCAAAAGACATAGGGTATCAGAATGGATAAATAAACAAGTCTCATCAATATGCTGTTTACAAGAGATTCATTTTAGACCCAAAGACACCTCCAGATTGAAAGTGAGGGGGTGGAGAACCATTTACCATGCTAATGGACACCAAAAGAAAGCTGGGGTGGCAATCCTTATATCAGACAAATTAGATTTTAAACCAAAGACTGTAATAAGAGATGAGGAAGGACACTATATCATACTTAAAGGGTCTATCCAACAAGAAAATCTAACAATTGTAAATATTTATGCCCCTAGCTTGGAAGCACCCAAATATATAAACCAACTTATAATAAACTTAAAGAAACTCATTGATAATAATGCAATAATAGTAGGGGACTTTAACATCCCACTCACAGCAATGGACAGATCATCTAAGCAGAAGATAAACTAGGAAACAAAGACTTTGAATGACACACTGGACCAGAGGGACTTCACAGATATATTCAAAGCATTTCATCCGAAAGCAGCAGAATACACATTCTTTTCAAGTGCACATGGAACATTCTCCAGAGCAGATCATATACTGGGTCACAAACCAGGTCTCAACTGGTACAAAAAGATTGAAATCATACCACGCATATTTTCTGACCACAACCCTTTATTTTTTTTAAAGATTTTATTGATTTGTATGATAGAGAAAGAGAGAGAGAAGGCATGAGCAGGGGGAGGGGCAGAGGGAGAAACAGACTCCCCGCCGAGCAGGGAGCCTGACATGGGGCTTGATCCCAGAACCCTGAGATCATGACTTGAGCCAAAGGCAGCCACTTAACCAACTGAGTGACCCAAGTGCCCTTGACAACAACACTTTAAAATGACGTCAATGACAAGAAAAATTTGGAAGGACCACAAATATATGGAGGTTAAAGGGCATCCTACTAAAGAATGAATGGGTCAACCAGGAAATGAAAGAAGAATTTAAAAAAAACATGGAAGCAAATGAAAATGAAAATGAAAACACGACAGTTTAGAACTTTTGGGATGTAGCAAAGCCAGTCTTAAGAGGGAAGTATATTGCAATACAGGCCTTTCTCAAGAAACAAGAAAAGTCTCAAATACACAACCTAACCGTACACCTAAAGGAGCTGGAAAAAGAACAGTAAAGAAAGCCTAATCCAGCAGGAGAAGAGAAATAATAGATTAGAGCAGAAATCAATGATATAGAAATCAAAAAAAAAAAACAAAAAACAGTGGAACAGATCAACAAAACTAGGAGCTGGTTCTTTGAAAGAATTAATAAGATCGATAAACCCCTAGCCAGATTTATCAAAAAGAAAGGAGAAAGGACCCAAATAAAGTCATGAATGAAAGAGGAGGGATCACAACCAACACCGAAGAAATACAATTGTAAAAGAATATTATGAGCAATAATAGGCCAACAAATTAGGCAATCTGGAAGAAATGGATGCATTCCTAGAAACATATAAACTGCCAAAACAGGAAGAAATAAAAAACCCGACCAGACCCCATGACCAGCAAAGAAATTGAATCAGTAATCAAAAATCTCCCAACAAGAGTCCAAGGCCAGAGGGCCTCCCAGGGGAAGACTGTCCCAGAAGACAGTCACATGCAAAAAAATGAAATTGGACCACTTTCATACACCATACACAAAAATAAACTCAAAATGGATGAAAGACTTAAATGTGAGACAGGAATCCATCAAAATCCTAGAGAAGAATACAGGCCGCAACCTCTTTGATCTCAGCCACAGCAAATTCTTGCTAGAAACATCGCCGAAGGCAAGGGAAGCAAGGGCGAAAATGAACTATTGGGGCTTCATCAAGATAAAAAGCTTTTGCACAGCAAGGGAAACAGTCAACAAAACTAAAAGGTAACTTAAGGAATTGGAGAAGATATTTGCAAATGTCTATATAGGGCTAGTATACAAAATCTATAAAGAATTTATCAAACTCAATACCCAAAAAACAAATAATCCAGTCAAGAAATGAACAGAAGACATAGACATTTCTCTAATGAAGACATACAAATGGCCAACAGACCCATGAAATAATGCTCCACATCACTTGGCATCAGGGAAATACAAATCAAAACCACAATGAGATACTACCTCACACAGGTCGGAATGACTAAAATTAACTATTCAGCAAACAACAGATGTTGGTGAGGATGCCAAGAAAGGGGAACCCTCTTACACTGTTGGTGGGAATGCAAGGTGGTGCAACCACTCTGGAAAAGAGTACAGAGGTTCCTCAAAAATTTAAAAATAGGAGGTGCCTGGGTGGCTCAGTCATTAAGTGTCTGCCTTTGGCTCAGGTCATGATCTCAGGGTCCTGGGATCAAGCCCCGCATCAGGTTCCCTGCTCAGCAGGGAGCCTGTTTCTCCCTCTCCCACTCCTCCTGCTTGTGTTCCCTCTCTCGCTGTCTCTCTCTCTCTGTCAAATAAATAAATAAATAAATAATCTTAAAAAAAAAGTTAAAAATAGAACTAACCTATGATCCAGCAATCACACTACTGGGTATTTACCCAAAGGATACAAAAGTACTGATTTGGAGGGGCAAATGCACCCTGATATTTATAGCAGCATTATCAACAATAGCCAAACTATGGAAAGAGCCCATCGACTGGTGAATGAATAAAGAAGATGTGGTGTGTATATATAATGGAATATTACTTGTCCATCAAAAAGAATGAAATCTTGCCATTTGCAATGACATGGATGGGGCTAGAGTGTATTATGCTAAGTGAAATAAGTCAGTTAGAGAAAGACAAACACCATATGATTTCACTCCTTTGTGGAATTTAGGAAACTAAACAGATGACTGTGTGGGAAGGGAAAAAAAGAAGAGAGAGAGAGAGAGGTAAACAATAAGAGACTCTTAAAAACAAACAGGCTGGTTGCGGGTAGTGCTAGCGGCTTCCCTCTTCCGTTCTTGGAACCCGCGGCACTCCCTCGTGCTGAGCTGCTACGAAGCCCCTGCTGGCAAGCTCGTAGGAGCTTGGAACCAACGTCACCCCTCCGTCTCTCACCAGGGGGAAAAAAATGGTTGAAGCAGATCTCCCAGGAAAGCTTTTCATTGGTGGCCTCAATACAGAAACAAATGAAAAAGCCCTTGAAGCAGTATTTGGCAAATATGGACGAATAGTGGAAGTTCTATTGATGAAAGACCGTGAAACCAACAAATCGAGAGGATTTGCTTTTGTCACCTTTGAGAGCCCAGCAGATGCTAAGGATGCAGCCAGAGACATGAATGGAAAGTCCTTAGATGGAAAAGCCATCAAAGTAGAACAGGCTACTAAACCATCATTTGAAAGTGGTAGACGTGGACCACCTCCACCTCCAAGAAGCAGAGGGCCTCCAAGAGGTCTTAGAGGTGGAAGAGGAAGAAGTGGAGGAACCAGGGGACCTCCCTCACGTGGAGGGCACATTGATGATGGTGGCTATTCCATGAATTTTAACATGAGTTCTTCCAGGGGACCACTTCCAGTAAAAAGAGGACCACCACCAGGAAGTGGTGGTCCTCCTCCTAAAAGATCTGCCCCTTCAGGACCAGTTCGTAGTAGCAGTGAAATGGGAGGAAGAGCTCCTGTGTCACGTGGAAGAGATAGTTACGGAGGCCCACCTTGAAGGGAACCCCTGCCCTCTCATAAAGATGTTTATTTGTCCCCAAGAGATGATGGATACTCTACTAAAGACATCTATTCAAGCAGAGATTACCCAAGTTCTCATGATACAAGAGATTATGCACCACCACCAAGAGATTATATTTACCATGATTATGGTCATTCCAGTTCACGTGATGACTACCCATCAAGAGGCTATAGTGATAGAGATGGCTATGGTCGTGATCGTGACTATTCAGATCATCCAAGTGGAGGTTCCTACAGAGATTCATATGAGAGTTATGGTAACTCACAGAGTGGTCCACCTACACTTGGGCCCCCACCATCTTATGGTGGAAGCAGTCACCATGATGATTATAGCAGCTCATGTGATGGATATGGTGGAAGTCGAGACAGTTACTCAAGCAGCCAAAGTGATCTCTACTCAAGTGGTTGTGATCAAGTTAGCAGACAAGAAAGAGGACTTCCCCCTTCTATGGAAAGGGGGTACCCTCCTCCACGTGATTCCTACAGCAGTTCAAGCCACGGAGCACCAAGAGGTGGTGGCCGTGGAGGAAGCAGATCTGATTGAGGGGGAGGCAGAAGCAGATATTAAAAACAAACAAAACTTTGGACCAAAATCCCTGTTCAAAGAAACAAACAAAAAAGTGGAACATTTTCTGTCATAACTACCCAAGGACTACTAAAAGGAAAAATTGTGTTACCTTTTTTTAAATTTCTTAAGTTCCCCTTCCATAATTTTTATGTTCTTGTGAGGGAAAATAAAGTAAAACCTGTTTAATCTTATTTGACTTTATGACATTGCTTTCAATAAGCAAATGTTAAATGTGTTAAGACTTGACTTGTGTACTAGTGTTGTAATTTTTCAAGTTAAAAGTTTCCCTAAAGGCCACTTCTTATATCTGATTTTTCCCAGTAAATGAGGCGAAGCGATTCTAAGACCTTCCACAAACATCTAGCCATCTAAAATGGAGAGGTGAATCCTTCTGCCTATACAAACAAGCTAGCTATTAGAGGGTGGTCGAGGTATGCTACTCTAGGATTTCAGAGTGTCTTCAAACTGAAATCTCAATGTTCTCAGTATGAAAAACCTGAGATCAGATGCTTATGTGAGGAAAATGCTTTTCACCCAGTAAACCCAAAAAAGCAAATGGATAATGCTGGCCATATATTGCCTTTCTGACATTTCCTTGGGTATCTACAAGAACATCTCCTTTCCCCTCCCCAAATAAGACCATTTAAGTGTGTGTTAAGCAACTACAGAATACTAAATTAAAAGTTTGGCCAAAACCAAAACCAAAAAAACAAAAAACAAAAACTGAGGGTTGGGACGCCTGGGGGGCTCAGTCAGTTAGGCATCTGCCTTCAACCCAGGAATAAATCCCGCCTGGTCATGATGAATAATCCTTTTAATGTACTGTTGGATCCTATTGACTAGTATTTTGGTGAGAACTTTTGCATCCATGTTCATCAAGGATATTGGTCTGTAATTCCCCTTTTTGATGAGGTCTTTGTCTGGTTTTGGGATCAAGGTAATGGGGCCTCATAAAACAAGTTTGGAAGTTTTCCTTCCATTTCTATTTTTTGGAACAGTTTCAGAAGAATGGGTATTAATTCTTCTTTAAATGTTTGGTAGAATTACCCTGGGAAGCCATCTGGCCCTGGGCTTTTGTTTGTTGGGAGATTTTTGATGACTGCTTCCATTTCCTTAGTGGTTATAGGCCTGTTCAGGTTTTCTATTTCTTCCTGGTTCAGTTTTGGTAGTTGATACATCTCTAGGAATGCCTCCATTTCTTCCAGGTTATCTAATTTGCTGGCATAGAGTTGCTCATAATATGTTCTTATAATTGTTTGAATTTCCTTGGTGTTGGTTGTGATCTCTCCTCTTTCATTTATGATTTTGTTGATTTGGGTCATTTCTCTTTTCTTTTTGAATAGTCTGGCCAGGGGTTTATCAATCTTGTTAATTCTTTCAAAGAACAAGCTCCTAGTTTCATTGATCTGTTCTACTGTTCTTTTGGTTTCTATTTCATTGATCTCTGCTCTGATCTTTATTATTTCTCTTCTCCTGCTGGGTTTAGGCTTTATTTGCTGTTCTTTCTCCAGCTCCTTTAGGTGTAGGGTTAGGTTGTGTACTTGAGACCTTTCTTGTTTCTTGAGAAAGGCTTGTATTGCTATATACTTCCCTCTTAGGACTGCCTTTGCTGCATTCCAAAGATTTTGAACAGTTCTGTTTTGATTTTCATTGGTTTCCATGAATTTTTTTAACTCTTCTTTAATTTCCTGGTTGACCCATTCATTCTTCAGTAGGATGCT
>NW_023270513.1:7752507-7763329 GCF_011800145.1 Mirounga leonina | reverse complement strand
CCTCTTGTGATTGAGTTCTAGTTTCAAAGCATTGTGGTCTGAAAATATGCAGGGAATGATCCCAATCTTTTGGTACCAGTTGAGACCTGATTGGTGACCTAGGATGTGATCGATTTTGGAGAATGTTCCATGGGCACTAGAGAATAATGTGTATTCTGTTGCTTTGGGATGGAATGTTCTGAATATGTCTGTGAAGTCCATTTGGTCCAGTGTGTCATTTAAAGTCTTTATTTCCTTGTTGATCTTTTGCTTAGACGATCTGTCCATTTCAGTGAGGGGGGTGTTAATGTTCCCCACTATTATTGTATTGTTGTCAATGTGTTTCTTTGCTTTTGTTATTAATTGCCTTATATAATTGGCTGCTCCCATGTTAGGGGCATAGATATTTACAATTGTTAGATCTTCTTGTGGGATAGACCCTTTAAGTAGGATATAGTGTCCTTCCTCATCTCTTATTATAGTCTTTGCTTTAAAATCTAATTTGTGTGATGTAAGGATTACCACCCCAGCTTTCTTTTGGTGTCCATTAGCATAGTAAATGGTTTTCCACCCCCTCACTTTCAATCTGGGGGTGTCTTTGGGTCTAAAATGAGTCTCTTGCAGACAGCATATCAATGGGTCTTGTTTTTTATCCAATCTGATAGCCTGTGTCTTTTGATTGGGGCATTTAGCCCATTTACATTCAGGGTACCTATTGCAAGATATGAATTTAGTGCCACTGTATTGCCTGTAAGGTGACTGTTACTATATATTGTCTGTATTGTTTTCTGGTCTATGTTGCTTTTAGGCCATCTCTTTGCTTAGAGGACCCCTTTCAGAATTTCTTGTAGGGCTGGTTTTGTGTTTGCAAATTCTTTTAGTTTTTGTTTGTCCTGGAAGCTTTTTATCTCTCCTTCTATTTTCAATGACAGCCTAGCTGGATATAGTATTCTTGGCTGCATATTTTTCTCATTTAGTGCTCTGAATATATCATGCCAGTCCTTTCTGGCCTGTCAGGTCTCTGTGGATAGGTCTGTTGTCAGTCTAATGTTTCTACCATTGTAGGATACAGAGCTCTTGTCCCGAACTGCTTTCAGGATTTTCTCTTTGTCTCTGAGACTCGTAAGTTGTACTATTAGATGTTGGGGTGTTGACCTATTTTTATTGATTTTGAGGGGGGTTCTCTGTGTCTCCTGGAGTTTGATGCCTGTTTCCTTCCCCAAATTAGTGAGGTTCTCTACTATAATTTGCTCCAATATGCCTTCTGCCCCTCCCTCTCTTTCTTCTTCTTCTGGGATCCCAATTATTCTAATATTGTTTCATCTTATGGTATCACTTATGTCTCAAATTCTGCCCTCGTGATCTAGTAGTTTTTTATTGCTCTTTTTCTCAGCTTCTTTATTTTCCATCATTTCGTCTTCTATATCACTAACTCTCTCTTCTGCCCCATTTATCCTAGCAGTTAAAGCCTCCATTTTTTATTGCACCTCATTAGTAGCCTTTTTGATTTCTACTTGGTTAAATTTTAGTTCTTTTATTTCTCCAGAAAGGGTTTCTCTAATATCTTCCATGCTTTTTCCAAGCCCAGCTAGTATCTTTAAAATCATCATTCTGAATTCTAGTTTCAACATCGTACTAATGTCCGTATTGATTAGGTCCCTGGCAGTCGGGACTCCTTATTGTTCTTTTTTTTTTGAGGTGATTTTTTTCCATCTTGTCATTTTGTCCTGAGGAGAAGAGATGAATGAGAGAACAAAAATGCTAACAGGGTAACAACGACCCCAGAAAAATATACACTAAACAAATCAGAAGAGACCTGAAACTGGGGGAAAAGAAAGAGAAAGAAAGAAAAAAGAAAAAAAAAGAGAAAAAGATAAAAACAAACAAACAAATAAAACAAAACAAAAAAAAAACAGAAAATGATCAAATATGATCAGGCTGGTGCATGGATCAGTGCCACAGACTAGATTTTGGGCATGTTTTGGTCTGTTAGAAGAAAGTGCCTCCCAAAATTTTAAAGAAAGAAAAACTTATATAGGTACAAAAATAAGAGTAGATACAATGAAGGGATGGAATATGACTGTAAAGATGAAAATTATAAAAGATTTTATAAAAGGAATTGATAAGAAGTTGGTTGAAAGAAAGAAGAGGATTTACAAAAAAAAAAAAAGGAGAGAATGTGATCAGGCGGGAGACTAGAAGAAAGCCATACACTAGAGATTTAGGGTATATTTTGGTCTGTTAGAAGAAACTGTATCCCAAAATTTTATTTTATTTTATTTTTTAAGATTTTATTTATTTGACAGAGAGAGACAGCGAGAGAGGGAACACAAGCAGGGGGAGTGGGAGAGGGAGAAGCAGGCTTCCCGCTGAGCAAGGAGCCTAACGTTGGACTTGATCCCAGGACCCCGGGATCATGACCTGAGCCGAAGGCAGAGGCTTAACCATCTGAGCCACCCAGGCGCCCTGTATCCCAAAATTTTAAAGAGAGAACAACTTGTGTATATATATATACCAAAAATAAGGTTAATCCACTATGAAGGCATACAATATGACTGTAAAAATGAAAAATAAAAAAGATTTTTTAAGAAAGGGATTGATTAGACGTTGGTTGAAAAAGGGAAAAAGAAAAATTAAAAAAAGATAAAAGAAAAAGAAATTAAAAAAAATTAACTTTGAAAGACTAAAGAATCATGGTAAAAAAGCCACGGATTCTATGTGCAGTATTCCCCTAGCGCTGGAGTTCTGCCATTCTCATTGATCAGTAAACTTGGTCTTGGCTGGCTGTTCTCACTGATCTTCTGGGGGAGGGGCCTGTTGCCATGGTTCCCAAATGTCTTTCCTGGAGGCGGAATTGCCCCGCCTTTGCCAGATCCAGGCTAAGTAATCTGCTCGGGTTTGCTCTCGGGAGCTTTTGTTCCCTGCAAGCTTTCCATACAGCTTTGGAGGCCGAGAGTGAAAATGGTGGCCTCCCAATCTCCTCCCCGGAGGAGCCGAGAACTCAGGGCCCCACTCCTCAGTGCACCCCCAGAGAAGAGCAGTCAATCACTCCCCTCTCCCTGGTCTCCGGCTGCGCTCCATGCTCACCCAGCCTGTGACCGAGCATTTCTATCTCTGGCACCCTACTCCGTGTGGAGTCTCCAAACCCAGCAGATCCCTGTGGTGCACTTCCACACCGCTTCTCCCGGGGGAGGAAGGGGAGTCTCCCCGGATCTGCCGCTTGTTGGGTCCCTGCTGGAGGAGCAGTGGCCCGACTGTGCCACAGATCACGGTTTATGGCAACCCTGAGCTGAGATTCCACGCCTCAGCTCCATCTCTGCAGCCGGCTTCCCTGCTCTGATACCTGAAGCTCTGCCACACTCAGGCACCCCCTTTCTGTGACCCTGAGGGTCCTGAGACCACACTGTTCTGCGAGAGTTCCACCCCCCGCTTAGCCACTGGAGCGACGTCTCTCAGCGGAGCAGACTTCTAAAAGTTCCAATTTTGTGCTCCGCAGCTCTATCACTTGCCAGAAGCGGTGGACGGAGGCTCCCTCCCCCGCATCAATCATCTTCCCGAATATCGCCTCAGATTCACTTCTCCGCACGTCCTACCTTCCAGAAAGTGGTCGCTTTTCTGTTCAGAGAGTTGCTGCTATTCTTTTCTTCGATCTCCTGTTGAGTTCGTAGGCGTTCAGAATGGTTTGATCCCTATCTAGCTGAATTCCTGGGACCAGACAAAATTTAGGTCTCCTACTCCTCCGCCATCTTGCTCCTCCCTCCCCCCAGAGTTTTCGATTCATTCGGTCTAGAGAAGGGTCCAAGAATTTGAATTTCCTCCAAGTTCCTGGGTGATGTTGTTGTTAATGGTTTGGGGACCACACTCCCAACAACTGGTGGAACCTTTCTGAGTTTGGCCTTGATATCAAACAATTCCCATGGGGAAGACCTCATTTTTTGCCCCTTCACCAAATGACTGCTGAGGGAATTAGAACTAAGCCAAACTCTCAGTTAGCAAGACAATCTTTACCCTGTGTACCACTACAGTCAGTCACCAGCCTCTCAAGGCCTCCAAGTGTGACAGACATAAACGCTCCTCAGGCCACCTGCTGCATAATATAAAATTTCTCAACAACTCCTGGCCCCTGAAGGGCATAGCTGGCCCAACAGGGAACAGCAGTCCGTGACCTCGCTCTTTTGCTGGGTCCTACCTAATACAGGGTAGTGCAACCAGGGACCTCAGTCTCCATGCAGATATGTCAGCACCCAAATAAAACAATTTTCCAGCCAGAGATAACTCTGAGAACAGAAGCCTAATCCTACCCCAATTACAAGGTTTGTCATGCCTCAAAAGAACTTTCATTTCTTTTCCAAGGCCTATGACCCTTGGCTTTTACCCCCATGTCCTTCAAAGGCATTCCCGAGCTTGTACAAATGGGCAGAGACTAAAAGACTTTACCCCCTAAGATGTGGGGGAAAGTCCTGGGGAAGGTTTTTAGAAAACAGGGTTTCATGACTCACACAAAACCTGAGAGTATGAGAGACAAATCAAAACCTCAATGAGATACCACCTCACACCAGTCAGAATGGCTAAAATTAACAAGTCAGGAAATCACAGAGGTTGGCGGGGATGCAGAGAAAGGGGAACCCTCCTACACTGTTGGTGGGAACGCAAGCTGGTGCAGCCACTCTGGAAAACAGTATGGGCATCTCTCAAAAAGTTAAAAATAGAGCTACCCTATGACCCAGCAGTTGCACTACTGGGTATTTACCCCCAAGATACAAATGCAGTGATCCGAAGGGACACATGCACCCTAATGTTTATAGCAGCGATGTCCACAATAGCCAAACTATGAAAAGAGCCCAGATGTCCATCGACAGATGAATGGATAAAGAAGATGTGGTATATATACACAATGGAATATTATGCAGCCATCAAAAAATTGAAATCTTGCCATTTGCAACAGTGTGGATGGAACTAGAGGGTATTATGCTAAGCGAAATAAGTCAATCAAAAAAGACAAGTATCATATGATCTCACTGATACGAGGAATTTGAGAAACAAGACAGAGGATCATAGGGGAAGGGAGGGAAAAATGAAAGAAGATGAAACCAGAGAGGGAGACAAACCATAAGAGACTCTTAATCTCAGGAAACAAACTGAGGGTTGCTGGAGTGGTGGGGGATGGGGTGGCTGGGTGATGGACATTGGGGAGGGTATGTGTTGTGGTGAGTGCATTTGTTGTGTAAGACTGATGAATCACAGACCTGTACCCCTGAAACATAATACATTATATGTTAATAAGAAGGAAAAAAAGAAAGAGAAAGTGATTCACAGTGCATGCTCTAGTCTGAGGGGTCTACAGGATTTGATGCCCAATAGACGATTCCTCAAAGTTGCTTAGCACATTATAATAACATTCCTGTTCCATAACTCTCTGTGAAGTTTTACAGAAGAGGAAAGGAGGCCCAGAGAAGTAGTATGACTTTGCACTCAGCTAGTAAGTGGTATATATAATTGAGATTCAAACTCTGGCCTCTTTATCTCAAATCCAGTGCTCTAACCACTTCAGCACAGGTGGTGCAAACTCAGACCTTTGATGCCTGTTCCCCAAAGGCTACTGCGTGGACTGTGGGTACGGGGGAGGGGGGCAAAATGCTATCTATAGCTCTACTTCCTTCCAACTACTTACTCCTGGCACTTCTGAGGTGCAGTGAAACGTAATCAAGAACCACTGCAGTGGTCAAAATGAAAATGAACTCTAAACTTGCATACACTATTTTAGAGCGATTACTAGGCTGAGAGCGGAAGTACATTTTTAAAGCACTGTGATAAATGGCACAACATATTACAGCACCATCTAGCTTAGGATATACACGGGGAGCCCATGTTCTTATTTTCCTGGTTTTATTAAGATGTAATTTATAGGGGCGCCTGGGTGGCTCAGTCATTAAGCATCTGCCTTCGGCTCAGGTCATGATCCCAGGGTCCTGGGATCAAGTCCCACATTGGGCTCCCTGCTCAGCGGGGAGCCTGCTTCTCCCTCCACCTCTCCTCCTCGCTTGTGCTCTCTCTCTCTGTCAAATAAATAAACAAAATCTTTTTTAAAAAAGATGCAATTGCCATATAACATTATGTAAGTTTAAGGTGTACAACACAGCGATTTGCTAATGTACATATTGTGAAATGATCACCACAATAAATTTAGTTAACATCCATCACCTCACATAGTTACAGTTTTTTCTCCTTGTGATGAGATCTTTTAAGATCTACTCTCTCAGCAACTTACCAATATACAAAGTACTGTTAGCTATAGGCATCATGTAATATCTCGCATCCCCAGAACTTATTTATCTTACAACTGGAGGTTTGTACCTTTTGACCCCCTTCACCCAATTCTCCACCCCACCGCTACCTGTGGCAACCACGAATCTTTTTTTTATGTTAGTCACCATATAGTACATCCTTAGTTTTTGATGTAGTGATCCACGATTCATTGTTTTCATATAACACCCAATGCTCCATGCAATACGTGCCCTCCCTAATACCCATCACTGGGCCAACCAATCCCCCATCCCCTCCCCTCTAGAACCCTCAGTTTGTTTCTCAGAGTCCATAGTCTCTCATGGTTCATCTCTCCCTCTGATTTCCCTTCATTTTTCCCTTCCTTCTCCTAATGTCCTCCATGCTATTCCTTATGTTCCACAAATAAGTGAAACCATATGATAATTGTCAGCAACCATGAATCTGATCTGTTACTTTGAGTTTGATCTTTTTAGATTCCACATATAAGTGAAATCTTACATACAGTATTTGTGTTTCTGTCTGACTTATTTCACTTAGTATAATGCCCTCAAAGTCCATCCGTGTTGTTGCAAATGGCCGGCAGGATTTCTTTATTTTTTGTGGCTGAGTAATATTGCATTGTGTATATATATATCACATTTTCTTTATCTGTTCATCCATCGATGGACATTTAGGATGTTTCCATGTCTTAGCTATTGTACGTAATTCTGAAATGAACATAAAGATATGTAATATTTCTTTGGATCACAAATTCTTATCAGTTGCTTAAGTCATTGGATATATAGGTGTAAGCAGTAGGGAACAAGGCTTGTTGGATGATATGAAGAGAAATGTTTTGCTTCCTCCATGGAATACCACAGTCTACGTGGAATTTCTGCATGAGTTACGTTGAAGAAAAAAATTATTTTCTTAATCCCTCAGTCTCTAGTAAAGCTATCTATGTCTTGGTATTATTCTGTGAAATGATTTCTTTCCATAATTCCTTGTCTACTGCTGGGATGCACTCAAGGGTCAAAGAAAACAACATAACTGTGAGAAGCCCTTGGTACATGTTCCTGTTGCTCCCCTTTCTGCATTCAGATTTCCTTTAAAATAATAAACTTCTCTTTTGGGAAGCTTCAGAATCTCAAGATGATTATTCTGAGCTCTTAGGACATGTGACTAAAAGCAAAAAGCATTTTCTTCCTCTTCAGACCTCATCCTTTTGTATGTGTGTATGGAAACTGATTGAGTTTCCTCAGAAGTGCCAAAATCCTGCCTGGTGTGTGTTGTGAAACAAGCAGGTTTTTAGTGAGATTTCACCTTCTGTCCATCACAAGTTCCTCCAGATTTCTTGCTCCCTGGGAGCTCCTGGGGTCGTTCAGCCAGTTCAAGCCCTGTGTTGGGAGCAATTCCAGCCAACATGCCTGGAATGGCACATACGGCTTGGTAAGGCGAAGCCTCTCTTCTCCTCTTTCCTTCCTGGACCTGAAATGTTTCATCTTCTCTAGGTCCCAGGTGTGTTTGAGCCTTGTGGTCAGGCTGCCTGATCCTTTTTCTTTCCCCTCTGACTCCTTTCTACCACAAACTCGGTTGCCCACTTGAAGGGATTTCTATGTTGCCCCACATTTTCTTTGGTTTGGGGTGCAGAATTTGTTTCTTTCCCCTAATGATGACCAAGAGAAGCTTGTGAAGAGATTGAATCCTGAAGCTGCCACACTATCAAGCACTGATTCAAAATGTTTACAAGAGGGTGGGAAGAAGACACACCACAAAAACCCATTTACAGGGCCAACCCTCGGCAGAACTGAGGAATTTCTAGCCAGGTCTTGGTAGTTTAACCTTAGTACTCTCTCCTTCACACATCCCTAGAGTATCAGGGGCCAAGATTACCTTCTACTACATGTGTCACACTCCAGAAACTTGGGGGTCCACCCTCCTTTGATAGTCCAGTGTTCTTCTAAGTACTAAAGGTTTCAGTAGAGCTGTAGCTTGGAAAAAGAAATAAAAGCACAATAATATATTTTGCAATAACATCATAATGGGGAGGGGTTGGGATAACCCTGGACAAAGCCTTTGTGTGTATGTGTGTATGAGGAGACATCTCCTAGCATGATTCCTGAGGTTTGTGGCAATACCTTCTCAGGGAGGGGGGTGGTAAGGACTCTCTTTTGACTTTTTCAATACTCTCATTCATACCATGTACCCTTGCTTGTTTTATAATAATAACAATAGCTAATGGCAAAAATTGGGGAGCATTTATGTGCCAGGCATTGTAATAAGTACTTTAAATGTGTTTATGCAGCTAACAAATGACTCAAGAGGGAAATATTATTATTGCCCCAGTTTCTAGATGAAGATACTGAGACACTAAATAATTAAATAAGTAGTCCAAGGTCACCCATCCAGTAAGGAACAGAGCCGTGATGGTATCTCTGTTCACCCAGGTACCTGCATGGTTTCTCTTGATCCAAAGTACTTTCTGTTGGTAGATTGGGCTAGTGTCTCCTCCTCCTTGAGATCCTGGGTCTTTCTTATTCAAGCCACTGCTAGCTTTTCTGAACACTGCATATATCTGAGCCTATTCTTTTGTGAGAAATTATTTATTTTGACTGAGACAATTTAGAAAACAATGAAAAATTTTTAAATGAAAAGTCACACTGACACCACTCCTAAAACAGCAAGACATCCTCCCCTTCCTTGCCACTCAGAGATGGCTTTTTTCCATATTTCTTTCCAGAACCCATTTGCAATTAGTTCTCCCAACTGAACAGCAAGAAGGACGAGGTCAAAGCCATAATCTGGCTCATCATCTAAGCAATTTATGGGAGAAATTCATGATGCTAGTAAGTGCTATGTTTGTGGGCAAATATACCAGAATGCTGATCTGGACACTCTGATTTACACAAGCCCCTCCAACCAAACACAGCCTATAAACCAATGAATTGTGATTCTAAAAGGAAAGAACATTTATTTTTATGTACTTTATTATCTCCCTGAAAGTAAAAAAAAAAGGATGATATTTTTGTCAGATGCTTTTCTTAAATCAGTTCACAACTCTCTCCCACTTCTCTTGGGTCTGACATGAGGCCACCCAATTTCCCAGTCAGTGCTATAGGAGAAACACCTGGAAGGAGGTAGGAGGGAGGAAGGAGAAACAGATTTAGGAGAGATTTGCTTATGGTACTGTGATAACTCCTCCTAGGAACGGGGATGGGCATGGGAGATGGCCAAGTCTTGACTTCTCTCCCACAAAATTTACAGACAATAAAGGTGTCACTACATGTTCTTTCAAGAACAGGATCAAAGTATGGGGTTTTTTGGGTTTTTTTAGAATGATTTCTTGTTATGATGAACCAGAAATACAAGATTCCACTGTAAAACTGGAACTGTTGACAGAATATGGATGAACTTATTTCCTTCAAGGGAAATAGAAAGAGGGTCAAACAAAGCCAATGAATGGAGAAGCCCAAGACTGGTTGAGGATAAACATAAGGATAATAGCATTTCAGCACGGATAGCTTCCGACCCCTCCCAGCAGGTATCTGCCATCATTCTATCCCTTTCTCTTCTGAAGCATCTGCCAAACCAAATGGCTATTTCCTCTCTTTTGCAGGTATAAGCCAACACAACAGTATCTCTTTGGACATGATACAAATCCAAGAGGAAAGTTTATACATCTCATTCCAGGGTAGAAAGTGCACATAACCAACTCAGCACATTCATTATATGGTGTCAATGTACATGGAAGCAACTTTAATCAAATCAGAGGTACTAGCCCGTGTGACCTGTTATGTGGCTCTGCAGCTATGTCAGTGTTCTTAATTTACTAAACTAAAATACCAACATGGCAGAATGCATTTTTGAGCTCCAGATTTTCTAAATACTTCTAAGAGGCTATTTTTAAAAATATTTTATTTATTTGTCAGAGAGAGAGAGCGAGCAAGCGAGAGAGCATGCACACAAGCAGGGAGAGCAGCAGGTAGAGGGAGAAGCAGGCTCCCCGCTGAGCAGGAACCCGATGTGGGACTCGATCCCAGGACCCTGAGATCATGACCTGAGCCAAAGGCAGACGCTTAATGACTGAGCCACCCAGGCACCCCTTCTAAGAGGCTATTAAAGATGATGTAGGGGGCGCCTGGGTGGCTCAGTTGGTTAAGCGACTGCCTTCGGCTCAGGTCATGATCCTGGAGTCCCTGGATCGAGTCCTGCATCGGGCTCCCTGCTCGGCAGGGAGTCTGCTTCTCCCTCTGACCCTCCCCCCTCTCATGTGCTCTCTCTCTCGCTCGCTCTCTCATTCTCTCTCTCAAATAAATAAATAAATAAAATCTTTAAAAAAAAAAAAAAGATGATGTAGAACAGACACATTTCTCAGAAACCTAGGCATTAGGAAGGAAAATTGATAGGCTTTTTCTGGGGCTTTTTCATGGGGACACAGAGATAAAAAGAGAAAACGTTAGAACGTCAGAGCATATGATAGGTGAAGGGAGGCAGAGTTGGGAAAAGGGTGTCCCAGCTAAAAAGCCACCACATTCATGTTCAAAGAAAAGTCAGAGCAATGGCGGGGGGGGGGGGGGGG
>NW_023270513.1:7585802-7752407 GCF_011800145.1 Mirounga leonina | reverse complement strand
TAGTGGTGGTGGAAGCTAAACAACACAACACAACAAAACCCAAGTAAGAGTAAAAAGGGGTTTCATACAACACAATATCAAAAAAATAAAAGGAATGTTGGGCACCTGGGTGGCTCAGTCAGTTCAGTGTCTGCCTTCTGCTCAGGTCATGATTCCAGGGTCCCAGGATCAAGCCCCACGTCGGGCTCCCTGCTCAGTGGGGAGCCTGCTTCTCCCTCTGCCTCTGCCCTCCCCCTGCTTGTACTCTCATTCTTTCTCTGACAAATAAATAAATAAAATCTTTAAAAAAATAAATAAAAGGAACGCAATAAAGGCACAAACTGGTGGCAAGTAAGTCATTAACCTATTGTGATAGGTCCTTCCAGCATCAATCAGGTTTCTTCTCTGTTATCTCAAGGTTATTTACAAATGTGGTGACTTTTGAACAAGAGTCTCTTGTCCACAGGAGGGTGAACGGGTTTCAGTCATTGGTTTGGGTATCTGTTTGTGCCATGCAGGCATCCAACTCGGCATCCAGGTATCCTTTCATTTTCAACATGTATGCATCCAAATGGTTGTCCAACTGCTCCTTGGTCAGTACAGACAAGTGAGGGCACCTCTCCCTTGTCCATGGCCTCCACCTCAGCCTCCAAAGCCCCCACTTCCCTGACCTATCATACCTCGACCTCCACCATCAATTTCACCACAACCCATAGCTCCATGCCCTAGGTCCCCTCTCCCAAGACCTCCATGACCCCAAACACCACCTCTTCGTAAGCCCATTTAAGGACCTACAGCTTATCTACCTCGGAGCAGGTTTTGACTCAGAGTGACATCCCACGCCTAAGCAAGGTTCTTGTGGTGCATGCCCCTCCTCCTTTGGGCAAACCTCTCTGGATTATGGGCAGGCCTTGTCCTCCAACTGTGTCCCTGCCCAGGGTCCCTATGGGTTGGTCTAACTGTGCCTGGATGTTACTCTTACCCAGATGCTGCTTTAAGCTCTTCTGC
Source organism: Mirounga leonina (assembly GCF_011800145.1). Lineage (NCBI taxonomy): Eukaryota > Metazoa > Chordata > Mammalia > Carnivora > Phocidae > Mirounga > Mirounga leonina. The sequence continues at coordinate 7,751,420 of NW_023270513.1, read as the reverse complement.
TTAAGTGGTTTTTTTTTTTAAAAGAAGATTTTATTTATTTATTTGACAGAGAGAGAGAGCACAAGTAGGGGGAGCGGCAGGCAGCAGGAGAAGGAGAAGCAGGCTCCCCACTGAACAGAGAGCCCAATGAGGGGTTTGATCCCAGGACCCCAGGATCCTGACTTGAGCTGAAGGCAGACACTTAACTGACTGAGCACCCCAGGCGCCCCTCTTCTGCCCCTGGACAGAGGGTTTATTCTCCATCTGCTGGGCCAGTCTTGTATTTCTGGCACTGACTACCTGCTGTCATGGCTGCATCAAAGCCTGAATATTCACTGGCATCGGCTGTTTTTCTTTAGCATATTCATAAAGCCTCAAGGTTGAATAAAATGGGTGTTTAAATAAGAGCTTTATTATAAAACATTTATTGGGGCACCTCAATTGGTTAAGCAGCTGCCTTCTCCTCAGGTCATGATCCCAGGGGCATGGGACCAAGCCCCACATCGGGCTCCTTGCTCAGCGGGGAGCCTGTTTCTCCCTCTCCCTCTGCCGCTCCCCTTGCTTGTGCTCTCTATCAAATAAATAAATAAAATCTTAAAAAAAAAACAAAACACATTTATTGGCATCTTCATGGCTTGCTAGACCAGGAGCTCCAGATTCTATGAACTTTAAGTGGTACACTTAGATCAAAGCTGATGTGGGTTAAAGAATCCTCAGCGTCCACAAACTTGCAAGAATCAGAAACTTAGAAATGCAGCTAAGTGCAGCACATTCAGTCAAAAGTGAGATAACAAGGGTTCAGGGAATGGTTTTAGAGAGGTGGAAGGTATGAAAAACACGTAATAAGCAGATATGATGACAACAAAGGACAGAAAATGTTGTTTCAAAGACAGACAAAAAAAGCCAAAACCTTGCAGGAACCTGTATTTTAAGGACAAATATACGGAGGGACTAGAGCACCTTCAAAGGCCATGGAAATAGTACATCGGTATAAATTATAGGAATGTATCATACTTTGTTATGTATTTGTTCACTTGGTAACATGTAAATATGGAGAATCAATGTATCATACCCTATAAGGAGAAGCACATATGCTTCAGAAAAAGCAGAAATAAACATCAAGTAAATCTTTTAATGGTCTAACATCAACTTAACATCATTGGTCAACGGTACTCAATAAACAGACCTCTCGGAGATAGAAACTGCTTTTATTTTTTTTAAAGATTTTATTTATTTATTTGAGAGAGAGAGCATGAGAGGGGGGAGGGTCAGAGGGAGAAGCAGACTCTCTGCTGAGCAGGGAGCCCGACATGGGACTAGATCCCAGGACTCCAGGATCAGGACCTGAGCCGAAGGCAGACGCTCAACCAACTGAGCCACCCAGGCGCCCCTAGAAACTGCTTTTAAGTGCCTTAACTTTTCTTAATCTCAAATGATAATGTTTCCTGACTCCAAGTGATGACTTCTGAGAAAATCAGATTACTTTATCACTGAACAGCTTGTGAAGACACTCTTCTATTATTCCTGTCAAGGTAAGTTTAACGGCATGAAAGAGAAAAACACTCAGCCGTAAAAGACTCTAACACAAAAACAAACTAAAAGCAGAATCGAAACAAAGGGAAATGGAGCAAAACCAGTGCCTCTTACAAGGCCCAAGAATGACATTCAAGGGCCTTTGGACATATCCACGGCTTGATAACTGCCTCTTCACTGCTGGCCTTGGACTGGACAGCAGGCCTACTGCAGCCTAAGTACCATGCTACCAAGGTGCACCTCCCCGGTATCAATGTAAAAAAATGTGAAGAAGAGGAAGGGTATGAGGAAGGAAGTATCTCCTGCCTAGAGGACAAGATGAAAGAGTTTAAAGAAAGGGAGAGGGGGAAAAAAAGTTTCCTGAGAATTCTAGGCAGAAGGAGATGAGAATGCAGAGACCCTGAGGCAGCGGTGTGCTGGGAGTACTCAAAAAACAGCAAGGACGCTAGTGTGGCTGGAGGGGAAGGAATGAGAGGGGAAAATATAGGAAATAAGATAGGAAGGTGGAGGGCACAGGTTAAATTTAGGCCTACTCGTGAAAGCAGGGAGACCTGTTGGGGATTATTGCTGTAGGACAGGTGAAAAATGATGTTGGATTGATTGGACCTGACTGGGAGCAGTAGCAGTGGTGAGATGTAAGCTTCTGAATGTAATTCAGGAGGCAGACCTGACAGGACTTGCTCTGGATTGGTACAGGATGTAATACGTAACAGGAGGACAGTACAACTTTTTTGGACAGTACAACTTTTAAGTCACCAAATCAGATCCATACATGTCTGCCCTTATAATTAAAAAGGTGGACTGGGTCAACACCCCGACATCTAACAGTAAAACTTATGAGTCTCAGAGACAAAGAGAAAATCCTGAAAGCAGTTCAGGACAAGAGGTCTGTAACCTACAATGGTAGAAACATTAGATTGGCAACAGACTTATCCACAGAGACCTGACAGGCCAGAAAGGACTGGCATGATATAGTCAAAGCACTAAATGAGAAAAAATATGCAGCCAAGAATACTATATCCAGCTAGGCTGTCATTGAAAATAGAAGGAGAGATAAAAAGCTTCCAGGACAAACAAAAACTAAAGGAATTTGCAAACACAAAACCAGCACTACAAGAAATCTTGAAAGGGGTCCTCTAAGCAAAGAGAGACTCTAAAAGCAACATAGACCAGAAAGGAACACAGACAATATACAGTAACAGTCACCTTACAGGCAATACAATGACACTCAATTCCTATCTTTCAATAGTTACCCTGAATGTAAATGGGTTAAATGCCCCAATCAAAAGACACAAGCTATCAGATCGGATAAAGAAACAAGACCCATCAATATGCTGTCTGCAAGAGACTCATTTTAGACCCAAAGACACCCCCAGATTGAAAGTGAGGGGGTGGAAAACCATTTACCATGCTAATGGACACCAAAAGAAAGCTGGAGTGGCAATCCTTATATCACACAAATTAGATTTTAAACCAAAGACTGTAATAAGAGATGAGGAAGGACACTACATCCTACTTAAAGGGTCTATCCCACAAGAAGATCTAACAATTGTAAATATCTATGCCCCTAACATGGGAGCAGCCAATTATATAAGGCAATTAATAACAAAAGCAAAGAAACACATCGACAAAAATACAATAATAGTGGGGAACGTTAACACCCCCCTCACTGAAATGGACAGATCATCTAAGCAAAAGATCAACAACGAAATAAAGACTTTAAATGACACACTGGACCAAATGGACTTCACAGATCTATTCAGAATATTCCATCCCAAAGCAACAGAATACACATTCTTCTCTAGTGCCCATGGAACATTCTCCAGAATAGATCACATCCTAGGTCACCAATCAGGTCTCAACCGGTACCAAAAGATTGGGATCATTCCCTGCCTATTTTCAGACCACAATGCTTTGAAACTAGAACTCAATCACAAGAGGAAAGTCGGAAGGAACTCAAAAACATGGAGGCTAAAGAGCATCCTACTGAAGAATGAATGGGTCAACCAGGAAATTAAAGAAGAATTTTAAAAAATCATGGAAACAAATGAAAATCAAAACACAACTGTTCAAATTCTTTGGGATACAGAAAAGGTGTTCCTAAGAGGAAAGTATATAGCAATACAAGCCTTTCTCAAGAAACAAGAAAGGTCTCAAGTACACAACCTAACCCTACACCTAAAGGAGCTGGAGAAAGAACAGCAAATAAAGCCTAAACCCAGCAGGAGAAGAGAAATAATAAAGATCAGAGCAGAAATCAATGAAATAGAAACTAAAAGAACAGTAAAACAGATCAACGAAACTAGGAGCTGGTTCTTTGAAATTATTAACAAGATTGATAAACCCCTGGCCAGACTATTCAAAAAGAAAAGAGAACTGACTCAAATCAACAAAATCATAAATGAAAGAGGAGAGATCACAACTAACACCAAAGAAATTCAAACAATTATAAGAACATATTATGAGCAACTATATGCCAGCAAATTAGATAATCTGGAAAAAATGGAGGCATTCCTAGAGATGTATCAACTACCAAAACTGAACCAGGAAGAAATAGAAAACCTGAACAGACTTATAACCACTAAGGAAATGGAAGCAGTCATCAAAAATCTCCCAACAAACAAGAGGCCAGGGCCAGATGGCTTCCCAGGGGAATTCTACCAAACATTTAAAGAAGAATGAATACCTATTCTTCTGAAACTATTCCAAAAAATAGAAATGAAAGGAAAACTTCCAAACTCGTTTTATGAGGCCACCATTACCTTGATCCCAAAACCAGACAAAGACCCCATCAAAAAGGAGAATTACAGACCAATATCCTTGATGAACATGGATGCAAAAATTCTCACCAGAATACTAGCCAATAAGGAAACCAGCCTGAGATGAAAGAAGATCTGGATCTCTGCAAGCAGAATATCGCAGGTGGTTGGTTTTGAGGTACAAAGCGAGGAGTCATGATTCCGCGGGCAGATATTGGGGGATAAACGGCAGCAGGAGGGTGCCTGGATGTGGGGATCCTACACCGCCGGTGAGCGACAGCATCACATGCTGGGGATGGGCACATACTCGCAGACCGGTAGCGGTGGGGAAAGGACCTTAGGGCAGCCCCCAGGGCGGAAACCTGGAGTGGCGGGGTCACGCCTGTGAACTGCAGCCCCCGGGACGGAAACCTGGAGCAGCGGGGTCACGTTCGAACTGGGAGCGGCTGGCTGTTTTAGAAGCACAAAGGGCAGAGAAGTGCCCCTACATGGAGGCAGGACTGGGGGTGCTGTGGAGGGGCGCACAACCCAGGCAGCTGCAGTTTATAGCAGCACGGACAGAAACGGAGATGGTGTGGCCTGGAGAGCTCAGTGAAGAACAGACTGCGATCTCTCTGCTCTGAGGCAGAGGGTTGGAAATGGTCTCTTCTGTTCTGACTTGCAGAAGAGACGCGGAAAGCCGCCAGGGAAAGCTGCCAGAGAACAAAAGCCCCCAAAACTGATTCCCGCTGAGCCCATCCCCCACCACAGGGGGGCAGGGCAACTCCGCCCAAACAGGGTTGCCTGAGTAACAGCGGCAGGCCCCTCCCGCAGAAGACAGGCTGGGAAAACAAGAGGCCAGCAACCCTAAGGTCCCAAGAAAACAGGTGCATCTTGCTTGGGTTCTGGTCAATAATTTGGACTCTATACATTCCCATAAACACCCATCAACAGAATGACTAGGAGGAGGAACCCCCAAAATAGAAAAGACTCAGAGATCATGACTTATGCTGCAGATTTACAAATGGATGCAGATATAACCAAGATGTTGGAGATGGAATTCAGGCTAGCAATTGTGAAGACAATGGCTAGAATGGAGAAATCAATTAATGGCAACATAGAGTCTCTAAGGGCAGAAATGAAAGCTGAATTGGCAGAACTTAAAAATGCTATCAATGAGATCCAATCCAATCTAGATAATGTAACAGCTAGGGTAACTGAAGCAGAAGAATGAATAAGCGACATGGAAGACAGTATAATAGATAAAAAGGGAAAAGAGGAGGCCAGGGAAAAACAACTCAGAATCCATAAAAATAGAATCAGAGAAATAAGTGACACCATGAAGCATTCCAGTGTCAGAATAATTGGAATCCCGGAGAGAGTGGAGAGAGAGAGAGAACTAGAAGATGTATTTGAACAAATCGTAGCTGAGAACAACCCACAGAATGGGAGAAGATATTTGCAAAGGACACTACAGGTAAAGGGCTGGTATCCAAGATCTATAAAGAACTTCTCAAACTCAACATCCAAAAAATAAATAATCAAGTCAAAAAGTGGGCAGAAGATATGAAAAGACACTTCTCTGAAGAAGACATACAAATGGCTAACAGACACATGAAAAAATGTTCATCATCATTAGCCATCAGGGAAATCCAAATCAAAACCACATTGAGATACCACCTTATACCAGTCAGAATGGCAAAAATGGACAGGGCAAGAAACAACAAATGTTGGAGTGGTTGTGGAGAAAGGGGAACCCTCTTACACTGTTGCTGGGAATGCAAGTTGGTACAGCCACTTTGGGAAACAGTGTGGAGGTGCCTCAAAAATTTAAAAATAGAGCTACCCTATGACCCAGCAATTGCACTCCTGGGTATTTACCCCAAAGACACAGATGTAGTGAAAAGAAGGGCCATATGCACCCCAATGTTCATAGCAGCAATGTCCACAATAGCCAAACTGTGGAAAGAGCCGAGATGCCCTTCAACAGATGAATGGATAAAGAAGATGTGGTCCATATATACAATGGAATATGACTCAGCCATCAGAAAGGATGAATGCCCAACTTTTACATCAACATGGATGGGACTAGAGGAGATTATGCTAAGTGAAATAAGTCAAGCAGAGAAAGTCAATTATCATATGGTTTCACTTATTTGTGGAATGTAGGGAATAGCAGGGAGGACATTAGGAGAAGGAAGGGAAAAATGGGGGGGGGGAATTGGAGGGGAAAATGAACCATGAGAGACTATGGACTCTGAGAGACAAGGAGGGTTTTAGAGGGGAGGGGGAGGGGGGATAGGTTAGCCCAGTGATGGGTATTAAGGAGGGCATGTATTGCATGGAGCACTGGGTGTTATAAGAAAACAATGGATCGTGGATCACCACATCAAAAACTAATGATGTATTGTACGATGACTAACGTAACATAATAGTAAAAAAAAAATACTAGCCAATAGGATCCAACAGTACATTAAAAGGATTATTCACCACGACCAAGTGGGATTTATCTCTGGGCTGCAAGGTTGTTTCAACATCCGTAAATCAATCAATGTGATACAATACATTAATAAAAGAAAGAACAAGAACCATATGATCCTCTCAATAGATGCAGAAAAAGCATTTGACAAAGTACAGCATCCTTTCTTGATCAAAACTCTTCAGAGTATAGGCATAGAGTGTACATACCTCAAGATCATAAAAGCCATCTATGAAAAACCCACAGCGAATATCATTCTCAATGGGGAATAACTGAGAGCTTTCCCCCTAAGGGCAGGAACGCGGCAGGGATGTCCACTATCACCACTGCTATTCAACATAGTATTGGAAGTCCTAGCCACAGCAATCAGACAACAAAAAGAAATAAAAGGCATCCAAATCAGCAGAGAAGAAGTCAAACTCTCACTCTTTGCAGATGATATGATACTTTATGTGGAAAACCCAAAAGACTCCACCCCAAAACTGCTAGAACTTATACAGGAACTCAGTAAAGTGGCAGGATATAAAATCAATGCACAGAAATCAGTGGCATTCCTATACACCAACAACAAGACAGAAGAAAGAGAAATTAAGGAGTCGATCCCATTTACAATTGCACCCAAAACCATAAGATACCTAGGAGTAAATCTAACCAAAGAGACAAAGGATCTGTACTCAGAAAACTATAAAATACTCATGAAAGAAATTGAGGAAGACACAAAGAAATGGAAAAACGTTCCATGCTCATGGATTGGAAGAACAAATATTGTGAAGATGTCAATACTACCTAGAGCAATCTACACATTCAATGCAATCCCCATCAAAATACCATCCACTTTTTTCAAAGAAATGGAACAAATCATCCTAAAATTTGTATGGAACCAGAAAAGATCCCGCATAGCCAGAGGACTGTTGAAAAAGAAAAGCAAAGCTAGTGGCCTCACAATGCTGGACTTCCAGCTCTATTACAAAGCTGTCATCACCAAGACAGTATGGTATTGGCACAAAAACAGACACATAGATCAATGGAACAGAATAGAGAGCCCAGAAATGGACCCTCAACTCTATGGTCAACTAATCTTCGACAAAGCAGGAAAGAATGTCCAATGGAACAAAGACAGTCTCTTCAACAAATGGTGTTGGGAAAATTGGACAGCCACATGCAGAAGAATGATATGGACCGTTTCCTTACACCACACACAAAAATAGACTCCAAATGGTTGAACGACCTCAATGTGAGACAGGAGTCCATCAAAATCCTAGAGGAGAACACAGGCAGCAACCTCTTCAACCTCAGCCACAGCAACTTCTTCCTAGAAACATCACCAAAGGCAAGGGAAGCAAGGGCAAAAATGAACTATTGGGACCTCATCAAGATAAAAAGCTTTTGCAAAGCAAAGGAAACAGTCAACAAAACCAAAAGACAACCAACAGAATGGGAGAAGATATTTGCAAATGACATATCAGATAAAGGGCTAGTATCCAAAATCTATAAAGAACTCATCAAACTCAACACCCAAAGAACAAAGAATCCAATCAAGAAATGGGCAGAAGACATGAACAGACATTTTTCCAAAGAAGACATCCAAATGGCCAACAGACACATGAAAAAGTGCTCAACATTGCTCGGCATCAGGGAAATCCAAATCAAAACCTCAATGAGATACCACCTCACACCAGTCAGAACGACTAAAATTAAGAAGTCAGGAAATGACAGATGTTGGCGGGGATGCGGAGAAAGGGAACCTTCCTACACTGTTGGTGGGAATGCAAGCTGGTGAAGCCACTCTGGAAAACAGTGTGGAGGTTCCTCAAAAAGTTGAAAATAGAGCTACCATATGATCCAGCAATTGCACTACTGGGTATTTACCCCAAAGATACAAATGTAGGGATCCGAAAGTGTATGTGCACCCCGATGTTTATAGCAGCAATGTCCACAATAGCCAAACTGTGGAAAGAGCCAAGATGTCCATCAACAGATGAATGGATAAAGAAGACGTGGTATATACATACAATGGAATATTATGCAGCCATCAAAAGGAATGAGATCTTGCCATTTGCAACGACGTGGAATGGAACTGGAGGGTATTATGCTGAGCGAAATAAGTCAAACAGAGAAAGACATGTATCATATGACCTCACTGATATGAGGAATTCTTAATCTCAGGAAACAAACTGAGGGTTGCTGGAGTGGGGGGTGGGGTGGGAGGGATGGGGTGACTGCGTGATGGACACTGGGGAGGGTATGTGCTCTGGTGAGTGCTGTGAATTGTGCAGGACTGTTGAATCTCAGATCTGTACCTCTGAAACAAATAATGCAATATATGTTAAGAAAAAAAAAAAGAAGAAGAAGGTAGCAGGAGGGGAAGAATGAAGGGGGGAATCGGAGGGGAAGACGAACCATGAGAGATGATGGACTCTGAAAAACAAACTGAGGGTTCTAGAGGGGAGGGGGGTGGGAGGATGGGTTAGCCTGGTGATGGGTATTGAGGAGGGCACGTTCTGCATGGAGCACTGGGTGTTATTCACAAACAATGAATCATGGAACACTACATCTAAAACTAATGATGTAATGTATGGGGATTAACATAACAATAAAAACATTTAAAAAAATTACAATGAGATACCACCTAACACCCATTAGGATAGCTATTATAAAAAATACAGAAGACAACAACAGTTGGAGAGGATGTGGAGAAATTAGAAACCTTGTGCACTGCTGGAATGTAAAATGGTGTAGCCACTATGGAAAACAGTATAGCAGTTCCTCAAAAAATTAAACATCGAATTAGCATATGATCCAACAACTCCACTTCTTGTGATATACCCAAAAGAATTGAAAACAGGGACTTAAACATATATTTGTCCACCTAGGTCCAGAGCAGCATTGTTCACAATAGCTAAAAGGTGGAAGTGGGGAGCCTGGTTGGCTCAGTCGGTTAAGTGTCTTTCTTTGGCTCAGGTCATGATCTCAGCGTCCTGGGATCGAGCCCCACATCGGGCTACCTGCTCAGCTGGGAGCCTGCTTCCCCCTCTCCCTCTGCTGCTCCCCCTGCTTGTGCTCACTCAAATAAAAAAATTTAAAAATAAGTAAAAAAATAAAAATAAAAGGCGGAAGCAAGCCAAGTGTCCACTGAAGGGTGAATGGATACACAAAATGTGGTATATGCATACAATAGAATATTACTCAGCCTTCAAAAGGAAGGAAATTCTGACAATACTGTAACATGGATGAACCTTGAGGACATTGTGAAATAGGCCAATTACAAAAAGACAAATACTCTATGATTCCACCTACATTAAGTATATAATGTAGTCAAATTCATAGAGACACAAAGTAGAATGGTGGTTTCTAGGGGCTGGGGGAGGGAAGGAACAGGGAATTATTGTTTAATGAGTACAAAATTTCAGTTCTGCAAGACGATAAGTTCTGGAGATGTAGGTGGTAATGGTTGCACAATATGAATGTACTTAATGCCATTGAGTCATACACTTAAAAATGTTTAAAATAGCAAATTTTATGTTATTTACCCTCTACCACAAGTTTTTTAAAAAGAAAAAAACCACAGCATTTGGTTTTCTGGATTATGACTAATAACTCAAGAACAATAAGCCCTGGGAATCTCACAAAGAACATCTTTGAGTATAAATGTTTGTCTCACTTTATTTTCTTTGAATAGATTTCTAGAAATGGAATCCCTGGATCTAAGTGTTTGAACATTGGTAAACTCTCCTTTTGAGGTATATTGCCAACTGCACTGTGGTAAATGTGCAACAACTAAACTATACCAGCAAAGAGAAAACTAGAGAAAATATTTGTAACAAATATAACAAAAGATTAGTAGTCTTAATAGGGAAATACAAATTGATAAGCAAAATACACTAAGACCAGAATAGGTAAATTGGTAAAGAAAATGAACAGACATCCTACACACACACACACACACAGTGGCTTTTAAAATTATGAAGTTGTCCTACCTCACTGGCATCAAAGAAATAAAAATTAAGGGGCGCCTGGATGGCTCAATTGTTTAAATGTCTGCCTTTGGCTCAGGTCATGATCTCAGGGTCCTTGGATCGAGCCCCACATTGGGCTTCCTGCTCAGCGGGGAGTCTGCTTCTCTCTCTCTCTCTCCTTCCCTCCTTTGTTGAGGGTTTTTATCAAGAATGGATGCTGTATTTTGTCACATGCTTTTTCTGCATCTATGAGAGGATCTTAACTTATCTTTTATTAATGTGGTGTATCACACTGATTGATTTGCAGATATTGAACCACCCCTGAAGCCCATGAATAGAACCCATTTGGTCGTGGTGAATAATTCTTTCAACATCTGTGGATTCAGTTTGCCAGTATTTTGTTGAGAACTTTTGCATCCATGTTCATCAGGGATATTCGTCTCTAATTCTCCTTTTTGATAGGGTCTTTGTCTGGTTTTGGAATCAAGGTAATGCTGGCCTCAGAGAAGGAGTTTGGAAGTTTTCCTTCCATTTCTATTTTTGGAACAGTTTGAGAAGAATCGGTATTAACTGGGGCACCTGGGTGGCTCAGTCATTAAGCGTCTGCCTAGGGCTCAGGTCATGATCTCAGGGTCCTGGGATTGAGCCCCACATCGGGCTCCCTGCTCCACAGGAAGCCTGCTTCTCCTTCTCCCACTCCCCTTGCTTGTGTTCCTGCTCTCACTATCTCTCTGTCGAATAAATAAAATCTTTAAAAAAAAAAAAAAAGAATCGGTATTAACTCTTCTGTAAATGTCTGGTGGAATTCCCCTATGAGGCCATCTGGCCCTGGGCTTTTTTTTTTTTTTTTTTTTTTCTGGGAGATTTTTGATGACTGATCCCATTTCTTTGCTGCTTATGGGTCTGTTCGAATTTTCTATTGCTTCCTGTTCCAGTTTCTGTAGTTTGTATGCTTCTAGGAATTTATCCATTTCTTCCAGATTGTCCAGTTTGTTGGCATATAATTTTTCACAATATTCTCTTATAATTGTTTGTATTTCTATGGTGTTGGTTGTGATCTCTCCTCTTTCATTCGTGATTTTATTTATTTGGTTCCTTTCTCTTTTCTTTTTCAGAAGTCTGTGTAGGGGTTTTGCAGTTTTAATAAGTCTTTCAAAGAATCAGCTCTTAGTTTTATTGATCTGTTCTACTGGTTTTTGTGTATGTTTCTATATAATTTATTTCTGCTCTATTCTTTACTGTTTCCCTTCACCTGCTGGCTTTAAGCTTTATTTGCTCTTCCATTTCTAGTTCCTTTAGGTGTAAAGTTAAGTTGTACATTTGAGACTTTTCTTGTTTCTTGATACTTTCCTGTGTTGCAACATACTTCCCTCTTAGATAGCCATTGACGCATCTCAAAGGTTTCGGAATGTTTTGTTTTCATTATCATTTGCTTTCATGTATTTTTTATTTCTTTAATTTCCTTGTTAACCCATTAATTCTTTTTTTAAAAGATTTTATTTATTTATTTGACAGAGAGATAGAGAGAGAGCATAAGTAGGCAGAGAGGCAGGCAGAGGGAGAGGGAGAAGCAGACTCTCCACTGAGCAGGAAGCCCCATGCGGGGCTCGATCCCAGGACCCTGGGATCATGACCTGAACCGAAGGCAGCCGCTTAACTGACTGAGCCACCCAGGCACCCCCCATTAATTCTTTATTAGGATGTTCTTTAATCTCCATGCATTTGTGGTCTTTCCTAATTTTTTCTTGTGGTTGACTTCAAGTTTCATATCATTATGGTCTGAATATATGTACAGTATGATCTCAATCTTTTTGTACTTGAGGGCTGATTTGTGACCCAGTGTGTGATCTATTCTGGAGACTGTTCCATGTGCACTTGAGAATAATGTGTATTCTGCTGCTTTAGGATGAAATGTTCTGAATATATCTTTTAGGCCCATCTGGTCCATGGGGGCCTGAGTGGCTCAGTTCGTTAAGCGTGGAACCCTTGATTTTAGCTCAGTCATGATCTCAGGGTTATGAGATCGAGCCCCTAGTAGGGGCTATTTGCTATTTGCTCTGGGCATGGAGCCTGCTTAAGAGTCTGTCTTTCCCTCTCCCTGTGCCCCTCCCCACCCCACCCCCCACCTCTCTAAAACAAAAAGAAAGGAAACTGGATCCTATTTCCCCTAGAGCTGAAGCTTTGCAGCACTCTACGATCAGCAGGCTTGGTGTGTGGGAGGGGTTCATACTGGTCGCTGGGGGGTGGGACTTGGTGCCCTGATTCTCTGCCTGACGTGCCCTGGTGGAAACGCACCTGCAGGGCACAGGGTGTCGGGGTTTGGTGTAAGCACCTCTGGCCTCCACTTGGTGGTGCTGTGTGGCTCACTGAAGTTGGTCGGTGCTGATGGGCGGCGGGGCGGCTGGAATGGCGTTGCTCTGCAGTTGCTCCGCCGTCTTGTTCCTGGAACGGGATGTTGGCGGCTGCCAGTCTTCAGGAAGCCCTCACGGAAGAGCAAACAGTCACCCGTGTTGCGGCCCCGGCTTCCACCAGATCTCTGCCTTCACCCTGCCTGCGTCCGAGCTGTCCGTCTGCCAGCAGCCCAGTACTCCTGTGTTTCATCTCAGGCGTGTGGCTGGGTTTCAAAACCCCACATTTTAGAGATCGGCCTGGCACAGACCCCCGCCGATCCCCCGGGGGACGATCTCGCTTCACTGTTGCCAGGTGCCGGCAAGTCCCAGAAAATGGCCGCGGACGGCACGGCGGCTCGCAGTTCGTGGTAAAAAGCACAGCCGAGAGCCCGCGCCAAGGTTCGCCAGTCAGCCCGCGTCCCCGGTCCTGTTAGTGAACCGAGCAGCTCGGGGGAGCCTGCCGGGTCTTTTGTCCCCAGCCAGGCCCTGCCGTCTCTCCCAAATGCGCTCCGAGAAGGGGACCGGTTTCTTCCCGTGCGACCCAGGGGGTCCTCAGACCAGGCTGCGCACTCCCGGGGGGCGCCCCCCTTCCCCACCAGAGATCCCTTACGCCTACCAGTCGAGGCCCTCACGAGGGCGCTGACCTCTAAAACGTCAGACTTTCGCTTCATGGCTTCTAAAAATCTTGCGATGTTCAGCCCCTCTCCTATTCCTAGTCCACGGTTTGGGGGAAGAGTTTTTCTGGTGCAATCCCCTGAGCATGTTTTCTCTCTCTCTCTCTCTCTCTCTCTCTCTCTCTCTCTCTCTCGCAATCCCCTGAGCATGTTTTTTCTCTCTCTCTCTCTCTCTCTCTCTCCCTCGCCCCTTTCTCCGTGATCAGGGCTCCCTCCCCTCTGCAGTGCCCACAGCTCTTTGGTCCCGCAAATTAACTCTCTGCTGCTTCTACCTTCCACTATGTGGCAGGGGTTCTTTTGGGTTTTTTGTTTTGTTTTTAATCTCATGTTGTGCAGTTTGTTCTCTCAGACCTTGGTTGGATTTCTTGGGTGTTCAGAAGGATTTGCTATTTATCTAGCTGTGTTCAAGGGACAAGGCAAGCCTAGGGTCCTGCTACTCCTCAGCCATCTTATCCTCCTCCTAATTTTAATTTTTCCAGTTAACACATTCTCTAATAGCAAAAGAAAATAAATTATGAAGGTTGTCCTCAAATGATTATAGTTTGGAAGATTCCTGTGTGGGTCTTTGACAGATTTGTAGGCATTTCCAACTTACTCCAAAGCAGTTCGTTTTCAAGGCAGTGCTTTTTATATTTTAACGCACATACAAACAGGGATCCTGTTAACAGGCAGGTTCTGGTTCATCTGGTCTTGGGGCGGGGAAGCTGATAGTTTGCATTTCCCACAAGCTGAACCAGTGGTTCAACCTAATAAGGAACAGAATAATTTTTTTAATTTAAATTCAGTTAATTAACATATAATGTATTATTTGTTTCAGGGTTACAGGCCTGTGACTCATCAATCTTATATAATACCTGGTGCTCATTACAACACATACAGAGTAATTTATTTTGAACAGAGGCAGCTGGTTCATTGTGACTATGGGAGAGGACTTTGTCCGACAGCTATGGTCCTAAATTTAAGAATGCGCTTGGCTATTCCTCAGTGTGGGAGTGTTATTTTAGTTGAACGGGCACAAAGATGAAGAGTGACAATTATGGAAGAAAAGGAAAGGCTAACATTGTTAAGTTTAAGGACTCAAAAGAATGTGATTGGTATAGGCAGTATTTGGGTCAAGCAGGTGGCTCTTTTGGTGCTCCTTAAATCACATCATATGAGGCCTTCCTACAGGCAAAAGAAGCTCTCTTCAAAATAGGACATTAGCATCTCAGGCAGCTCCAGACCAATGACTGATCTACAAACCCAAGTGGCTGTGGCAAGTTTGTCTTTCTATCCCTATGCTCAGGCCAAGGAAATGGCAGCATTTTCCATGGTGCTTTTGCTGTTTTGGAAATCTCATCTCCATTACTAGCAAGTCTCACAATTCTACAAGGTAGGTAGTCTTATCCTCATTTTGCACTTGTAGAAACTGAGGTTCAGTTAGATTAAGCAACTTGTCCATGGTCACTGTGGTAGGCAAAATAATGTTACTTTACATGGCAAGAAGAGACTTGGCAGATACAATTTAAGGGTATTGCAATGAAGACATTATTCTGGATTATCAGAGTGGACCCAATGCAATGACACAGGTCTTTGTAAGAGGGAGGCAGAAGGGTCAGAGGTAATAGTAGAAAATGGGATGATGGAAGCAAGAGGCTGGAGTGATACGAGGAAGGGGCCATGAGCCAACAAATGCAGGCAGCCTCTAGAAGCTGAAAAAGGCAAGGAACTGGATTCCTCCTAGAGCCTACAGAAGTAATACAGACTTGCTGACACTTGGATTTTAGCCTTGAGACCCATTTCAGACTCTGACCTCCAGAACTCCAGATAATAAATTTGTATTAAGACACAAAATTTGCAGTAATTTGTTACAGCATCAAGAGGAAACTAATAGTCACCCAGGTGGTAAGTGGCAGAACTGGGAGTTTGCAAATAGGTCCCGTGGCCTCCAAAAGCAGTGCTCTTCCCATCACTATGGGGGGATGTGATGCTTTTTAAGAAATGGTGGATACAAAAGTGGAAGGTAGGCGCGCCTGGGTGGTTCAGTTGGTTAAGCAGCTGCCTTCGGCTCAGGTCATGATCCCAGGGTCCTGGGATCGAGCCCCACATTGGGCTCCCTGCTCAGCGGGGAGTCTGCCGCCCCTCCCTCCCCCTGCTCATGCTCACTCACTCCTCACTCTCTCAAATAAATAAAATCTTTAAAAAAGAAAAGTGGAAGGTAAAATGCTCCAAGTAGCAAGAAGAGCTGAGGAGAGTTGATCCTGGAGTCTACTTTCCCCCAAACCTCTTCCACACAGTCAGATGTTTTTCATTTCAATAGTTATTTGGATTAAAAATAATCTTTCCAAATAACTGCAAATACTTCTGGCCAGATTTAAAGGTCACTAGCATTTTAGGATGGGTGAAATTAATCTCCATTTTTGTCCTATTACTTGGTGATAAAACTGCAGTGAGGAAATCGAAGTTTTGCTTGGGTGAGGTGAAACAAGTAATGTTAAAGTAATGGCAACACTTCAGTTTATCGACAGGCCTGGGAGGAAGGAGCTGGATGCTGACAATGAAAAGCTGGGGGCCACTCCAGGGCCATAGGTACAGTATTCGAAAGACTACACAGCCTATTTCAAACTTTTCCAGAGAGAAGACTGTATGGAAGTTCTCAGATTTCTTACATTGCATGAGATCCTATTTATAACAGCATCTTCACTTAAACCTTGTCCTGGAATCTTGCCTTTCATCTCTACCTTCTAATTCTTCTTCATAACTAACGGTCACATCTATGAAGAGGAAGCTATTATGCAAGTAGAGTTGGTTGGCTCTGGTCAAATTTGTGAAAGATACAGCTCTACCTCTCTTGTCTCTATTTGAATTTTAGCAGGGACTTCGATGCCTTAACATAGCAAGCATTCCCCAATAGGAAGGTTTTCTGGTGTTTTGTTTTGTTTTGGGTCTAGAAGGTTTTGAAACCTCACCTGGGATGTTGCTATCTTGAACATCCTTCTTGGAGGTTAGTCAAGACACTGACAGAAGAGGGAGGCTGAGCAGCTAAGTGGATGGTTCAGGGATTTTACTCTTAGGTTTCCATTTCCAATCCTATCTCATCAACCTGAATAGTCTCAAGATTGGGGGAGAGAAATGAAAATGAGGTTTTCCTTACAATAAGTTTAAAACCCTTTCCTTGTGCTGTCTCTCTCTCTCTCTCTCTCTCTCTCTCTCTCTGACAAATAAACAAATAAAATCTTTAAAAAATAAAATAAAACCCTCTCTGTAACCCACAGAAGTGCTTGGTATGGGAATATGTTTTGGGTGGGATCCTCAAACACTGTACAGGGGCCACCAAATGTAAGAAAACCTCTTGTCTCCATTAAGCTCATTTTTTTAAAAGATTTTATTTATGTATTTGACAGAGAGAGAGGGAACACAAGCAGGGGGAGTGGGAGAGGGAGAAGCAGGCTCCCTGCTGAGCAGGAAGCCTGATGTGGGGCTCGATCCCAGGACCCCAGGACCATGACCTGAGCCGAAGGCAGACGCTTAATGACTGAGCCACCCAGGCGCCCCTCCATTAAGCTCATTTGGGGTAGATAATCTCAAGAATGTATTAGAGACTACAAAATTCCTCTTGAGGACAACTAAATTCCTTTCTTTGTTTTTCACCCTCACTAAATGATACAGCAGGTGGGGTGGAACTGAAGGAAACCAGAGTTTTCTTCCCTCCTACTCATAGTGAATGTGTAATGCTGCCTCCAAGCCTGCCCCATCGTTGATGGACAGTCAAAAAAAAAAAAAAAAACTAAACTAAACCAGGGTATTTGGAACTGCTGGAAGAAGAGTTGGATGGTTTAACAAAAGAGACACTGACAAAACACATTTCTCTACAATACTATAATTATAAATTTGAAGGCACATCCTTGGCAGAAATATGATCAATTACATGCTTATGGAAAAACAAACTACTGAATATCTTAACTGTAGTAGATGATTATTGCACAACATTGTCCACTGCTGTTTTGGGTACCAAACAATCAATGTTTAACAATGTTTAGTTAAACATTTAACTAAAAACATAAGGTTGAGACGCCTGGTTTTGGCTACAAAAGGTATCTATTATCAATGCCACGATAGAAGCTCTTTTAACTGAAGAACAAGATTTCATGCTTTTGTGCTTTACCTGGTTATTCACACCAGATAAACTTTCAGAGGGACTACAGAAACTTAGTGTAAAAATAGCTAATAATTCGGCATGAATCCATATTTTTTATATTTGGTAAAATAATATTTTTAAATGTAGAAAAGTACAAAATAAACAAGCAAAAAATCCAAAGGGAGTGATTCCAGGAATGTTTTTATTCTTATTAAAATAACCAATAACCAGATGCCTCAGCCAAAGAAAATAACAAAATAGAGTAAAATAAATATTAAGAAAAATAATTTTAAAGCAAGATTCACAAGAAATGGGAAAAAAATTCTCAAAGAACATACATTCTTGATTTTAAGCTGTGTACATAAAAGATATGCACACTTAAATTTTTGGAAACATCTTGTCTACAGTGCTATTTTAAGCATTCTGAAGAAAGAAGACATCTGAAAAAAGAAAAAAATAAACTTTTAAAAAGTTAAAGCACAATATAAAATGTTTTGTTCACAAGGCATCAAATTTAACACTCTAAAATGCTGATACTAAACTAGGAAAAAGAACACCTCTATTTTCACAACTGACCACCATACTTCTTTAGACTAGGACACTAAGTATTCTAGTTGTGTTTTAACCTTTGAAATTCAAAAGGCATCTTTGGATATTCAAGATAAAAGGTGCCCCATTGTTGAGTCAGAGCCAGCACTGGATATCAAAACATCCTTGTTATCTTCAGACCGAGGGCATGGTTACTGAGTGAATACAGAAGAGTGATAAGGGAACAACAAATAAAGAACTTCAGATATTCAAATGTCAAATTCAAATATAAATCCATTTTCCTTCTATATGGTAAATATGTGTGTGTACATATGTATGAATAGACATATACATACACACATATACATTTATAACATTTGTTCTCACTAGCCACTAGTTACTTAGAGCTAGTTACTAACTGAAAGCAATGTTTTTGATCCTGGTATCATCTCTCTCTCTCCTGTGAATACAGCTGTTCTATGAAGCTAATGGGAGTTCAGGATTACAAAAGAGACTTGTGGTAGAGAATTCAAAGATGGTTTCAGATATTTAAACCAGGATTCTTTCTAAACATGTTTTCTGTTCTGATAGCAAGGGTTGAAATTAAATCCTTGATTTTTCCCAGACTATAGGCTGCTCTTCTCACTGTCCTAGGACACATGGGTCCCTTGTCAAGTGGGACCCAAAAGGACAACTCAAAAACACACATAGAAATAAAAGTAGTAACTGGCTATGTTCAAGTGTTTCAAAGACAGAGAAAGAGTAAGGGAGAAAGAGAGGTGTTTCTTTTGTCAAAAGTCTATTATACATTTTTTCCTATTGGCTGTTTCTTCTAGAAGAAACAAGTTGTGGTATGATGAACCACTAGAATTAAAAGAAAAAACAAATATTAAAATTCAAAGCGGAAGCATAGAAGGTGGCACAGGCATTTAAAGAGCCTAGACATACAATCACATTCATATTTCATTAAGACGGGTTTGCCTTTCTAGATTAATAGCACCTTCATCAATAGTTTCAATTCTCTCTTTAAGATAGCTGAGATAAAAATGAGATTTTTTTTCCAAATCTGAAAAGACAACATGGAATAATGTGGTAAACTTTTCTGTGTGTGTATGAAAGGATAAGAGAGAAAGGAAGTAGGAGAGGAAGAAACCCATCCCCCACTCCTACCTGATTGTAGACTCTGCCCTAAAAAATTGATTATTAATATTCATTACAGACCTCAAGGGGAGAAAAGAACTAACATTTACTGAGTGCAAATCCTATGTGCTAGGCATTGTGCTAACAGATTTACATATGGTGATGGGAACCAAATATTAGGAATTTATTTATTTATTTTCACTTCCATATTCTACATATGAAATCCATCTTGCAATTCAGGAGGAATTTAAATAATGATACAAGTACCAGATCTCTCACCAGTATATTCACTCCTAGGCACTCAGAGGGGGATTTCTAAATGTATATGGCACTGAGAACAGCCCCTGAATTTGCGAACCACACTAACTTCGCAAGGGCAAATGTTTTAAACTAGAGAAAAGTATAGATTTGGCTAAAAGGTATCACAACCTAGGGAAATTCTCATTTCTGTATGACAATTTATTGTATTTTTGGGTAAATGCAGCTTTGTGTAATAGCATTATTTTAAAGTCATCTTGAGAAGTCATCTAAAATACTAAAATATACTGAAAATCTATTAAATTATAGATACCAGCTAAAGACTTGTATTCTCTCCCATAAAGGACAAATTTAGTGAATCCAGGTAATTTCATATGACCCGTATATGTTAAAGATGGTAGTGTTAATCTGAAAAAGTCAACTGTGGAAGAGGCTCAAAATCTTAAGTTTCTGGACTGAGGCTGAGAGACTAAGAACAATTTATAGTGGAACTAAGCAGGAGTAAATTGAAAATTTGTACAGAGCTAGGGAGTCAATGAAAGAAGAATCCGATATCTTTTTTTTTTTTTTTTACAACAATGGAGAGATAGGAAACAAAGAACCCTCTGGACCCTTAAGGTCTTTGGGGCTACAAGATAAAGAAAGGAAGAAGATATTGGAAAAGTTGTCAGTTATTTTTATCCATCAAAAATCACCTACACTGAGCTCACTCGAAAGAACAATAACAACGACAAAGAACCATACTAGGGCATCTAAGAAAGCAACTGCAAAGACAAAGATGCAGAGAGAATGGGGCGGGGGGGGGAAGCCTGTAATAAATAAGGCACGTCTATTTTTAAACAGTTTCTACTGTTTTCCTTCTAAAACCAGATGCTTTATACAGTGTTTTAAAGCCCTTGTTCCCCAACCTGGCAGGGCTGAGGGCTCAAGAATGTCCTCAAGATCATGCTCTCAGATCTTCAAACTTTCAAGTATCCTTTCTCTTGAGCCTTTTCTTTTTGGTCAAATAAAAAATTATCTACCACTTTAGCAGCAAATCAGCAATCTTCAATTGTAGGGCTTGTTGTAAACCTCACTGGCCTACCTTATCTGTTACTAGAGAAAACAAAAAGTATTGGAAATTCATTTTAAATA
Organism: Mirounga leonina; assembly: GCF_011800145.1. Classification (NCBI taxonomy): domain Eukaryota; kingdom Metazoa; phylum Chordata; class Mammalia; order Carnivora; family Phocidae; genus Mirounga; species Mirounga leonina. The sequence continues at coordinate 7,730,494 of NW_023270513.1, read as the reverse complement.
AAGCTAGGTTGAGAGCTAATGCTCTGAAGAAAGGTATTTTTGCCTTTAGACAAATGCAATTCTAAGGGACTCCCTACCATAAGGGCATGAGACCAATATAAAGTCCTTCCACGATATTTTGAAAAGTTAAGGAGACATCATTAATGCTGTATCAGTGCATAACAACATCTAGTAGCATTCTGTGTGGCCTGTTACAATGTGGTGTCATCATCTTCCCTGCAGTCTCCCACCAGAAGGGAATGCTTGTCAGGTTCACTGGTACCAATGCTGTTTAGGGACCGTTTATCAGACAGGAGTGAATTTATGGAGGCTCTGCTGTAATTAACAATCCGGTCCAGCAAACCCAGCTTAGGAGAATTTCTCGAGGTGTCATCTATTCCAACATGAACGCTGATCTCTGAAGGCCTTTTCTGTCCCATCTGGCTTCGGGCATGCAGTTCATAATTCTCATAAGTTGGTTTTCTGTAACTGAACACATGCAAAAATACACTAGTTTGAAATAAGCAAATGTGAACTAGACACTTGTTACAGTCAAAACTGGAAATATATTTGCCGGGCATGAAATCTACTAAGGTGGTTCCTGCTAGGAAAGTCACTCAAAAAGAAATTGTATGGAGTCACATGATCAGAAATTCTACTTCTCAGAGCCAAAGTACTACATTTTACAGTGCTGTGCTTGCTAGGTAGAGACTACATAAGATGATTATGACATAGCTAACATTTCTTATTAAGAACAGTTTGGGCCCATCACACAAGAATAAGACCTACCAAGACTGACTGTGGATGATAAAAGGAATATAAGATACAAATGTGAGCAAGCCATCATACTCACAGTTTAAGGAAGAGAGAAGAAAGTACTACTGAGACAGATGAAGCAGCCATTGCAGCAGATCCCATCCAGGGCTGCAAAACCAAACCAATGGGCATAAAAACTCCTAGGAAACAAGTTTGGATTAGTTAGAGCAGACAGTATGAAACAGATTATTAATGTGTTTCTGATACATACATACACCTCATTTCCTTGTCTGATATTTATTCAGCACGTTATATGTGAAAAATTGGCAGTGACATAAATCTCCACCAACAGGAGGATAGAGTGTTGCTGTGAACATTCTTGTACGTGTCTCCCTGTGCACGTGTTTGAGAATTTCTCCAGGGAACATACCTAGAGGTGAAACTGCATTATAACATGGGCACATCTTCAACTTTAGGTGGATATTCCTCAGTTGTTCTCCAGAGTGCCTTGGACCACATCATAATCCCACCAATAGTGTATGAATAGTGTATGAATTTGACAGACATTTGGACATTTGGCTTATATGACAGGGATAAGGTAGACTTACTCTACTTCTAACTTTTTATGTGCTTATCTGTATTTTTCTCTTTTCTACAGTGATCATATATTACTTGCATAATTTTTTCCACCCTGCCCCTACTTATATAATTTTTAAAAAATCATTTGCTGCTATGAATTAATCTTTCTGGATTTTGATTGTTCTTTTATTTTTTTGTTCCCTCAGCATTTTGTGTCCTTGTTTATAAATAGGTTTGTAATTGTTCTTACATCATTTCCTGTCCTCTTTGGCTCTCAAACCAGAGAGAAGAAGAAAGTGGTAACTATTTTCTTCTGCTATTACTAACTCCTGGGGCACCTGGGTGGCTCAGTCGGTTAAGCATCCAACTCTTGGTTTTGACTCAGGTCATGATCTCAGGGTCGTGGGATCAAGTCCTGCACTGGGCTCTGTGCTGGGCATGGAGCCTGCTTAAGATTCTCTCCCTCTCCCTCTGCCCCTCCCCCTGCACTTTCTTTCTCTAAAAAAAAAAAAAATACAATTTATTACTAACTCCTACCAAGTCCCTAAGTACAGGACATTATCAAATGTTTATTTAAAAATTCTAAATTGCTTTTTCTGGGTCATATTCCTTTATTCAATCCGTCAATCTCCGTCCCTCTCCTCCCCTTTTTTTCATCCCCTTTCTCCCTCCCCCCCACCACCCCCCCTTCTCTCTCTCTTTCTCTCCTGTTACCCAAACTTAAAAAAAAAAACAAAATCCTGTTGGCTATTAGAATGTTAAGTGAAGAGCAAAAAATTCTCTGTATGCTATAATTATAACCATATAACAAGACAAAAAAACTGATGCAAAATAAAAAAGACTAGAAGTAAATACACTAAAATGCTAACAGTACTTGTGTTTGGGTAGTGAGATTAAAAGTAAATTTGTTCTTGGGGCACCTGGGTGGCTCAGTCTGCTAAGCATCTGACTCTTGATTCCGGCTCAGGTCATGATCTCATTGAGATTGAGCCCCGCATTGGGCTCCATGCTCAGCGGGAAAGTCTGCTGTAGATTTTCTCTCCCTCTGCCCCTCCCCCTGCACATGCTCGCTCTTTCTCTCTCTCTAAAAAAGTAAATCTTTAAAAGTAAATTTGTTCTCTTCAGCAAAAGATAAATAAGTAAATAAATATAAACATAAATATAAATGTAAATGTGAGGGCATATGGAGAAAGAGATGAAACAATGTGGAAAAGTATTATTAATTGGTGAATTTAAATGAAGACTATACAGGTTTTCATTGTATCTTTTTTCCAGGTTATATATAGCTTTGAAATTTTTCAAAATATAAAGTTGGAGGGGAAAATAAAATAAACCTATCAGAATGCTTATATATTTTATGCCATAATGAACATTGCTCAAAATTATAATTATTGATTTTAATATTACCTTTTACCACACCAGCAGGCTACCTATAAAAACTGAACTCAAAGCTAATAATAAGACTAAAAATTTCCAAAATGATAGGCCTCTAATGACTTCAGAGGAAAAAGTAATACTAATAGTCACATACCAGCAGCTATGGGAATTCCAACTAGATTATAAATTAGAGCAAAAACAAAATTTATCCGAATCCTCTTGACGGTCTTCCTTGATAAGTCAATACTTGCCACTACATCCAGAAGATCATTCTGAGAACAGAAATATTTGTGATATTAGGGAGAGACTCTAACTTAACGAGTACTTTTGTAATTGATAATGTGATTCTGAAGATGATGTGTACCTTAGGGTGGGTAATATGAATTAACTATAAAGTTCAAATATTGCTGAAAATTTCAGTCAGCCTTGGAAGATGTTTTTCAGGAATTTTCCTCAGGGGTCTAGAAAACACTTTTGGGGTTATATGCTGCTATGTAGATTACCTCACTTAAAATAATCTCAGCAAGTGTTTGTTGAAGAAAATTTTATTATAAGTACGTTCCCCAATCTTATTCTTTACTTTAGAAGCTTGTCATTCTCATCTGCTTTGCTTGACTGAGAAAGTAGGGAAGTAATTAGTAGGACTTCTCATACTCCCATCTTGAATTCTCCTAGTCTCAAAGGCTGGGAGCACAGGAATTAGAAGGAAAGGGTTGTTCTACTTGATATACTTTACAACACTAACCCTGACCAGGTGGAGCAATATCACGGACCTCAACATTCAGGCCACAGGACTTACCCTTATCAAAACCACATCAGCTGCTTCAATGGCTACGTCTGTCCCCGTGCCAATGGCAATCCCTACATTAGCCATCGCCAGAGCTGGAGAGTCATTGATTCCATCGCCTACCATTGCAACCCGTTTCCCCTCCTCCTGAAGTTGCTTCACCTTAGCAACCTTATGAGAAGGGAGAACTTCAGCAAACACCTTTGTAATGCCAACCTACATGAGGAAAGATAAACTCAATTCATTTCAAGAAATATTACTAGTACCTTCACTATAACACAGCAATAATGAGCATCATTTTCCACCCACCAGAGGTCCCAAATTTCAAAAGTTGATAATATCCAGTAATAGTAAGGATACAGAAAGGGGCACCTGGGTGGCTCAGTTGGTGAAGCATCTGCCTTCGGCTCAGGTCGTGATCCCAGGGTCCTGGGATTAAGCCCTGCATTGGGCTCCCTGCTCAGCTGGGAGCCTGCTTCTCCCTCTCCTTCCCACTCATTCTTTCTCTCGATATCTTTCTCTCTCTCAAATAAATAAATAAAATCTTAAAAAAAAAAAAAGGATATGGAGAAATGAGCTCTCTTAGATATTCTCGGTGGGTGAGTAAACTGTTACCATCTTTTTGGAGGGCATTTGGCAGGATCTATCAAAGTGCACACATCATTTGATTGTGCAATTCCACTTCTAGCCATATTCTGGACATATTTATACAAGTATAAAAAGATACATGTTTTGGGCGCCTGGGTGGCTCAGTTGGTTAAGCGACTGCCTTCGGCTCAGGTCATGATCCTGGAGTCCCTGGATCGAGTCCCGCATCGGGCTCCCTGCTCGGCGGGGAGCCTGCTTCTCCCTCTGACCCTCCCCCCTCATGTGCTCTCTCTCTCTCATTCTCTCTGTCTCAAATAAATAAATAAAATCTTTAAAAAAAAAAAAAGAGATACAGGTTTGGCTCCAGGGAAGATGGCAAAGTGGGGGGATCCTGGGCTCACCTCATCCCATAGACGCAACTGGATGCACACACATCAGTATGAATGGCCCAGAGAATGGTCTAAGGACTGGCAGAACAGATTCTCCACAGTTAGGTATAGAGAAGAAGCCATGTTGATTGAGGAAGGTGTGGAGGGGGAGATATGTGCTGGAGCCAGGTGGACTCCTGGGACAGTCTGTGGGAGGGAAGAGTGAGGTGGGCCTGGGGAGGGGAGAGGAACAGACCCTGACACTAAGTGCCCCAGGCACAGGGGCCTGCAGAGGGAAGGCAAGTCCCCACAGAGTTTGGCTTTGAGAACCAGAGGGGCCCGGCTTTGCAAGTTCTTACAATCAGTGGGGCTTCACACCTGGAACTTCACAAATCAGCTGGTTCAGCTCTGGGAGAGCCAGAGGGCAATAAGAAACTGAGTGTCCCCCCTGCAACGTAGACAGCACAACAAACAGCTTCTACAGCATAGTAGCAGCAGTTTGAAAAATGCCTGGGGTATACAGGAGGGAGATTTGTATACTAATCTCACAGCGTGTGCAGTAGGGGCAGGGATCTTTGGGAGTCTGCTCCAAGAACAAAAGAACTGGCAGGCAGCATTTCCCTCCCCTGCCCCCAGCCTAGATACCCCAACACCTGTGGTAACGAGCACAGTGCCAACTCTCTCCACGGAGATTGCCAACAGTGTGCCCTGCTGCCATGCAATTCTACAGATCCACCCCCTCCGACCCGGCCAGACTCAGCAGTTTTCCCTGGTGACTACAGGTCCCCTCCCATAGCAGGTCAGCGTAGACCCTGCTGGAACCCCATGCCCTGCCCACGCTTTCTCCCGTAGACCTGCCCCCTCCAATTTGCCCTCGGCCGGAGCCCATCCAAAGTGGTGCCACAAGCCTGGCAGTGTGCAAGCAGTCCCAACAGGGGTCAGAACCACTCCAAAGTGGCTCCGGCCCCAAGCAGAGGGGAAGATAATCATAGACACAAGTCCAACTGGGGACCTAGCAGTGTGCTGGAGGTAGATATCGGGTCTGATGGCAGGCTCTACCCACCGAAGAAAGTTTCTCAGGGGACAACACGGGGAGAGCACCCTGTAGTTTGATGCTACCGCATCTCTGGCAAACACCTGATCTGACACAACTCATGCTCAAGGCGGCCCTCAGACTGGCCCACTAATGCCACAGGGACCAAATCTTGCCGCCAACAGGCAAAGAGAGACAGGGACGGAAGGCAGAGGCAGAGGGAGAGGGAGAAGCAGACTCCCTGCTGAGCAGAGAGCCCAGTGTGGGACTCGATCTCAAGACCCTGAGATCATGACCTGAGCTGAAGGCAGGCGCTTAACCGACTGCACGGAAGGCAAACGTGGCTCAGCCAAAATAGTCCAGTGCACACAACACACATAGGAGACACCAGTGAAGTGCCAGGATCTAGTGAACTGGGGACACTGCCCTGCAGGTACTAAAGGACCTCTTCTTCATAAGGACACCAGTTTCAAGAGCAGGAGATGTAGCTGACTTTTCTAACACATAGAATCAGACGAAGAAAGTTAGACAGAATAAGGAAACAGAGGAATATGTTCCAAATGAAAGAACAGGACAAAATCACAGCAAGAGAGCTAAATGAAATGAAAATAAGTAATATGCCTGATAGATAACTTAAAGTAATGGTCATAAGGATACTCACTGGACTTAAGAAAACAGTGGAGACTTCAGTGTGACTGTCAACAAAGAGACAGAAAACATAAAAAAGAAGCAAATGGAGATGAAGAACTCAATAGGTGAAATTAAAAATATCCTAGAGAGAATAAACAGGAGACTAGAGGACCCACAGCAAATATCCTCAATGGTGAAAAACAGATCTTTTCCCCTAAGGTTGGGAACAGAAAAAGGATGTCTACTCTCACCAGTTTTATTCAACATAGTACTGGATGTCCTAGCCACAGCAATCAGACAACAACAACAAAAAAATAAAAGGCATTTGGAGCGCCTGGGTGGCTCAGTCGGTGAAGCACCTGCCTTCAGCTCAGGTCATGATCTCAGGGTCCTGAGATCAAGCCCCGCATCAGGCTCTCTGCTCAGCAGGGAGTCTGCTTCTCCCTCTCCCTCTGCCTCTGCCCCCGACTCATGCTCTCTCTCTCTATCAAATAAATAAATAAATAATATTTTTTTTAAAAAAGAAATAAAAGGCATCCAAATTGGTGAGGAAGAAGTAAAACTTTCCCTATTTGAAGATGACATCATACTATATATAGAAAGGCCCAAAGACTTCACCAGAAAACTACTAGAACTGATGAAGGAATTCAGTAAAGTCGCAGGATACAAAATCAATATACAGAAATCCATTGCATTTCTAAATACTAATTATGAAGTAGCAGAAAGAGAAATTAAGAAAACAACAGCATTTATAATTACACCAAAAATAATGAAATATGTAGGAATAAGCTTAACCATAGAGGTGAAAGACCAGTACTCTGAAAACTATAAAACACTGATGAAAGCCATCGAAGATAACCAGACAAATGGGAAGATATTCCATGCTCATGGATTGGAAGAACAAATGTTAATATGTCTGTACAACCCAAAGCAATATAGAGATTTAATGCAATCTCTATCAACATACCAACAGCATTTTTCACAGAACTGGAACAAATAATCTTAACATTTGTATGGAATCACAAAACACTTTGAATAGCCAAAGCAATGTTGAAAAAGAACAAAACTGGAGGTATCACAATCCCAGATTTCAAGATATACTATAAAGCTTGTGGTAATCAAAACAGGATGGTACTGGTACAAAAACAGACACATAGATCAATGGAACAGAATAGAGAGTCCAGAAAAAAACCAGGATTATATGGTCAATTAATCTTTGAAAAAAGAGGAAAATATGCCATAGGAAAAAGTCTCCTCAACAAATGGTGTTAGAAAAACTGAACAGTTATGTACAAAAAAAATGAAGGTGGACCACTTTCTTACACCATAATAAAATAAATTCAAAATGGATTAAAGAATTAAATGTGAGACAGGAAACCATAAAACTAGCAGAGAACACAGGCAGTAATTTTTCTCACTTTGGCCATAGCAACATCTCTCTAGATAGGTCTGCTGAGGCAAGGGAAACAAACGCAAAAATAAACTATTGGGATAACATCAAAATAAAAAGCTTCTGCACAGCGAAGGAAACAATCAATAAAACTAAAAAGCAACCTACAGAATGGGAGAAGACATTTGCATATGACATATCTGATAAAGGGTTGGTATCCAAAATATATAAAGAACTTACCAAACTCAACACTCAAAAAACAAAAAATCCAGTCAAGAAATGGACAGAAGACATGAACAGACACTTCTCCAAAGAAGATATATAGGTTGGCCAACAGACACGTGAAAAGATGCTCAACATTATTCATCATGAGGGAAATGCAAATCAAAACCATAATGAGATATCACCTTACACCTGTCAGAATGGCTAAAATCAAAAACTCAAGAAACAGGTGCTAGCAAGGATGTGGAAAAAAGGGAACCCTCAGGCACTGTTGTGGGGAATGCAAACTGGTGCAGCCACTCTGGAAAACTGTATGGAGGTTCCTCAAAAGGCTAAAAATAGAACTACTGTTTGATCCAGTAATTCCAATACTGGGTATTCACACAAAGAATATGAAAACACTAATTCAAAAAGATATATGCACTGCTATGTTTATTGTAGCATTATTTACAATAGCCACGATATGGAAGCAGTCCAAGTGTCCACTGACAGATGAATGGATAAAGAATATGTAGTATATATATACAATGGAATATTACTCAATCATAAAAAAGAATGAAATCTTGCCATTTGCAACAACATGGATGGATCTAGAGGGTATAATGCTAATGAAATAAGTCAGTCAGAGAAAGACAAATACCATATGATTTCACTCATATGTGGAATTTAAGAAACAAAACAAATGAACAAGGGAAGACAGACAGACAAGCCAAAACCAGACTCTTTAACTATAGTTAGGTGGGAGGATGGATAAACTAGGTGAAGGGGATTAAGAGTACACTTACCATGATGAGCACTGAGTAATGTATAGGACTGTTGAATCACTATGTTGTACACCTGAGTCTAATCTAACACTGTATGTTAACTATACTGGAACTAAAATAAAAATTTTAAAAATAAATAAAAAATAAAAAATGAAAGCTCTGTGAAAACCACCCCCCAAAAAAGATGTATGTCCAAAGATTTATATCACTGCCTGTTTGTAACAAAATTTTCAAAACCACCTAAATACCCATCATTAGAGGAATGTTTAAGTAAATTATGATACATCCATACCATAGAATTCCATGTAGTAATGTTGAAAGGCTAAAATAACTTTGTATGTTCAGCTATGGACAAAGCTCCAAAGCAAACAGCTGGGGCATCTGGGTGGCTCAGTTGGTTAAGCATTTGCCTTCAGCTCAGATCATGATCCCAGGGTCCTGGGATCGAGTCCCGCATTGGGCTCCCTGCTTAATAGGGAGTGTGCTTCTCCCTCTGCCTCTGCCCTGCCCCCCTGCTCCTACTCTCTCTCTCAAATAAATAAAATCCTTTAAAAAATAAAATAAATAAAAAATAAAAAGCAAACTCCTGAATGAACAATCATTAGAAAAATGATGTAATTTATGTTGAAAATACCAGAACTATACATTTGTATATGAACACAAATGCCTACGAAAAATTGGGGATAGGACTGGACAGGGAGCTTGGGAAAAGGGTAACTTAAACTTTTTATTTTATATCCTTCTGCATTTTTTATAATGTACTCATATATTACTTGTGTTATTTAATAGAAGAAGGAGGAGGCATTCTGAAGTAGAAAAGACTAGTATGAGGGGCACCTGGGTGGCTCAGTCGTTAAGCGTCTGCCTTCGGCTCAGGTCATGATTCCTGGGTCTTGGGATTGAGTCCCACATCGGGCTCTCTGCTCCGCGGGAGGCCTGCTTCTCCCTCTCCCACTCCCCCCTGCTTGTGTTCCCTCTCTCGCTATCTCTCTCTCTGTCAAATAAATAAATAAAATCTTTAAAAAAAAAAAAAAGAAAAGAAAAGACTAGTATGAGAAAAGTTTTGTAGATAAGGCAAATGTGGGGGTCAGGAGCAGAAAAATATGTCAAACTGGTGCATTAGGCAATGGTTCCACCAGTGATGTTCAGGATGGACTAGAGAGGGAAGTGCCTGGAGCTTTTGCTGTAATTTAGGCAGGAGAGATTGGGCACCTAAGAGCCTGGCTTAGGCTGGCAGCACTGGTAAAGAATAGGAGCAACATTTCTAAGGAAGTATCAACAGAAACTAGTGTAGGGTGTCACTGAAGCATTTCATGAATTAAGTAAATGGTTTTTTTAGTTATAAGAGTAACACAAAGTCCAAACTCCTTCCAACATAGCACGCCAACTGTTCTTTAAAGAACCAGGTATCGATACTCCGTGATAAGGAAAATAATAGGTAATATGAATCTTTAGCACTTGAAAGCAAGAAGCAAAATGTATATGAGGAATTAGAAGTCACCACATACCCCCCACCCCAACCACTAAGTAAACCAATTACCTGAGAAGCAATAGATCGAGCTGTTTTACTGTTGTCTCCAGTCATTAGAACTACTTCTAAGCCCATAGATTTCAAAATGTGGACAGCCAATTCTGCTTCAGGCTTCACTGTGTCAGCGATGGCTATCAAGCCACACAGCTCATCTAATATAGGAGGTATCAGAAAATAAGAGAGTTTGGAATATGCTGAGAGCAGGAATAATACTCTAACTTAAAATTGGAGAAGGAAATTAATTTTGTTAAGCAAAGCTGTTCAGGGCTTAAGCTTAATTCAAAATGTCTCCAAGCCCACATAGGCTGTATTCCACAAAATCTGTGACAAACCTCCATATTGAGTTATGAAAATTTCAGAGTGAGGTAGGGGTTACTAATGAAAGTAGTAATTGGAAAGTTGAAAGAGAGATCTTATTGGATACTAAAAGACTCTTTTTTTTTCCTTTGAGAAGTATTGGTCAATAGTTCCAAACACTTTAGTTCATTTAAAGGCAAATGAAACTGAAAACTAATACCTTTTTTTCTTTTTAAGGTGAAGGGGGTGGATTGAGGCCAAACTGGCATTTATTTTTATTTTTATTTTTTAAAGATTTTTTTTTTTTTTTAATTTGACAGAGAGAGACACAGCGAGAGAGGGAACACAAGCAGGGGGAGTGGGAGAGGGAGAAGCAGGCTTCCCGCCAAGCAGGGAGCCCAATGCGGGGCTCGATCCCAGGACTCTGGGATCGTGACCTGAGCCAAAGGCAGACGCTTAACGGCTGAGCCACCCAGGCGCCCCTGGCATTTATTTTTTTAATTTTTATTTTTTAATTTTTTTAAATTTAATTTTATTTTATTGTTATGTTAGTCCCCATACAGTACATCGTTAGTTTTTGATGTAGTGTTCCATGATTCATTGTTTTTGTATAACACCCAGTGCTCCATGCAATACATGCCCTACTTAATACCCACCACTGGGCTAACCCATCCCCACACCCCCGTCCCCTCTGAAACCCTCAGATTGTTTCTCGGAGTCCACGGTCTCTCATGGTTCGTCTCCCCCTCTGATTCCCCCCTTCATTTTTCCCTTCCTTCTCCTAATGTCCTCCATGCTATTCCTTATGTTCCACAAATAAGTGAAACCATATGATAACTGACTTTCTCTGCTTGACTTATTTCACTTAGCATAATCTCCTCCAGTCCCATCCATGTTGATGTAAAAGTTGGGTATTCATCCTTTCTGATGGCTGAGTAGTATTCCATTGTATATCTGGACCACATCTTTATCCATTTGTCTGCTGAAGGGCATCTTGGCTCTTTCCATGGTTTGGCTATTGCGGACATTGTTGCTATGAACATTGGGGTGCATATGGCCCTTCTTTTCACTACATCTGTGTCTTTGGGGTAAATACCCAGTAGTGCAATTGCTGGGTCAGAGGGTAGCTCTATTTTTAATTTTTTGAGGCACCTCCACACTGTTTTCCAAAGTGGCTGTACCAACTTGCATTCCCACCAACAGTGTAAGAGGGTTCCCCTTTCTCCACAACCTCTCCAACGTTTCTTGTCAATTTTTGAAAACTGGCATTTTATACTGGGGAAAGAAATCACTGCAAGTAGTTATTTTATTTTAAAAACAAGAGTAAGGGGCACCTGGGTGGCTCAGGCAGTTAAGCGCCTGCCTTCGGCTCAGGTCATGATCCCAGGGTCCTGGGATCAAGCCCCGCATCGGGCTCCCTGCTCGGCGGGAAGCCTGCTTCTCCCTCTCCTACTCCCCCTGCTGTGTTCCCTCTCTCGCTGTGTCTCTCTGTGTCAAATAAATAAATAAAATCTTTTAATAATTAAAAAAAATTAAAAAATAAAAACAAAAGTAAATGGTATGTTCTGCTTCTTCCTGAACCTAAAAATGTCATAGTTAAGATACTGCCTTCATGCTTAGCAAGCATTATAAATGTTGACTAATTAATCTCACAGCTAGAAATTTACCCAAGAAATAATTTAACAAAAGAAAGCACCTAAAACCTCATAGATGTTTATCATAGTGTTATTTATAATAATGAAATATTAAGAATAGTTTAAATTTCCAACAAGGGAATTATTACCTTAGTTACAATATATAATAAATTATGCAGAATTAAAATTAGAAAATATTTATGAGTATAGCAAATAAAGGAATAAAGCAAAATATAATAGGTGTATAAGGGATTTTAAATTTTTATTCAACTTTATTGAGGTAAAATTTATATGCAGAATACACCCACTTAAAAAGAGTATATATACTAGTATTATAATTCTGTACATATATTATATTGTATATAGCATATATATACAAAAAAAACCAGAAATGGAATACATGCAATTAAAACTGACATTGAGTTAGGATGATGAGATTATAGATATTCTTTTATTTGTTATTACTTTAATGTTATGTTATTTTTAGGTTTTAAAAAAATCTTTGATTAGCTTTTTTATTTTGGGGGGAGAGGCAATCACTAAAAACAAAATTTTATTTATTTATTTTATTTATTTTTACTTTTTACTTTTTATTTATTTTTATTATTATTATGTTCAATTAGCCAGCATAGAGTACATCATTAGTTTTTGATGTAGTGTTCAACGATTCATTAGTTGCTTATAACACCGGGTGATGGGTATTAGGGAGAGCATGTGTGGTGATGAGCACTGGGTGTTATACGCAACTATTGATTAGCTTTTTTACAAAAACATAGGTTAGGGAGGAAAATAACAAAGCCAGGCAAATGCAAGAGAATTCTAAATTAATCAGTAACAATTAGGTATTGCTAACATTTTCACTTTGCATTCAGGCTGCTTTTCAAAAGCCCTCAAGTTCAGAAGTCTCTCAAAAATATACATAAAATAATTACTGAGATCACAACATTGAGTCACAGTGTACTTATGGAAAACCTTACCATCAACTGCCACCAATACAGCAGTCCGACCTTTTTTTTCATGTTCAGTCATGGAATCATCTACATCATTGTTAATAACAAGACCATTTCTAGTCATCCACTCCCGGTTACCAATGAGGACTTTGTACTGCTGGGCATTAAGAGCATCTGAAATAAAGTACAGAAAGAACATTTAGTGAGATCGTTTAATATTTATAACAACCCTGTGAGGTATGTTCTTCCTGTCTAACCTTACACAGTCACTATGTTGTATTTTTGGTAGACCACAGCCTACAACAGTGATTTCCAAATTTTCAAGGAACATACTTTGCTCTTCTATGCTTTTGGGCCTTTGCACATGTTGCTGTCTCCACCTGGAATGTCCTTACCCCTCCTCTCCAGTTATCAAACTCCATCATATTCTTCAAGAGCCAGTTCAAATGCTTCTTTCTTGGTGAAGCTTTCCCTTTGATCTTCCACACAAATGAATTAAATCCAAAATATTTATTGTGCATCAGTAGCTGATTGTAGTAGTAGTAGTTGGATGGAAACATACAACTATACTGATGTCTCATTTTATTTTTTTTTATTTTTTTATTTATTTAAGACAGAGAGAGACCAGGGGCGCCTGGGTGGCTCAGTTGGTTAAGTGACTGCCTTCGGCTCAGGTCATGATCCTGGAGTCCCAGGATCGAGTCCCGCATCGGGCTCCCCGCTTGGCAGGGAGTCTGCTTCTCCCTCTGACCCTCCTCCCTCTCATGCTCTCTGTGTCTCATTCTCTCTCTCTCAAATAAATAAATAAAATCTTAAAAAAAAAAAAAAAAAGACAGAGAGAGACTGAGAGTGAGCATGAGCAGGGGAGAGGGGCAGAAGCAGGTTCCCCACTGAGCAGGGAGCCCAACACGGGGCTCAATCCCAGGACCCTGGGATCATGACCTGAGCTGAAAGCAGCCGCTTAACTGACTGAGCGACCCAGGTGCCTCCACTGATGACTCATTTTAAACATGTGACCACTAACTTTACGCAAGTCCTTAGAGTTGTCTGGCAATTCTACACTTCCCCAGTCCATTCATTTTCCGTTCCTTCTAGAGGGCTATTTTGTACCTTCTCTTCTCCCACCCTCATCTATGGCCAGATGATGAATCTGCTTCCTACTTCAGAAAGAATTAAAAGCAATCAGAAGAGAACTTCAAGCTCTCACTGCCACAGCTAACCAGCTGCCTGTGCCTACGTACACACCAATCTAGCTTCTCTTCTATTCTAAACGGCCCCTGCTCCTATTTAAGACCAACCTCTCCACTTACGTACTAGACCCCCTTCCTTTGCTTATTCTAGAACATCTCTCCTACAATTCTCTCCTCCTTCTCCTGCATAATCACATTTTCTATCTCTGTTGCACATAGTCCTATCTTTAAAAACAAAACAAAACAAAACAAAAAAACCTCTCTTGATCTCACTTAACTCTTTACTACTGCCCCAAATTTCTGTTTCTATACACAGCAAAACTTCTTGGAAGTGTTGTCTCTATTGACTATCTCCAATTCATATCTTCCCAAATTCTTTTGTGAACCCACTCCAATAAAGCTTTTGTCTCTACTACTCCAAAGAGTTGTTCACACAGTATGCCAGTGACCTTTACTTTCATAAACCTAATGGCTAATTATTGTTCCTCATCTTACTTGCCTTATTAGCAGCATTTAACACAGTTGATCGCTCTCTCCTTCTTGAAATACTTTCTTTCCTTGGCTTCTAGGACACCAAATTCTTATGAGTTACCTCTTCACTTACCACTTCTTCTCAGTCTTCTTTGCTGATCTCCCTGATCTCTTAACTTATCGTATTGTAGGGCTCAATCCTTAAACCATTCCCCCCCCATCTACTCTCACTCCTTGGTGATCTTATCCAGTCTCATATCTTTAAATACAATCTATACCAGCTTTGTCCAACAAGATTTGGAAATGTTCTGTATCTGCGGTTTAATACAGTAGCCACTAGCAACATGTGGCTATAGAGCAGTGAAATGTGGCTAGTATGGCTGAAGGGCTGAACTTTAAATTAAATTTTTTTTAAGTTTACTTATGTATTTCTTTTAAGTAATCTCTACACCCAACGTGGGGCTCAAACTCATGACCCCAAGATCAAGAGTCACATGCTCTTCCGACTGAGCCAGCCAGGTGCCCCTGAATTTTAAATTAAATTTAAATAATTTAAGTTTAAGTAGTCACATGTAATGAATGGCTATCATACTGGAAGGCCCAGATCTATAGGTGGACGACTACCAAATCTATGTCTCCAACCTACTCTGTTTCCTTGAACTGCAGACTTGTGCAGCCAACTGCCTACTTGTTATTTCCACTTATATGGCACTTGACTATCTAATAGGCACTCAAATTTAACATGTAAAAAACTGATCTCCTGATCAGTTCTCCTCAATATTGCCCTTCCAATGGTCTTCCCCATTCTACTTAAATGGTAACTTCATCCTCCTAAAATGTTTAGGCCACAAACCTTGGCATAATTCTTGACTCCTGTTTCTCCCATACCCCACATCCAATCTGTGAGAAAATTTGTCAGCCAGCTCTCCCTTCAAAACACATTCAGATTCTGACCACTTCTTATGATCTCTACTGCTACCACATTGGTCCAAACCATTCTTATCTTTCACCTGGATTATGGCAACAGCCTACTAACTCATCTCCCTGCTTCTGTCCTTCCCCCTATTGCTCCAAGAGTGTATTTTTATCACAGCAGCCAGGGTAATACTTATAAAACATTAAGTTGGATTCTGTCACTCCTATGCACAAAACTCTCCAATGGCTTCCCATCTCAAGGGTAAAAGCCAAAATTCTTTCAATGTCCTTACATAATCTAGTCCTGTACTACTCTCTAACCTTATCTCTTACCCCCTTCCCACTCATTTACTCTGCTCCAGGCACACTGTTCTCCTTGTTGTTCCTCAAACTAGGCTTGGGTACTTAACATCCCTCCTACCTGGAATGCTCTTGTCACAGATATTCACATAGCTTTCTCCCTCCCCCTTCTCAGGTTTTTGAACCTGAGGACTACCCTGATCATCCTATGTAAAATAGGACCCAATACTCACAGCATTCCCTATACCCCTCTACCCTTCTTTATTTTCCTCTACAGCACTATCTCCATCAGACATATTATATTTTCTTATCTCTTTGCTCACTGTTTTGTGTTCTCCCACCAGGAAAATAAGTTCCAAAAGATAGTGACTTTGTCTATTCTGCTGTTGATTCTTTAGGGTCTTGAACAGTGCTTAATAAAAGGTGTCAAATGAACAAAATTACTATGTGTCAGTGCTTGGTACTGGAAGTTCACAAATAATAAATTGTTGGTAGAATCAGGTAAATAAAGTATTATCATGCAGTGTACCTAGCACAAAAACACAGAGATTAAGTACAGTTATGATTTAAAAAGAAGAGCAAATATCTCTGCCTATACATGTCAGTCAGCAAAGGCTTCACTGAAGAGATATGTGAGCTGACTTTTGAAAAATGAAAATAAGTTCATGAGGTAGATGCCACTGTAGACAACAACATTACCCAGAGGAAACAGTGAATGAAATGATCTAATAAGCATGAAACAACACAATGTAAAAAGGAACTGTAAGTAGTTCCATATGAATGGAACACAGAGTACATGGAGGTCAGTGGAAAAAGACAAAATGGGTGATGTAGGCAGGCAGGAGACATATCATGGGGAACGGACCTGGAACAAAGTCTAGAGAGACTGGTCTTAAGTCCCACAGGAGACAGCCAGCAAGCCAGGATCCCTAACAGAATCGAACTGATAGGGTTTAGGATACAAGCAAACCTCCAAAACAAAAATTTTCTGAGGGGTGGGCATAACTTTTATCACATTCCTCCAAAGGTTCATGATTCAAAAATAAATTATAAACCACTATAATAAAAGGTACTAGTCAGACAGTTATATAATCATATTTGCAGGTTAGCAAAATCACTCAAGCACAAATGGGTAGGGAGGTGCTAGAACACTTAGGTGGGTATATTATGTTTTGGGGCAGATGGATAGACAAACCAGAAACTCAGAAAACAGGCCTTGGCTAGAGATGTGGATTTTGGAGTGCCAGTAGAAGCCTACAGATGGCAGAACAAGCAATAGACATGAAGGAAATTGTACAGAGAGTATATAAAATGAGAAAAAGACAAAGAACAAAACCCTGGGGATACCCAACATTTGAGAGCAGGAGAAAAGAGGAATCAGAGGAGGATTGGAAGCAACAGCCAGGTAGGTAAGAGGATAATTTAGAGAATGAATGGTCATGAAATTAAAAGAAAGAGCTTTAGGAAGGAAGAAATGGTCAACATTCTCAAATGCCTTAGGCATTTGAGGTCATGCAGGATGCAGACTGAGAAGAAACCACTGGAGTGAGTACTGAACAAGGTCATCAATGCACTTAGAAAAAACAGTTTCAGTAATATGGATGGGGCAGAAGCCAGGCTGTGTGGTGAATAAGTGAATTCAGCAAACCTAGACTACTCTTTCTAGAAGCTTAGATATAAAGGAAAAAAAGAGACAGGATACAGTCTAAAAGGGATTACAGTGATAGTGATGGAAGAAATGTTTGTATGTTTAGCAGAAGGAGCTAGTAAAGAGAGTGGGAAAATAAAGAAGCGAGGGGATGTAACAGAGTAAGGTCCCTGAAGAATCAAGAGAGGGTGGGATCTAGAGCAAAGATGATGGGATTCATTATGCAGGATGAGGGATACCTCTTCTCCTGAAAAAGGAATCATGCTTGGCAAAAAGTTGACAGACCAAATGTCTGAGAACCTTAATTTTCCATGTGAAAAATAAACCTGATAACTTGCTTAGGGAACAAGGGAGAAGGCCACGGTATCTCGTAAAAGATATAAAAGGTTTAGAGTAGCTGTGGTAAGAAATAAAAGAAAGATAGCTGAACTAATATGGAAGATCAGCTACGACTAGAATTCAGCACCCTATGGTAGAATCAAGGAGCAGCACAGTTGGGAAATGTTCTTGAGTAACTCAAGTGAAGTGACCAGAAGGCCTATGGTAAAATTATTTGACAGAATGAAACCATGATGCCAATTTTTGTTTCTTATCTAACAGTTCAGGATTATAAAGGTAGACATCTGTTAATATTTGTCCCATAATTGGTACTATGAAGAAAATTAGCTTACTTGAGAGCTGGGCATCAATAATCATGGAAGATGAAGTTGATGACTGTTCATTACTTGCACCAATTTGAACCAGGGATGCATTTTTAATATTATTTTCCTCTATCTTCCAGTTATTCTTATGTAGCAAGCCTTCAATATTGATGACTTTACAGCTAATACCACAGCCTGGCACAACCTGGAAATCTACGCAGGTACCCAAGGTTTCAGTGTCCAGCTCCTAACAAATAGAAACAGAAGGATTTCTTCTGCTGTTCTAACAATCCAAGGTCATCAACAGCACAATCAAGGATTACTGCTGGTTAATTCTAAATGTTTAGACACATGCTGCATGCCCGGTTAATTCTAAATGTTTAGAACAAAACATCAGAATTGTTTATTTTAATCGCACTCTCTAAAATTTATACCAAGTTTAGAGAAAGAAAACATGGAAGCTTTACCAGTATTCTCTGCCCTTTCCAGTAGAGAATTACAAGTTAAATATTTAATTCTACTGTCAAGTCAGATTTTCTATTCAGTACAGGGCAAAGGGTAACAAAGAACAGGGCCTTTAGTTACCAGAGTGCCTCTCTAGTATGATTCTGTGTCCTTAGTAAGCCAAAGAATTTTGGTGGCCATCATTGTTTCCTGGCTCTTTATATCTTCATCCTCTCTGTTGTTTGGTTTGGGTGTAAAGAAGCCAGGTCAATAAAATAGTAAATTGGTAAAAAGGAAAGAACACCAATGATAGGAATTGCCACATCATAACTGTAAAATTATGAGATAATTTACAAAGAACTTACACAAATCAGTGAAAAAAAAAGGTAAACAATCCTATGAAAAACCAGGCAAAGGATACAAGCAGAAAAGTTACAGAAAAAGAAATTCAAATGGCCAATGAAAAGATGTTTAACCCAATTTATAATTATGGAAATGCAAAGCAAATCATCAATGAGTAAATATTTTTTTATTTATTAAATTGGAAAAAATAAAGTAAGAATGTGGGGAAATGAGCACTAATAACTTTTGGTGAAAGTATAAACTGGTACAACCCTTCACATGGGTATTGGTAATATTTGCTATGTGGGCATTGGTAATATTCATCAGAATTTAACTGCATGTATCCTTTGATCTAGCAATCGCATTGATAGGCATTTAACATAAATATAAACTTGCAAAAGCTGACAAGAACATTAACCGTACACTCTAAGAGACAAAAAAAAAAAAACAATCATACAGTAGAACACAATATAGCCATTAAATATAATGAGGCAGATCTATATGTCTTAATATGGAAAAATCATTCAATAAAATAAAAAAAAAAGGTACCAAAGATTGGTCACTGTGTGACCTTTCTACATGAAGTCTAAAACGTAATAAATGCATATATGTTCAGATATGTATTTAAAATAGTTAACAAATGCACACTTTTGGGACTATACTAAAAATGACTGAATTGTACAATTTATAATGAACTTTAGAGTATGTGAATTGTATCTCAGTAAAGCTGTTACAGTAGTCCTCCCTCCCCCATCCACGGTTTCACTTTCCTTGGTTTCAGTTACTCGTGGTCAACTGTGGTCTGGAAGCAGATGATCCTCTTTCTGACATAGTGTCAGAAGGTTGACTGTAGCCTAGCACCAAGTCACAATGCCTACATCATTCATCTCATTTCATCTCATCACACAGGCATTTTACCATCTCACATCATCACAAGAAGGGTGAGTACAGTACAATAAGGAATTTTGAGAGAGAGAGAAAGACCATAGTCACATAACTTTTATTACAGTATGTTATAATTATTCTATATTATTAATAGTTATTGTTGTTAATATCTTACTAATTTATAAATTAATTTGTAAATTAATTTACATTGATATTTAAATTAATTAATTTTAATAATATAATTTGTGATATTTTAAATTAGTATTAATAAAATATAACATACATTATAATCTCTTGACTAATTTATAAATTAAACTTTATCATAGGTATGTATGTATAGGAGAAAACATAGTATATATAGGGTTCAGTACTCTGCAGTTTCAAGCATCCACTTGGGTCTTGGAACATATCCCCTGCAGATAAGGAGAGACTACTGTATTTTAAAAGACTGCTAACAGATTAACACTTGTTAAACTCTAGAGAGAGGAATTATGAAAGGGGGCAGGGAATGAGGCTTTCCTTCTTCATTATGTAACTCTCTGTATGCATTACGTTTTAATTTTTTAGTCAACAGGGGTTATCCGTGTGATAAAATTATAGTTAATTTCTGCTTTCATCTTTATACTCTTCTGTATAAAGAAACTAACACATATTCTAAAATAAATTGAGAAAATACAAGTCTCCCGAGCCTCCTACCAACTATATATGTAAATCACAAACGCCAGTTTGGATTTGGTCTGTGTAATTCCTGTAGAGGACAACTACATTAATAAACAAAGGAAAAATTGTACCTGCTTGCAGTACTTGGTTATGGCTGCTCCTAGAGGGTGTTCACTGTTACTTTCAGCAGTTCCCACGATGGCCAGGATCTTACTGCGTGATATTCTGTTACTTTCCACTAGAATCTTTACTTGGTTCACTACTGGGGTTCCATGGGTAATGGTTCCAGTCTTATCAAACACCACTACCTTCACCTGTAAGAAAATTAAAATACACTGCACCTATATGACTTGATAGTCCTTAATACTACCTTTCCAAAAATAAGAAATAGGTTTACTTTGACAGATGAATATTTTGTTTCTTAATAAATTGACCTTTGACTTAATTGGAGTTGAACTGTCTTTGAGTGAGCAAAAGTAAGGGAGAATAAGGGAAAAGATACTCTAAGTTACATCTAATAGCCCTCCCTTGCAAATGTTCAACCATACTGTGAATATATGTTAAACAACTAGAGCTAATTGTTAATAGTTGACTGTTAATAAGTACTTAAGAATTGACTCTGCCTCAGGGAAAGAGAAAAGCTTTCAATACTAATGAATTCCAGAACTGTAGTGGAAATCTGGGCAGTAGGCATATGATTATAAGAGAAAGGTAAGTAATTAAGTTGAAGTGAGCACCAGATAAGCACTGGTTTGCTTTGACTTTATTGGGTCTAGATGAGAAGCTTGGCCTGAGAAGAGACAGCTCAGTGAACCCATGAGGGAAATTGAGCCCAGACAGGAAAAAGGAAGAATCTGGACTTAGAGAACACAGTCACCCCACAGTAAAATTGGAATACAAACCTTGAAAAATGAATAGCTTGAGGAACCAAGATGAAAAGAGATATAATAATGAAATACAAAGCATAATTCTGAACAAGAGAAAAAATAGCTATAAAGAGTACTATGGAAACAACTGAGGAAACTGGAATATGGACTCATGGTTAGATAACAGTATTACAGCAATGTCAATTTCTTGATTTTGATCTCTGTACTATGATTATGTAAGAGAATGTCCTTGTTCTTAGGAAAGGAACCTGATATCTGCAGTAAAGGATATACAGGAGTTCTTTATGCTGTTCTTTCAATTCTTAAGTTTGAAATTATATCAAAGTCAATAAAAAATTACTATAGCCACTAACAGCTTGTATTCACTGGTTATATGAGGTTCCAAATCTGTTCTAAGCTGTGTTCTGTGTTTACTACATGCATCTGTATATAGTTTATTATCCTCACAATAAGAACATATTAGAAGGAACATGGTTTTAGTTGAAGTCAAGTAGCCTTGATTGAAATTGTTTTGGAAATCCTAATATGAGAGAGATGAGGGATAAGATTATATTTTTGAAGTCATAGCTGCAAACTGTCAGCTAGTGGGAAAGGCAAAGAAACTGCAATGTTACTATAAGCACCATCTCACGGTGAAGAATACAAACATGGGGTCACATTTTTCCTGGGCAAATACCCCTTCTGTCTTCCTGACCTGAAGACATTTCTAATCTAAACTGGAAGAGGACTCCACTTTTTCCACATCAGGGTCTGCTCTGAGAAAGTAGGCCTGGAGTAGTTTTAGAGATCTTAGATAACTAAGACCAATCCAGAACGGAACCAAAATAACACCCTTCCTACCTCAACCCTCAGGATAGTCCCAGAAGAAGCTCGGCTTATGGACCATGTAGAAATAACTCTGGATTCTCTTTCTCAATAGGGGTGCTATTGCCAGTTTGGATGGGACAATTCTTAGTTCTGGGAACTATCTTACCTTATGAGCCATCTCCAATGGCTCGCCACCTTTGATTAGTATGCCATTTTGAGCGCCTACTCCTGTACCCACCATCACAGCAGTCGGAGTGGCTAGTCCCAGTGAACAGGGGCATGCAATGCACAGAACTGTGATAGAGGCTTGGAAAGCAAAGCGTATTATCGTTTCTGTTCGGGAGATACTTCTGTTATATCCCTTTAGGAGAAAGGCATGAATTTTGGTTATTGATCTAGAGCTGTATAAAACAAAAGGAACAAAGCTTAACTCTATTTAAATAAAACCACATTTTTCAAGTCACACATAATCCTACTTAGCTGCCAATGTATACAATTTGGTTACTAGTAAAAAAAAAACACCTTTTTTCTTCTTGTATGAATATAAGAAACTGCGACATTACTGGTAAACAAGTCATAGTCCTAAAATTAGGAATTCAATTTTGCGGATTCCAGAGTTACAAACTATGCAGTTCATCTAAAGAACATGAAAGTCAGCTTTTTACCTCTATATTGAGAATGAGTGCTTTTACTAGGGATTTTCAAAAATAGCTGCAAATATGGGACCTAATTCTCAGCAAATCTGATCCTGAAGAAAAAGAATTTTGAATCTCTGTATACTAGGACCATAAATCTGCCTTTCACACTATACTTTAAAGACAATGGAAAAATCACCCAGCATGCAAAGGAAGCTTACTCCTATTTCAGTAAAATTCTTTTGAACATAACAGTGTGAACTGAGTATATCAGGTAGTATACAGCTCTTAGTGACATTGAATATTTGCTGTGTGAGTAAATACAACCGACAGTATTAGGGGAAATCTCCTAAGCACTCCCTGAACTCATGAGAAAAATCCCTAAGGGATACACATTCCAAAATACTTCTCAGCAATCTTCTTGTTCAATGTGTAATTAGCCAATGTGAATCACTTAAAAAAATTTTTAGGGGTGCCTGGGTGGCTCAGTCGGTTAAGCAGCTGCCTTCGGCTCAGGTCATGATCCCAGGGTCCTGGGATCGAGCCCCGCATCGGGCTCTCTGTTCAGTGGGGAGCCTGCTTCTCCCTCTCCCTCTGCCTGCTGCTCCCCCTGCTTGTGCTCTCTCTATCTTTTAAAAAGTTTTTATATTATACTAATGACCATATATCATGAAGTAGATACATAGTTTTTTGATTCTACCTGTTCTATTTTTTTTTTTACATTCAGAATTTTTATTTCAAAACAAAGAACCACAGTAACATTATAACAGAAAAATCCACTTGGAAACATTCACAATCTGGTCACTGAGAAATGGGAAAACTTCCACACTGCATTACTGCCAACCCACTGTTTTTGAGGACCCAGAAGCACAGGTGCAATTAGAAGAAGTCACCTGTTCCAACAAAGTCCCATTCCATAGCTCTGTGAGTTTTTATCCCAAGGCTCAACAACCAGAGGGAACCATGAGAACTGGTAACTAAAATACTGTCATAGGCAAGGGTTTGGCTAAAGGGCCTGGAATGTGTAAGCACAAAGGAGAGAAAGGGAGATCAAGCAACATATGAAAAGGGGAAAAGGCAGTAACTGTCATGGGGCCCAATTTCCATTTTTAAAAATACTAGGAAACTAGATGATCTGTGGAGGTGTCCGTGACCTGTGGCAAGCATAAATCCCTCCATCTCATCTAACTCCCTGAAATGTTCCAGAGTTAGAAGTCTTCGTTTTTTATCCCCTTAAAAGAAAACCCCCCTCTCCCCCACAATTCCCCTCCAGTGCCTCCAAGAGGCCACATGTCCTGATCTCACACTCTTCTTAACTATTTCCATTGTCTGGGTCTAGAGCAAGACAGAGTCCTCCACCCTCAATCTCAAGATTTAAGGAGTTCTCCCCCAACTCTCCAACAAGGAAAGGTAGCCACATGGGACAGAACACTAAAGTTTGGAAAAAAGCCATAGACACAAATTCCACAGAGCAGAGGCAGTGTCATTTATACACAGAGAGATGTTTAACAGATTCTATCCAAAAGGGGGTTGTAGGAACACAGAGGAAACAAGCTACCAATAAACTACTTCCAACTAGAGCAAAGTGACAGTACATATACATTCATACTCTCTCAAGTGTGGGCTACACTGCACATCTACTCACACTATCTCAAATGTATGGGCCCCTAAGGGCACTTGACCTAATACAATGGAAACATGGTAACAAGGGTAAGTTGACATGATAACAGATGAAAAAGCATATGATGATGCCAAAGCAACAACATACATCAACAAGATAATAATCGTTCAGGAAAAATCCTCTCCCAGAGCTGAGGTTACAAATTCAAAGTTAGCTATGAACATTCTCCTCTGAATTCTTTTAAAGCTATGGCTTACAACAAAATAAAAATCCACATCAATAAGAGAAAGAATAAGAATCATACCATCATTTCAATAGATGCAGAAAAAGCATTTGACAAAGTACAACATCCATTCGTGATAAAAACACTCAACAAGTAGGGTTAGAGAGAATATACCTCGACATAATAAAGGCCATTTATGAAAAACCCACAGCTAACATCATCCTTAATAGAGAAAAACGGAGAGCTCTTCCCTAAAATCAGGAACAGGACAAGGTTATCCACTCTAACCATTTTTATTCAACACAGTACTAGAAGTCCTAGCCACAGCAGTCAGACAACAAAAAGAAATAAAAGGCATCCAAATCGGTAAGGAAGAAGTAAAACTTTCACTATCTGAAAGTTATATAGAAAACCTGAAAGACTCCACCAAACAACTGCTAGAACTGATAAACAAATTCACTGAAGTAGCAGGATATAAAATCAATCTACAGAACTCTGTTGCATTTCTACACACCAATAATGAAGCAGCAGAAAGAGAAATTAAGAAAATAATCCCACTTACAATTTCACCAAAATAATAATATCCCTAGGAATAAACCTAACCAAAGAGGTGAAAGACCTGTACTCTGAAAACTAAAACACCGATGAAAGAAATTGAAGATGACACAAAGAAATGGAAAAATATTCCATGCTCATGGATTAGAAGAACACCTATTATTAAACACATATTATTAAAATGTTTATACTACCCAGGACACCTGGGTGGCTCAGCTGGTTGGGTGGCTGACTCTTGATTTCAGCTCAGGTTGTGATCTCAGGGTCCTAGGCTCCATGCTCAGCAGGGAGTCTGCTTGAGGATTTTCTCCCTCTTCCTCTGCCCCTCCCCCTGCTGGTGCTCACTCTCTCCCTCTAAAATAAATAAATCTGTAAAAAAAAGTCTATATTACCCAAAGCAATCTACAAATTTAATGTAATACCTATCAAAATACCAACAGCATTTTTCACAGAACTAGATCAAACAATCCTAAAATTTATATGGAACCACAAAAGACCCCGAATAGCCAAAGCAATCTTGAAAAAGCAAAATAAAGCTGTAGGCGTCGTAATTCCAGGCTTCAAGTTATATTACAAAGCTGTAGGAATGAAAACAGTATAGTAGTGGCACAAAAATAGATACATAAACCAAGAGAACAGAATAGAAAACCCAGAAATAAACCCACAATTATATGGTCAATCAATCTTCAACAAAGCAGGAAAGAATATCCAGTGGGAAAAAGTCTCTTCAACAAACGGTGTTGGGAAAACTGGACAGCGACATGCAAAATGAGGAAACTGGACCACTTTCTTACACCATATAAAAAAATAAATAAATTCAAAACGGATGAAAGACCTAAAACTGACACAGGAAACCATCAATATCCTAGAGCACAACACAGGCAGCAACCTCTTTGACCCAGACCGTTGCAACTTCTTACTAGACACGTCTCCGGAGACAAGGGCAAAAATGAACTATTGGGACTTCATCAAGATAAAAAGCTTCTGCACAGCAAAGGGAACAGTCAACAAAACTAAAAGGCAACCGACAGAATGGGAGAAGATATTTGCAAACAACATATTCTGGTAAGGGGTTAGTATCCAAAATCTATAAAGAATTTACCAAACTCAACACCCCCCCCCAAAAAAAAACAACAAAAAATCCAGTCAAGAAATGGGCAGAAGACAGGAATAGATATTTCTCCAAAGAAGACATACAGATGGCCAACAAACACATGAAAAGATGCTCAACATCACTCATTATCAGGGAAATGCAAATCAAAACCACAATGAGATACAACCTCATACCTGTCAGAATGGCTAAAATCAACAACACAAGAAAAATACGGGTGTTGGTGAGTATGTGGAGAAAACCCCTCTTACACCATTGGTGGGAACTGGTGCAGCCACTCTGGAAAACAGTATGGAGATCCCTCAAAAAATTAAAAACAGAACTACCCTACGGCCCAGCAATTGCACTACTGGGTATTTATCCGAAGAATACAAAAACACTAATTCAAATGGATACATGCACCCCTATGTTTATGGCAGCATTATTTATAATAGCCAAGATATGGAAGCAAGCCAACTGTCCATCAACTGATGAATGATTAAGAAGATGTGGTATATATTTACAATGGAATATTACTCAGCCATCAAAAAGCATAAAATCTTCCCATTTGTAACCGCATGGATGGAGCTAGACAGCTAGCATTATAGCTAAGCAAAATAAGTCAGTCAGAGAAAGACAAATACCATATGATTTCACTTATATGTAGAATTTAAGAAACAAAACAAACAAACAAAGGGGAAAAAAAGCTAGAGAGAGTGGGACAAGCCAAGAAACAGACTCTTAACTATAGAGAATAAACTGATAGTTACCAGAGGGGAGGTGGATAGAGGGATGAGTTAAACAGGTGATGGGGATTAAGGAGTGGACTTGTCATGATGAGCACTGGGTGATGTATGGAATTATTGAATCATTATACTGTATACCTGAAACTAATATAACATTGTATGTTAACTAGCTGGAATTAAAATTAAAACTTTCAAAAAAATAAAAATCAACAATTAAAATCTCCTAAAAAACAAAATTGGGTTGCTCATTTGGAGGTCTCCCCCACCGGATGGGTGGTTAGGAGTAGTTTAAAAAAGAAAAAAAAAAAAAAAGAAAAAAAAGAGTCCGCTACATGGGCAAGAACTTTTTTGGTCCACTGAAGGGAGAAAGGATTTCTAGAATTAATCTTCCCTTCTCTAGACTCCATCCAAAATTAGAATCCATCAACCACCATTAACTGCAATGCCTATTTTAGTAATCATCCTAGATTTCAAGTAATACTACATATAATCTTCAACAAAGAAAAAAGTTCCAAAGGAAACCAGTAGCTTCCTAATATAGGCACATGACTTTAACTGAGAAGTTAAACTTGAGAGTTTCCACCTGAAGGACAGGAATTGTTAAGAGGCAAATCTCACACACCACATCATGTACGCTTCAATAACATATTACATTTCTTTCTAGAGTCTTCCCTTCTTATTGCACCTTGACTTCTCCACTATTAAATCTTCCACCCTATAACCTCTCTTTAAGCACCTCCCTCTACACTCAATTTCCTTATGTTCTCATTATTTGGTAAAATTGCTTTACACTTAAAGAACTAAATATTTATGTAATAATACCAGAAGATAAATAAAACTCCAATTAATTTTTTCTGCAGAGCTGTATAGAAGCAAGGAAGGTGCTCTTATTTAATCCCTCTCTGCCCTCCACACTCATGTAGATCTGCTTCCTGTTAAGTCTGGGGTGGGGGAGACTGAACCTCACTCTTAACACTCCTGTATGTCCTTGTGAGGCAATATAGAACCCGAGGGAGGAAAAGCTGGCAAAGCTGTCATATGCCAAGCAGCCAATTCCTTTTGAAATTAAGGAAGGTTCACTTGGTCTCTCCTAAACAGAAGAGAATGTCCAAGCAATAAAATGCTTAAAAATCCACTGAAGATAAAACTAACTCCAGCACTGGGTTCCTCTGAGTGCTCATGAAGTGTGTGGGAAGAGAAAGGAATCAAGTAGCAGCATTCAGAAACAGTCCTGGGTTACAACCTGATGAGGTCTCTCTCTCTCTCTCAATCTCTCTCTCTCTTATTCAGGGAGAGTTTGCTTCTTCGTGTTGGTAGGGAGACAGGAAGGAAGCATGGCTTAGACCTCCTTAACGGGAAGGGTGCTGTTTATCTCCACAATGGGGCCTTTGTCAGCTCTACCGGCCTCTTTCACCTGCCATTCCAAGGCTTATGTAATTTCCTCAAAAGTCCTGCCATGGGTCTCAGGGACTAAACACCAAGAAGATAACAAGGAAGCCAGTGAAGACAATACAAACGCACGCTCCTAAACAGAATGCAGCTGCCCAACCAAAAAAGTTGGAGGTCCAGTTGGAAAAACCAGCCCCTGCCATTGCTGCTGGGTGGGGTCCCTGGCTAAAGAGTTTAGCCACAATACACCAGGGAATGGAGCCTGGACCAATTTCAAAAAAGGGCATGAAGACCAAGACAGCTGTAATACAGACAAAGCCCATTCAGTTATACTTGTCCTTTAATAACAATGAAAACAGTCATGAGAATGGAACAAAAAACCATCCGTCCAAGACCAGTCAGATGTAGTCTTCCTCCCTGCCCTTTCCATCAAAAACAGAGAAACTACCATGAAGACAATATTCACCACACCCACACCAATGGCTCCCCAACACCTGCATCTTTGAAGATTCCTATTCAGTAACAGAACACAGCACTGACTCCAGAGAGCTGCTGGGAGAGCTGGAGCATGGTGGAAACGACGATACGCTGTCAGTAGCTGCGCACACTGAAGAGCTCCAGCACGGTGACTTGCTTTTCTTGTGCGATCCTAGCACCCTCATTTTTCATCTCCCTGATGTCCTATCTGAGTCACATCCTGGGTACCCCACAATCACTAGAAGATCTCCTTGGCACTCTCCTCTTCCCTTCTGTTAATGACCAAGAACCTAGGACTTTTAGGGCAAAATGGAAGGGCTGTACTTTGTAGGACAGCTAGAATGATGGTGAAGTCCAACAGCAGAGGCCAAAGCTCTTCAATCCCCAAGATGACTTTCGACCAAATATGTAAGCCACCAGAATCCTGACAATGCCTAGCTGGTTAGGAATGCCAAAGCCCCCCGACCTGCCACCATGGGGCAGGTAGGAGATATCTCTCCAATGCACATAGGCACAAAACCTGTGCAGTATCTGCAGAAGAGGTCAATAATCTATTGGCCCAGGTTCAGCATTTCTTTTTTTTTTCCAAGATTCCATTCATTTACTTGAGAGAGAGAGAGAGAGAGAGAGAGAGAACGAGAGCACACGAGCAAGAGAGCACAAGCAGGGGGAGCAGCAGAGGGAGAGGGAGAAGCAGACTCCCCACCAAGCAGGGAGACCGAGGTGGGGCTCGATCTCAGGACCCCGAGATCATGACCTGAGCCGAAGGCAGCCGCTTAACCAACTGAGCCACCCAGGGGCCCCTCAGGATCAGCATTTCAACAGACTCCGCTAATTTGGAAAACCATAGGGCAGCCACCGGCAACAGCCAATAGGTTGACAATAAGCACCTGCCAAAGCTGTTGACAAAAAGTCCAGTGGAAAAGGAGCCAGTCATACCACTAATGGAGAAGATGGCCACAGACAAGGACCAAAGGGAAATGAGTAGCACCTGAGTGGGGGAGTCTTCTAACTTCTCTTCCAATGAATAATTGAGAAAATCCTTTATGATTGTCTCAGGAGCATTGATGACTGGAAAGAGCCAAACTGGAAAGAGTCTATTTTATCAATGGAGATGGCAAAGATCAGAGGTACTGTGACCTTCTGTGTCCCCATGGCCCTAATTTAATTCTTTTCCGATCTTCAGTAAATATATAGAAGTGAGATCCCAGAGACACCTCTTCTAGACAACAAAATCTTCAAAATGTTCTTCTTGGCGACAAGTGTCTCTTCAGGTCCCCAGTAAGGCTCTACATCTCACCCTCACTCTCCTGATTCTACTTGTTCTTTAACTGAAGGGACAAACAACATGGAACAGTGTACAGCGTGGCATTTTTAAAAATAAAGAAATACAACAAAATAAGACTTTCTTAGTAGTAATGACTTTATGGTGCTAGGTTCTTACAAAGTTCTCAAATACTTAAACTAAGCGTTCACCTAAGAGGTATTTATCTATACAGAAACAGTTGGAAGGGACTTTCATAGACATGAAAGCTTATGCTTTAATATATGTCATATGTGCATGTTTTCACCTACACTAATTCCAATCTTGCAATTTAGGTATTATTATCACTACATTACAGGTGACAAAACAGAAGTGACTTAAAGGTTATATAATATGAGGCACAATCCAGGTCTACTTTACTACTTTACAACACCATACTTTAGAGACTATCATAGAACTACAGAGGAACAGGCACTAATATTACCCTATATTTATAAAGCATTTAATAAATTACAAAGTGTTTCTGATATATCATCTTATTTAACTTTCACAACAACTGCAAGTTATGCAGGATGGGTATTATTAGAATCTCACTTTACAAATGAGGAAACTGAAGCTCAGAGAGAAATTAATTTGACCTAAGATCACACTGATGGTATATGGCAGAGCTGAGACCCCAAGGTTTTTCTCAATATTATCTACAGTCCTTTGAGAAAGCAGAGTCATGTTGAGAATGAGACTGGGTATAAAATATAAAAGTTCAGTACTTGCTTTGGGAAAATCATAATGAAAATAATGAAAAAGTAATAAAAATAATGAAAAAAAAATCTTTCCAGGAGGAAATTTTTATATTTATAGAAATGCAAATGTTATTCTTATTACTTTCCCATTCCAGGCCCATAAAGATACTAGTGATTATTAAAGTTATTTTCCAATTAATAGTTTATGCAAAAGATTCACAAACTGTTTTATGTATGGTAAAGAGTTGTTACAAGTCACTTACAGGAAAGTAGGTCTCCACAATTTCAAAATTCAGAAATCCAATTATAATCCAAACCAAGAGGGTAGCGATGGAAACAATAACAATAAAAGGAACAAAGTAGCCACTGAGTTTGTCTGCAAACTGCTGGATAGGAGCCTAGAATATTAATAATAACAATAATAATAATAATACATGTATCAAAGTCTCCTTTTTTGATAATGAATACAGAGTATATTTGGTACTGCATACAAATATTTTAATAATCTCCCTATTAATGCAACTGGAGTTAAAGGAAAACATAAACACTAGATCAAGATTCACACTGAGCAGTCTTTTAAAAAAAATACTTTCTGTTTCTCCCAGGGAATTAAGTTACCTTTGATGTTTGTGCCTCTTCCACAAGCTTAACAATTTGAGAAAGCGTTGTGTCAGCTCCAACATGGGTTGCACGGATAAGTAGTGACCCATTCTGGTTAATGGAACCGGCGATTACTGTGCTGCCAGATTTCTTAGCCACAGGCATTGCCTCCCCTGTATAAGGAGTAAAGACAGATTTAGGGAGCATAAATACATACTATCTTGAAACATGCTGTTATTTATTAACTGTCAAAAATATGTAGAAAGGAGATTCTTACTTCATAGAATCTGGATAAATGCCTAGGTGAAGGTTGCCCTCCCTTTTTCCTTATGTCAGTTCTGGGCCAACCCCAGGGACACATATCTTAAACTAGAACAATCTATTAAGTCAGCTCTTATACGCAGAAACTTTTTTTTTTAAATATGGAACGCTTCACGAATTTGCGTGTCAGACACTTTTAAAGCTGCTCCCTAGTCTTAGATCATTGGTCCTCAATATGTTCCCAAGGAGCACTTAGAAATGTGGGAGTTCTTGTTTATAATAACTACTGGTGGAGCATGGGGTGCTCCTACTCCAATTTAGTGGGCCAGGGTCAGGGATACTAAATGTATTACAATGTGCATGCAGTCCCCCCAGAAGAATTGTCCCATCTGAACTGGCAATAGCACCCTATTGAGAAATACAGAGTCCGAAATTATTTCCTCATAGTCCATAAACTGAGCCTCTTCTGGGACTATCCTGAGGGTTCAGACAGGAAAGGTATTCTTTTGGTTCTGTTCCAGATTGGCCTTAGTTATCTAAGCTCTCTAACACTACTCCGAGGCCTAATTTCTTCGAGCAGACCCTGATGTGGAGAACCCAGAGTCATACTCCAGCTCCGACCAGACCAGTCTTTAGGGCAGGAAAACAAATAGGTATTTGCTCAGGAAAATCTGCCAAAGTCTCTTGGGCTCTACATCAGAATGAAACAACTGCCTTTGGTTACACATTCTAGTAATTAACAATCCTCAGTGAAAAAAGCTTTCAGTAGCATAATGAAAAAACACAAAGTAAATCTACAGAAATTTATTTAAAGTCTTAAAAAGAATTCCTATTCTCTTTACTCATCATTTAGTCATTCCATAGTTTCTACAAAAAGCTGTCCACCTTTTATTCCTGTTTTTTATTAACACTTTGGATTCACTTTACTTTCATGTCATGATCCTCTGAAAGAACATACCTGTGATAAGGGACTCATCTACCATAGAATGTCCTTCAATAACACGACCATCCACTGGAAATTTGCCTCCTGGAACCACTTTAATGATGTCTCCACGTTGAACGAGCTCCACATCCACTTGTTCTTCACTGGATAGGAGTTAAAATAAAAAGCACTGGGAAAATATGTTTCTCACTCTGATCTATCCATGCAAGCTTACTGGTTTATGTCAAGCTTGTGGCTCCATAATTGCTACCAATGGAAACTAGACCTAACATTTAAGCTGGGAGCTACAATGTCAGTCCTGTTTACTGTTGGGGAACAGCTCAGTACCTGGCACAAAGGATATATTCGTTTAGTAGTGACTAAAAGAATAAATGAAAGCTTTAGAAAATAATGTGCGGGGTTTTATTTAATTAAAAAATTTATGGGACACCTGGGTGGCTCAGTCGGTTAAGTGTCTGCCTTCGGCTCAAGTCATGATCCCAGGGTCCTGGGATCGAGTCCCACATTGGGCTCCGTGCTCAGCAGGGAGCCTGCTTCTCCCTCTGCCTCTGCCTGCCGCTCCCCTGCTTGTGCTCTCTTTCTCTCTCTCTGACAAATAAATAAATAAAATCTTAAAAAAACAATTTATTGTGTAAATTTTCCTACATAATTTTATGAGTATACAAATGAGAAATACAAAAGAATGAAATTTTTTTTAAAGATTTTATTTATTTATTTGACAGAGAGAGACACAGCGAGAGAGGGAACACCAGCAGGGTGAGGGGGAGAGGGAGAAGCAGGCTCCCCGCAGAGCAGGGAGCCCGATGTGGGACTTGATCCCAGGACCCTGGGATCATGACCTGAGCCGAAGGCGGTCGCTTAATCGACTGAGCCACCCAGGCGCCCAAGAATGAATTTTTTTTAAAAAGAATGAAATCTTATCAAGTCTTTAGCTCTAACTTCCAGTTTACAGGTGCCAGGAGGCTCTGGGCTCTGTGCTCAGCGCAGGGTCTGCTTGAGATTCTATCTCCTTCCCATTCCCTCCCCATCAGCTCTTCCCCATGTGCTCCTCCCCAACTCACGTGTGTGCACTCACTCTCACTCTCTTGCGCTCTCTCTCTCTCCCCCTCTCTAAAATAAATAAATAACTTTTTGGAGACAACAGGAGAAATGAGAATAGACTATATACATATTAGATGATCTTAAGATATTGTTAATTTTGTTAAATGCAATATGGTATTATAGTTACATAAGAATATGTCCTATTTTTAGAGATACTACAGGAATATTTAGCAATAAACCAACATGACTGGAATTTAAAATACTACTGCAACAATATAAAGATAGAATGAATAGATGAAGTTTGGCAAAATGTGAATAATTGTTAAATCTGGGAGATAGATGATGTGGGTTCATTATACTCTTCTCTCTACTTCTGGGTGTATTTGATATTTTTTGTAAGAAGTTAAAAAGATAAGGGGGAAGAATGAAAATAAATACCTTAAGAGAATATTATCAGAGTCAAGAGTTACAATAGTTGCTTCTGTAGCTTGTAGTGAAATTAGCTTGGCAAGAGCCTCTGATGTTTTGCCCTATAAATTAAAACAAACATGTTAACAATGCTAAGGAAGAAAAAGCTCAGGTTTTACCTAAAATAAAGATACAATACTTAACATTTGCCAAAAAGATAGCTTTAGGAATATTAATTAGTTCAAATTAGAAAATGTTTTACTTCAAAAATACGAAGTATACAAAATATAAAATGTATTATTAGGTATAATTTGTAAAAAAGTAACATAAATTAATAGGAAAACATCAGGAACTCAGGTACATGAGCAAAGGACATCATTAGGCAATTAATTTAAGAAGAAATAAAATACCTCCTGTGTAGAAAAATGTTTATTCCTGCTAATAATGGAAGAAATGCAAACAAAAGCAACTCTATGACACCATTTAATGCCTACTAACTTAGCAAGAATTTATACAGGAGTTAATGCTGATGAAGTTGTAGTAAAACTACTTCACTAACATATTCTTATTGACAAAAGAATGCTAAAACTTGTTGCATGAGCCACAAAAGGATTTATGCCCTTTACTCACATCCTTTGTAATTTATCCTAAGATACTAATTCAACAGAAATTACTATTAAACACGAATATGTTTAATGCAGGATTATCTAAAATTTAAAATGCGAAACAATCCAACTGAGAACAAAACCAAAATGGTTTAGTGAGTTACAGCACAATGATTTGACAGAATATTATTTAGAAAATACCAAATAATTATATCTGGACTGCAAAAAAGGGGAAAAAAACTTTCTAGCGTTAAGGATAAACCAGTATGTATACTATGTTTGCCACTCTGTAAAATATAAAGGTATGCAGAACAGAATTAGAAAGTAATTTCCATTATAGCAAGGGATTATGGGTGAATATTTTTTCCATCATTATTTTAAATCTTGTGGTCACATCAATTTTTCCATTAATAATGTGATATAAGTAAGTACTTAGCAAATGTCTCTCTCTTAAAATAAACATGGATATACTGTCCTATCTAAAGTATTAATTCCGTAAGTTCGGTAAATCTTCTAAAGGAATATTTAACTTAAAATGTTACCAAAATGGAAGCACTTCTTTTGTTAACTATATAAATCAATGTATATTTCCAAAAACTGGTCTAGAAAATATGATCACTTATCCATCCAAGATTTTAACAAATGTCACTCTTTCTTACTTTACCTTTGCTATATGTTCCAGCCACCGGCCTAGTGCAATAAACACAAATAGCATAGGAGGTGTATCAAAGAAAGTAATAGGGTTTACTTTGGCTCTTTCATACATTGCAACCAGAAGAATAACCAAAGAGTAGGCAAATGCAATGGTGGTTGCCAGCACAATCAGTACATCCATATTTGCAGTTTTATGCTTCAGTGCTTTGTAGGCCTGAATGTAGAAGTACCAGCCTCCAAAAAACTGTAATATAGAAACAATAATTATTGCTGTTTAAAAAAATGTTGAAATTCACATATAGAGCTCAGTAACAAAGATATAGTCTCAAGGTTAATTTCCTTTTGCTTTTAACTATCCGTAAACACTAAGGACAGATTTTTTTTTTCCCCAGAGCTTGAGTTCTTTTTTTAAATTTTTTTAATTTTATCATGTTATGTTAGTCACCATACAATATGAAAACAATGGATCGTGGATCACCACATCAAAAACTCATGATGTATTGTATGGTGACTAAGGACAGATTTTAAGCTGAGACAATAATGTTTGTATTTTAGCAGGTATGTGTGTGTTGAGATCCAAACTGCTGTACAAGCCCTTGGCAGCTGTCCTCTATAAGCCAACGGATATTCCATAATATAAAGAAAGTCAGATGATTCTTAGATTTTTCTTTTAGATGCTAGCACAAACAGGAACTAAGAAAGCAATTACATTCTTTTGACAATGGTTTTTTTACATAAAACTCAGCCACCCTGCCTAAAATTCAACCTAAGTAGAATATCACAAGCTATTGGAACTGCTGGCTGTTTTCATTGGTAAACATAACTGAAAAGCTTGTTTTTTATTAGTATAGAGAAACATACTAAGATGTTCTTAAAATCTTCACTGCCTTTTATAAGGATCAGAAAAAGGAACAGATTTATTGGATGAAGTGTTCCATAGTAAAAGTTTATCTGAAAAGAAGAATTGAAAACATACAGAAAGTAATGTACTTCAGTATCAGGGATAAGTAATTAAAATAATAACATAATATAATTATCACCATCATTTTATTTTATATAATAAGTTAATAATTAAAATATATTAATATACTTGATATAATAGTAATATAATTAATTTTAATATGTTTACTATAGAATATTAAATACAAATATAAATAAGTAAAATATCTATTTTATTATTATTACTTTAAACATAAAGTTATATGCAACAGCAGATATGAATGCTAAATTCATATCTAAATCTGAATTGAACTCTTTTTCTCTGCTTTGTTGTTAAACAATATCCTTAGGAGTTAAATGGAATTTATTATCTACTTTAACCACTCAGTTTAAGATTATTTTTATGAAGCATCTAGCATAAAATGATCAAACTTCTGGCTAATATCTGTTTTGCAATTGAAAATAGCCTTGCCTGTCACATTTTGCTATTTTTCATTATTAACATATATACTTGCTACCATTTCACTTGCCTGTACAGGTACACACAATAGAAAGGATAGCAAATTCATAATGGACAATCCTGGCAGGATCTGGTGCTCCAGGAACATAGAAGAATGAATGTTGATCATTTCTTCTTGACTCATGTTCTTATTATGGTGAGTTGCAAGATGGTGATCCATAACCATCATATATATCATCAGCCCCATTACAGGAATACAGAAAAAGAGGCTCACAAGGAAGGACCGTCTCCACCTTACGTAGAAAAGAAAAATCATTTTAGTAAGTAGCTGATGGTTAAAGGTTCTATGTACTATAGGGAAATACAAATTGTGACCACTTCACCCAATATAAGGATGACATTGTAAAAACTGACATGTCAACAGGATGTTAAAGTTATAACAATTGGTTAAACATCCAACTCTTGATTTCGGCTCAGGTCATGATCTCAGAGTCATGAGATCGAGCCCTGCATCAGGCTCTGTGCTGAGTGTGGAGCCTGCTTAAGATTCTCTCTCCGGGGCGCCTGGGTGGCTCAGTTGGTTAAGCGACTGCCTTCGGCTCAGGTCATGATCCTGGAGTCCCTGGATTGAGTCCCGCATCGGGCTCCCTGCTCGGCAGGGAGTCTGCTTCTCCCTCTGACCCTCCCCCTCTCATGTGCTTGCTCTCTCTCATTCTCTCTCTCTCAAATAAATAAAAAATATATATATATATTAAAAAAAAAAGATTCTCCGTCTTCTTCTGCCTCTCCCTCACTCTTTCTCTCTCTTAAAAAAATCTGTAACAAAGAATCAAAATCTGTTTTTCATTGACACACCAAAAGAACTTACTGTCTTATTTCTCGTTTATGGTCCAGGTGACTTGCTGACCGATCCTTCTTGACCAAAGAAGCTTCAAAACCTAAGCTCTAAGGAAATTCATGAGAAAACAATTATTTCACTGAATATAAAAATATTATATAGAGAAATTCTAAGACACAGTACTGTCATTAAGAACTTGAATTCAACTCAATTACTGAGTGCAAGTCACTCTGGTGACTGCAAAGATGAAAATATGCTCCCTTCTCTTAATTGCTTTTGTTTATAGCCTTTCATCAAAGAAATGAATAGTTCCTTAACTCTAGTTAATGTCTACCCTACTGTTCTCAAACTAATGATTTAACTCAAGTGCAGCTGTCCTCACTAAGATTCTTATATCAAAAAGTAAGCTAAAGCCTCTAATAAGTAATTTTAGAAAAAAGCAGAATCAGTGTTTGATGATCTAATAAAGACAGAATTCAATAGTAAAATCACAAATCTTACATTTAGACAAGCATCATCCACTAGTATTGATGTACATTAATCACTTTTTTAAAACTTTAGCTTTGACATCTATCTATCCATCCATCCCCCAAACAAGTACAGGAAATTGAATAATAGGCCACAAAAGTTAGCACCATAGTATCAAGTCTTTGCAGATGCAGTCTCTACTCTTCTTCTATCAGAAAAAGAACATGAACAAAAATTTTCCCTAATATAACGAAGTATTAAAGAAAACTACACATAAGTAAGACTCATATGCACATAGACAGTAACATACACTGTATTTTCAACTGCTAGGGAAAATGTTGCCATCTTACATTTGTTGGCAGTGTAGCACACAGCACAGTGAAAAAAGCAAGCATGAGCTTTAGAGTCAGAAAGAATAGGCTCAGGGCGCCTGGGTGGCTCAGTCAGTTAAGCATCTGCCTTCAGCTCAGGTCATGATCGTGAAGTCCCAGGATCGAGCCCCGTGTCAGACTCCCAAGGAGTCTGCTTCTCCCTCTCCCCCCTCCTGCTTGCACGAGCTCTCTCTCTCTCTCAAATAAATAAATAAAAAATTTTTTAAAAAAAAGAAAGACTAGGCTCAAATCCCAACTATGACACTTACTAGCTATGTGATTTTGGGCAAGTAACTTAACTTCTCTTAACCTGGGTTTCGTCACATCCAAAATGAAGATGACAGCACTGTTGTGAGAATTAAATTAAGAGTTGAAGCTTTGCAAAGTTGGTAACTGGCTCATAGTAAATACTCAATAATGCTAGCTTCACAAAGATGTTAATGGTATTATTATCTATACTAATAGGATCTTATCTGAACTATTAATATGCTCCAATCATTATAACAACAAGGCTATACCACATTAAAACTTTTAAAGCATTTTCACATGTACTACCACTTGATTTATTGAAGAACATGAGATAAGTTTGTGACAAATAAAAGGGTTTGGTCTTTTAAATTTCATACTTAAAAATACATCATTTGTAAGCAGAATCAGACCTATAAATACAGAGAACAATCTGATGATTGCCAGAGGGGAGGTAGATGGGAGATGGGTAAAATGGGTGAAGGGGAGTGGGAGATACAGGCTTCCAGTTAAGGAATGACTAAGTCATTGGGAAAAAAAGGTACAGCATCATAAACATAAGTCAATGGTATTGGAATAGCGTTGTATGGTGACACATGCTAGCTACACTTGTGGTGAGCAGAGCATAACCACTGAGTTGTTGAATCACTATGTTGTATACCTGAAACTAACATAACATCGTTGTGTCAACTATACACAAATTTTTAAAGATTACATTGCTTGCTTTGATCTAGGTACAATAAAGCATCTAGCATGATGCTTGCTTTCCTAATGATTAATTAATCTTATAACAAATTGTACTTTACTGCCATTTTCTAAATATTTTTAAAGAATTTGTGGTTCTACCTTCAGTCTACTCCTGATTAATAGTGCCAATATGCCTTTGCCTAACTCTTCCTGACAAAGACCAAGAAAAAAAAGGTTGTAAACACATTTATGTTAAATTTGAGACATGTTAATTGAGAGTAATCAAAGGGACCAGATCTTTTTCATGGTCTGATACAAAATAGAAGTGATTCAATGGAGTGCTGACTGAATAGGTAAGAACACAGAAATGCAAAATCTTACCACTTACTTCAACCGTATGGATAATATCCCTGGGACCAATAATTTCCGGGTCATATTTAATATGTGCTTTGTTGGTTGCCAGGGCCACAGAGCAGTAGAAGATCCCTCTGTGTTTTGTGAGGATAGACTCTATTTTATGTACACAGGAGGCACACGTCATTCCTCTCACCTGTTAAAGACAAAGGTTTTGTTATTCAGAAATCTACTTTTTCCTACATGAATTGTAACATGGGATGAACATACAAGATCTTATCTGCACTATTAATATCCTTCAGGTATGTTCATTAGAATGCTGTTTTTATATAAAATTACACTGAACAAAGATATGGTCCTGGGAAGCTGCAAAAGGTTAAATAGAAGAAGATCTCACTAAGTCAGTCTCCCTCTTCCTGTTACTGCTCAGTGATAGAGGATTTGACATCTATTGTTTCTTGAACTCAATGTCTTGTTTCCCTCTAGATTTTTTAGTCTTCAATATTACTTTTACAGAAGGTTAATGGATGACAAAAGTGTTATACCTTTGTCTAAAAATGCATTTTGCCTTATGTCTTGGGTGAGGTTATAGTTCAGCTTGGTATTAAATTCTAAAATGGAGTAGCAGAACTTCTGGGATGACTGTGTGTGGAGCTCAGCAAAGACTTTCCCCCAAAAGCAATGATAAAATTGAACAAAAGTTTCAAAAAACAAACCTTTAAAGATCTGGAAAGTGACTAAAGAGTATATAACAAATTACAAAGCTTTTATTCAAGAATATCTACTGAAGAATATCAGTAATGGTGTAGTAAAGGCCTTTGAAAATTATCTCCTCCATAAAAGCAATGAGAAACTGTCAAAACTGTCAAAACCAACTTTTTTTGAAATTTGGAAATTAAATAAAAGTTTTCAGCAATCCAGGAAGCATTATTCAAGAAAATGGCTCAGTCGGCTGACTCTTGATTTCGGCTCAGGTCATGATCTCGGGGTCCTGGGATGGAGCCCCACGTCGGGCTCTGCGCTCAGCAGGCAACCTACTTGAGGATTCTCTCTCTCCCTCTCCCTATGCCCCTACCCCCCACTCACACTCTCTCTCTAAAATAAATAAATCTCTAAAAAAAAAGAATTAAAGGAAAATATGAGAACACTATCTCACCAAATAAATAATATCAATAAAGAAAGAGAGATTATTAAAAAGGCCCAATGGACAGTCTGGAATTGAAAAGTACAGTAACTGAAATGAAAGCACTACTCAGAGGGAAATGTGTAGCTATAAATGTCAATATTAAAAAATAAGAAAGATCTCAAATAACCTAACCATCCATGTTAAGATACTAGAAAAGAAGAGCAAACTAAATGTAAAGCAAGCAAAAGGAAGGAAATTAAAGATTAGAGTGGAAATTAATAAAAGAGAGAAGAGAGAAAATCAACAAAACCGAAAATTGTGTTTCTGAAAAAACTGACAAAATTGACAAACTTTTGGCTAGACTGACCAAGGGAAAAAAGAAAGAAGACTCAAATACTTAATATCAAGACTGAGGAGTGACTATTAACAGGCAAGACATTTCTTTTTTGGGTTAATGAAAAGCTCTTAAAATTAGATATGGTGATAGTTGCACAACTCTGAGGATATACAAAAACCACTGAATTGTACATCTTAAAAGGGCAAGTTTTGTGGTATGTGAATTATATTTCAATAAAGCTATTAAGTCTTATTTATTTTGTTAAAGATTTTATTTTATTTATTTGGCCGAGAGAGAAAGAGAGCACAAGTACAAGCAGGGGGAGCGGCAGAGGGAGAGGGAGATGCAGGCTCCCTGCTGAGCAGGGAGCCAGACACGGGGCTCGATTCCAGGACCCTGGAATCATGACCTGAGCCGAAGGCAGATTTCTTAACTGACTGAGCCACCCAGGCACCCCCTAAGTTTCAGAAGTCTTTAAAAACTAGGAGCGCCTGGGTGGCATAGTCAATTGGGCATCCCACTCTTGGCTTCGGCTCAGGTCGTGATCTCCAGGTAGTGGATTGAGTCCCATGTCAGGCTCTGCATTCACCATGGCATCTGCTGACACTCTCTCTCCCTGTCTTTAAAATAAATAAATAAATCTTTTAAAAAAATTCTTTAAAAATAAAAATCCATGGTGGTGCCTGCCTGGATCAGTCGGTGGAGCGTGTGACTCTTGATCTCCGGGTTGTGGGTTTAAGCTCCGTGTTAGGTATTAGTTAAAAATAAAATCTTTGGGGGGGGGAGCAGAGCAAGATGGCGGAGGAGTAGGAGACCTGGATTTTGTCTCCTGTCAGGAATTCAGCTGGATAGGGATCAAACCATTCTGAACACCTACAAACTCAACAGGAGATCGAAGAAAAGAAGAGCAACAACTCTCTGAACAGAAAAGCGACCACTTTCTGGAAGGTAGGACGTGCGGAGAAGTGAATCCGAGGCGATATTCGGGAGGATAGACGGCGGGGGAGGGGCCTCCGTCGGCCACTTCTGGCAAGTGATAGAACCACGGAGCACAAAATCGGAACTTTTAAAAGTCTGCTCCGCTGAGGGACGTCACTCTGGTGGCTAAGCGGGGGGTGGAACCCTCCGGGACAGTGTGGTCTCAGGACCCTCGGGGTCACAGAAAGACCGGGGGTGCCTGAGTGTGGCAGAGCTCCCAGGTATCGGAGCAGGGAAGCCGGCTGCAGAGACGGAGCCCAGGCGCGGGCTCTCAGCTCGGGGTTGCCATAAACCGTGATCCGCGGCACAGTCGGGCCACTGCTCCTCCAGCAGGGACCCAACAAGCGGCAGATCCGGGGAGACTCACTTCCTCCCCTGGGAGGAGCCGCGCGGGAGTGCACCGCAGGGATCTGCTGGGTTTGGAGACAACACCCGGGGTCGGGTGCCAGAGACAGAAACGCGCGGTCACAAGCCGGGTGAGCACGGAGTGCGGCCAGAGACCAGGAAGACGGGAGTGACTGACGGCTTTTCTCTGGGGGCGCACTGAGGAGCGGGGCCCCGAGTTCTCGGCTCCTCCGGGGCGGAGATTGGGAGGCCGCCATTTTCACTCTCCGCCTCGAAAACTGTACGGAAAGCTCGCGGGGAACAAAAGCCCCGGAGAGCAAACCCGAGCAGAATTACTTAGCCGGGAGGGGGCAAGGGCGGGGCAATTCCGCCTCCGGCAGAGACATTTGGAAACCACGGCAACAGGCCCCTCCCCAGAAGATCAGCGAGAACAGCCAGCCAAGACCAAGTTTACCGATCAATGAGAACGGCAGAACTCCAGCGCTAGGGGACTACTGCACATAGAAATCATGGCTTTTTTTACCATGATTCTTTAGTCTTTCAAAGTTAATTTTTTTTTAACTGTCTTTCCTTTTTTTTTTTTGAATTTTTCTTTTTCCCTTTTTCAACCAACATCTTATCAATCCCCTTTTTAAAAAAAACCTTTTTATTTTTCATTTTTAGAGTCATATTCTATCCCTTCCTAGTAGTTACCCGTATTTTTGGCATATATATATATAAGTGTTTAAAATTTTGAGATAGTTTCTTCTAACAGATTAAAATATACCCTAAATCTCTAGTATATGGTGTTTTCTATTCCCCTGCCTGATCACATTCTCTTTTTTTTCTTTTTTTTTTAAATCCTCTTCTTTCTTTTTTCAAACAACTTCTTATCAATTCCTTTTATAAAATTTTTTATAATTTCCATCTTTACAGTCATATTCCATCCCTTCATCATATCAACCCTTATTTTTGTACATATATAAGTTTTTCTTTCTTTAAATTTTGGGAGGCACTTTCTTCTAAAAGACCAAAATACACCCCAAATCCAGTGTGTGGCACTGATCTATATACCAGCCTGATCATATTTGATCACATTCTGGTTTTTTGTTGTTGTTGTTGTTTTGTTTTGTTTGTTTTTGTTTTTGTTTTTATCTTTATCTTTTTCTTTTTTTTCTTTTTCTTTTTTCTCTCTTTCCATTTCTTTTTCCACTGCTTCAGGTCTTTTCTGATTTGTTTAGAGTATATTTTCTGGGGACGTTGTTACTCTGCTAGCATTGTGTTCTCTCATTAATCTATTCTCCTCTGCACAAAATGACAAGACGGAAAAAATCACCTCAACAAAAAGAACAAGAGGTAGTACCGACTGCCAGGGACCTAATCAATACGGACATTAGTACGATGTCAGATCTAGAGTTGAGAATCCTCACTTTAAAGATACTAGCTGGGCTTGAAAAAAAATATGGAAGTTATTAGAGAAACCCTTTCTGGAGAAGTAAAAGAACTAAAATCCAACCAAGTAGAAATCAAAAAGGCTATTAATGAGGTGCAATCAAAAATGGGGGCGCTAACTGCTAGAATAAATGAGGCAGAAGAGAGAATCAGTAATATAGAAGACAAAATGATGGAAAATAAAGAAGCTGAGAAAAAGAGAGATAAACAACTACTGGATCACGAGGGCAGAATTCAAGAGATAAGCGATACCATAAGACGAAACAACATTAGAATAATTGGGATCCCAGAA
Source organism: Mirounga leonina (assembly GCF_011800145.1). Taxonomy (NCBI): domain Eukaryota; kingdom Metazoa; phylum Chordata; class Mammalia; order Carnivora; family Phocidae; genus Mirounga; species Mirounga leonina. The sequence goes on along the minus strand of NW_023270513.1, from coordinate 7,686,295 downwards.
GAAGAAGAAAGAGAGGGGCAGAAGGTATAATGGAGCAAATTATAGCAGAGAACTTCCCTAATTTGGGGAAGGAAACAGGCATGAAAATCCAGGAAGCACAGAGAACCCCTCTCAAAATCAATAAAAATAGGTCAACACCCCGACATCTAATAGTAAAACTTACGAGTCTCATAGACAAAGAGAAAATCCTGAAAGCAGCTCGGGAGAAGAGATCTGTAACCTACAAGGGTAGAAACATTAGATTGGCAACAGACTTATCCACAGACACCTGGCAGGCCAGAAAAGACTGGCAGGATATATTCAGAGCACTAAATGAGAAAAATATGCAGCCAAGAATACTATATCCAGCTAGGCTGTCATTGAAAATAGGAGGAGAGATAAAAAGCTTCCAGGACAAGCAAAAACTAAAGGAATTTGCAAACACAAAACCAGCCCTACAGGAAATCTTGAAAGGGGTCCTCTAAGCAAAGAGAGAGCCTAAAAGCAACATAGACCAGAAAGGCACACAGACAATATACAGTAACAGTCACCTTACAGGCAACATAATGGCACTAAATTCCTATCTTTCAATAGTTACCCTGAATGTAAATGGGCTAAATGCCCCAATCAAAAGACACAGGCTATCAGACTGGATTAAAAAACAAGACCCATCGATATGCTGTCTGCAAGAGACTCATTTTAGACCCAAAGACACCCCCAGATTGAAAGTGAGGGGGTGGAAAACCATTTACCATGCTAATGGACACCAAAAGAAAGCTGGGGTGGCAATCCTTATATCAGACAAATTAGATTTTAAACCAAAGACTGTAATAACTGATGAGGAAGGACATTATATCCTACTTAAAGGATCTATCCAACAAGAAGATCTAATAATTGTAAATATCTATGTCCCTAACATGGGAGCAGCCAATTATATAAGGCAATTAATAACAAGAGCAAAGAAACACATCGACAAAAATACAATAACAGTGGGGGACTTTAACACCCCCCTCACTGAAATGGACAGATCGTCTAAGCAAAAGATCAACAAGGAAATAAAGACTTTAAATGACACACTGGACCAAATGGACTTCACAGATCTATTCAGAACATTCCATCCCAAAGCAACAGAATACACATTCTTCTCTAGTGCCCAGGGAACATTCTCCAGAAGAGATCACATCCTAGGTCATAAATCAGGTCTCAACCGGTACCAAAAGATTGGGATCATTCCCTGCCTATTTTCAGACCACAATGCTTTGAAACTAGAACTCAATCACAAGAGGAAAGTCGGAAAGAACTCAAATACATGGAGGCTAAAGAGCATCCTACTGAAGAAGGAATGGGTCAACCAGGAAATTAAAGAAGAATTAAAAAAATACATGGAAACCAATGAAAATGAAAACACAACTATTCAAAATCTTTGGGATGCAGCAAAGGCAGTCCTAAGAGGAAAGTATATAGCAATACAAGCCTTTCTCAAGAAACAAGAAAGGTCTCAAATACACAACCTAACCCTACACCTAAAGGAGCTGGAGAAAGAACAGCAAATAAAGCCTAAACCCAGCAGGAGAAGAGAAATCATAAAGATCAGAGCAGAAATCAATGAAATAGAAACTAAAAGAACAGTAGAACAGATCAACGAAACTAGGAGCTGGTTCTTTGAAAGAATTAACAAGATTGATAAACCCCTGGCCAGACTTATCAAAAAGAGAAGAGAAATGACCCAAATCAACAAAATCATGAATGAAAGAGGAGAGATCACAACCAACACCAAAGAAATACAAACAATGATAAGAACATATTATGAGCAACTCTATGCCAGCAAATTAGATAACCTGGAAGAAATGGAAGCATTCCTAGAGATGTATCAACTACCAAAACTGAACCAGGATGAAATAGAAAACCTGAACAGACCTATAACCACTAAGGAAATGGAAGCAGTCATCAAAAATCTCCCAAAAAACAAAAGCCCAGGGCCAGATGGCTTGCCAGGGGAATTCTACCAAACATTTCAAGAAGAATTAATACCTATTCTTCTGAAACTGTTCCAAAAAATAGAAATGGAAGGAAAACTTCTACACTCATTTTATGAGGCCAGCATTACCTTGATCCCAAAACCGGACAAAGACCCCATCATAAAGGAGAATTACAGACCAATATCCCTGATGAACATGGATGCAAAAATTCTCACCAAAATACTAGCCAATAGGCTCCAACAGTACATTAAAAGGATTATTCACCACGACCAAGTGGGATTTATCCCTGGGCTGCAAGGTTGGTTCAACATCCGCAAATCAATCAATGTGATACAATACATTAACAAAAGAAAGAACAAGAATCATATGATCCTCTCAATAGATGCAGAAAAAGCTTTTGACAAAGTACAGCATCCTTTCTTGATCAAAACTCTTCAGAGTATAGGCATAGAGGGTACTTACCTCAATATCATAAAAGCCATCTATGAAAAACCTACAGCGAATATCATTCTCAATGGGGAAAAACTGAGAGCTTTCCCCCTAAGGTCAGGAACACGGCAGGGATGTCCACTATCACCACTGCTATTCAACATAGTATTGGAAGTCATAGCCACAGCAATCAGACAACAAAAAGAAATCAAAGGCATCCAAATCGGCAAAGAAGAAGTCAAACTCTCACACTTTGCAGATGATATGATACTTTATGTGGAAAACCGAAAAGACTCCACCCCAAAACTGCTAGAACTCATACAGGAATTCAGTAAAGTGGCAGGATATAAAATCAATGCACAGAAGTCAGTGGCATTCCTATACACCAACAACAAGACAGAAGAAAGAGAAATTAAGGAGTCGATCCCATTTACAATTGCACCCAAAACCATAAGATACCTAGGAATAAATCTAACCAAAGAGACAAAGGATCTGTACTCAGAAAACTATAAAATACTCATGAAAGAAATTGAGGAAGACACAAAGAAATGGAAAAACGTTCCATGCTCATGGATTGGAAGAACAAATATTGTGAAGATGTCAATGCTACCTAGAGCAATCTACACATTCAATGCAATCCCCATCAAAATACCATCCACTTTTTTCAAAGAAATGGAAAAAATAATCCTAAAATTTGTACGGAACCAGAAAAGACCCCGCATAGCCAGAGGAATGTTGAAAAAGAAAAGCAAAGCCGGCGGCATCACAATTCCGGACTTCCAGCTCTATTACAAAGCTGTCATCATCAAGACAGCATGGTACTGGCACAAAAACAGACACATAGATCAATGGAACAGAATAGAGAGCCCAGAAATGGACCCTCAACTGTATGGTCAACTCATCTTTGACAAAGCAGGTTTTTTTTTTTTTTTTTTCAAAGACAGTCTCTTCAACAAATGGTGTTGGGAAAATTGGACAGCCACATGCAGAAGAATGAAACTGGACCATTTCCTTACAGCACCCACAAAAATAGACTCCAAATGGGTGAAAGACCTCAATGTGAGACAGGAGTCCATCAAAATCCTAAAGGAGAACACAGGCACCAACCTCTTCGACCTCAGCCAAAGCAACTTCTTCCTAGAAACATCGCCAAAGGCAAGGGAAGCAAGGGCAAAAATGAACTATTGGGACTTCATCAAGATAAAAAGCTTTTGCAAAGCAAAGGAAACAGTCAACAAAACCAAAAGACAACCGACAGAATGGGAGAAGATATTTGCAAATGACATATCAGATAAAGGGCTAGTATCCAAAATCTATAAAGAACTCATCAAACTGAACACCCAAAGAACAAAGAATCCAATCAAGAAATGGGCAAAGACATGAACAGACATTTTTCCAAAGAAGACATCCAAATGGCCAACAGACACATGAAAAAGTGCTCAACATCGCTCGGCATCAGGGAAATCCAAATCAAAACCTCAATGAGATACCACCTCACACCAGTCAGAATGGCTAAAATTAACAAGTCAGGAAACGACAGATGTTGGCAGAGAAAGGGGAACCCTCCTACACTGTTGGTGGGAATGCAAGCTGGTGCAGCCACTCTGGAAAACAGTGTGGAGGTTCCTCAAAAAGTTGAAAATAGAGCTACCATATGATCCAGCAATTGCACTACTGGATATTTACCCCAAAGATACAAAAGTAGGGATCCGAAAGGGTACGTGCACCCCGATGTTTATAGCAGCAATGTCCACAATAGCCAAACTGTGGAAAGAGCCAAGATGTCCTTCGACAGATGAATAGATAAAGAAGATGTGGTATATACATAAAATGGAATATTATGCAGCCATCAAAAGGAATGAGATCTTGCCATTTGCAACGACGTGGATGGAACTGGAGGGTATTATGTTGAGTGAAATAAGTCAAACAGAGAAAGACATGTATCATATGACCTCACTGATATGAGGAATTCTTAATCTCAGGAAACAAACTGAGGGTTGCTGGAGTGGGGGGTGGGGTGGGAGGGATGGGGTGACTGGGTGATAGACACTGGGGAGGGTATGTGCTCTGGTAAGCGCTGTGAATTGTGCAAGACTGTTGAATCTCAGATCTGTACCTCTGAAACAAATAATGCAATATATGTTAAGAAAAAAAAAAGAAGAAGAAGGTAGCAGGAGGGGAAGAATGAAGCAGGGGAAATCAGAGGGGTAGACGAACCATGAGAGACGATGGACTCTGAAAAACAAACTGAGGGTTCTAGAGGGGAGCGGGGTGGGAGGATGGGTTAGCCTGGTGTTGGGTATTGAGGAGGGCACATTCTGCATGGAGCACTGGGTTTTATGCACAAACAATGAATCATGGAACACTTCATCTAAAACTAATGATGTAATGTATGGGGGTTAACATAAGAATAAAAAATAAATTAATTAAATAAAATAAAATCTTTTGGGGGCACCTGAGTGGCTCAGTCAGTTAAGCATCTGCCTTCGGCTCAGGTCATGATCCCAGGGTCCTGGGATCGAGCCCCACATCAAGCCCCACATCAGGCTCCCTGCTTGGCCAGGAGCCTGCTTCTCCTTCTCCCTCTGTTGCTCCCCCTGCTTGTGTTCCCTCTCTAGCTGTTTCTCTCTCTGTGTCAAATAAATAAATAAAATCTTTAAAATAAATAAATAAAAATAAAATCTTTAAAAAAAATTTTTAAATAAATAAATAAAAATAAAAACCCACCCATTCTTTTTAAAATCTGCTTAGTATCCTACTATATGGACGTATTATAATTTATGTATCTAGTCCCCAGTGATTAACATTTTGGTTTTTTTCTTATCTTTTGCTATAATAAAAAATAAAATAAAATAAATACTATAATGAACATAGTATGTCATTTCATACATATGCAACTATGTCTGTTGGATAACTTCCTGTGAGTAGAACTTCTAAAGCAAAGGGCATGTGCAATTTTACTTTTGATAGACATTGCCAAATTCCCCTGCTGAGAGCCTGTATCAATTGGCTCTCGACCAGCAATACATAAGAGATCACAAACACAGTGTTAACAAAATTGTGTATTATCTTTACCAATCTAATAGGTGAAAAATGGCATTTTGATGTAGTTTTAATTTGCTTTATTCTTATTAAAAGTGAGGGTGAACATCTTTTCTTATGTTTAAAGTGGTAACATTTTGGATTTTCTGTAAATTGTCAGTTCATATCCTTTACTATCTCTCTTTTGGGTTGTTTCTTTTCTTATTGATTGATAATACCTCTTCATATATTAAGAAAATTAACCTTCATCTATGATAAGAAATAAATTCAATCTACTTGTCTTGACTTTGTTTATTGTGTTTTCCTTCCAAAAAGAAAATTTTTTTAAATTTTTTTTAAAGATTTTATTTATTTATTTGACAGAGAGAGAGACAGCGAGAGAGGGAACACAAGCAGGGGAAGTGGGAGAGGGAAAAGCAGGCTTCCTGCCTAGCAGAGAGCCTGATGCGGGGCTTGATCCCAGGACCCTGGGATCATGACCCGAGCCGAAGGCAGACGCTTAACGACTGAGCCACCCAGGTGCCCCGTTCCAAAAAGAAATTTTTATGTACATGAATTTATCAATCTTTTCTTTTATTGGTTTTGTATGATAGTTAGAAAGGCCATTTCCACTCTAATATTATTTTTTAAGTGATAGATTAGATGTTATTATTGGGAAAAGCTGGGTAGAAGCTTCATAGAAATTCTCTACTAGTTTTGCAACTTTGTGGGTCTAAAATTATTTACACAATGGATTAACAGACTTATGTATAGTAAAACAAATACACTAAAATGTTAATGGAGAATCAAGGTGGTGGGTATAAGGGTGTCCACTGTACAATTCTTTTGACTTTCCTTATGTCTCATGTTTTTATAATTAAATACTGGGGAAAAGAGCTCTAAATATTTCTCCTAGTAATTTCATGTTTTTTTACATTCAGATTTTTGGTTGAGCTGGAACTAATTTTGGTACAGTATTAAGTTTTTTGTTTTAATTGTTTAAGTTATACAAATAAAACTCAATTTGCTAAATTGGAGAAAATGACCATTTTAAACCAATATGCCTTACACCTGGTTTTATGGCTTCATCTATAAAATTTAAGTCTTCGATGCATCTGAAATTTATTGTTTTCTATGCTACTAGGTAGGAATCATACTATATTTTAAAAGTTGATTTTCATTTATTTATTCAAACCTAAATCTTCTTTTTTGGTTCTTAATATAGATATGATTATCTTTTACACTCCATGCTTAAAGGCCACCATTAAGTCGTATCTTATCCTTCTATTTTCCAGTTTCCTTCATTTTCCTTTTATGTCTTATTTTCCCAACCCTTAAATATCTTTGGAACTATTTTCTGAATCCTCCCTAAGTTTTTCCTGGAAATTTTATTAATCACACAAAAATGCTTACTTACAACAAGTTCCAAAACACCATCTCCTTCATCAGCATTTTCTATCATAGTGGCTCCAAATCCGAGCTCTCGGATGAACTCAGCTATCATTGGGGGTTGTAGAACAGCAGGATTATACCTTACTTCTGCCTTGCCAGCCATCAGAGCCACAAGTACAGAATATATTCCTAGAAACATTGATAAGAAAAACAATTGAGATAATATCCTTATAAAAAGAGTAATGTTATTAGTTTATTTTTCATTTGTAAAAGATTAAAGTGAACCTAAAGAAATTTGTAACTTAATTTTTACACAGTCTTGAACCCAAACCAAACAAAACTATTTGAATGGGGGCCTTAGTTTCTTAAACGTTTTATTATGGAAATTTTCAATTATATATACCCAAAAGAGAGAACAACACAATAAACTTGATACAAGCATCGCCCAGTTTCAACAATTATCAATAATACTGGGTCTGGGGATGCCTGGGTGGCTCAGTAGGTTAGGCGGCCAACTCTTGATTTTGGCTCAGGTCAAGATCTCAGGGGTCCTGGGATCAAGCCCCAAACTGGGCTCCGTGTTCAGCGGGGAATCTGCTTTAAGGATTCTCTCTCTCCCGCTCCTTCTGCCCCTTCCCCCCATTCCTTCTCTCTTTCTCTAAAATAAATAAATAAATGTTTAAAAAAAATTAGTACTGGGGCTGATCTTGTTTCATCTAAATTCCTATCCTCTTACTTCCTGCACTCTATCCTGATTATTTTGAAGCAAAACCTAGATAATATATCATTTCATATGTAAATATTTAAATACATATCTCTAAAAGATAGACTCTTCTCTTAAAAAAAATACCCATAATACCATTACCACACCTAAAATAATTCTTCAATATCACCAAATATCCAGGCAGAATTCATATTTCCAGAATTGTCTTAAAATTGTTTATTAGTTTGCCTAACACAGTTTGTTTTTTTGAATTGGGATCCAAGTAAGACCCATGAACTGCAATAGGTTGAGAACTTATTGTGTAAATATTTTAAAGCATTTGTAGAAACTAATAGGACAGGGACCTAGAGAAAGGAACTCATGCACTTAAGGAAATCACTGCAGTTACAGCAAAGAATCCAAGAACGTACCAACATGTACATTATAACATAATCAAATAATAGTCATTTCTTACAATTATCAAATTTTACTGTCTGGCACACACTAATATAAAGTGCTCTTATTCATAGGGGGCAAAAGTGCCATCCAGCTTGTTAACAAAACAAAGGAGTTCATTTTGTCACAGTCATCCTGTTCTCTAGCACAAGCCTTTTATTAACAACCATCCTACTTCTCTAGGCCAGCTATGGCTGACATTGCCAGGAAGAAAATTAATTCTGCAGAGCAGAAGTGTCAGCTCTTTCTGGTAATCTATGGTACTTGGTGACTACCTGACGGAATGGGGATCAACAGTTCATAGGTTAACTCTGCGGTTGGATAAAAAGAAAAGAAAAGAAAAGAACATTAACTTAATAAGAGTTTTTAATAAGAAAACAAAGTACCTATATAATCTAAGTTTTCTATATAAAATGCTTACATTCTGGGCTTTGTGGATACCAAATAATTCAGAGGACCAGTTCATAGGAAAGCATCAGTAATAAAAGTAGGGTACAGAGAAAGTAGAAAAAATCTTTTTGCTTCATTTGGATGTAATCTATAGCCAAACAGAAATAGAAGGGAAAATTTGACTCTCAAAAATAGGTTTCATACTTACATAAATTATGGATAACTTTTTAAACTCTTACTTCAAACTATAAGAGAAACTCTATTCATTTTTAAAAATATAATGCAAACAAAACTAAGAGACAACCAGTGTTACTTAGTTTTTTTAAAAAAGTGAATATAGTAACCCCAGCTGGGCCAGTGGTTTTCCTAATTGGGTAAAGAGGTGGTAAAGGGGAGAGTAGGAAGCAACTGGAAGGATCAATCAGCACAATGGATTTTTTTTAAAAAAGATTCATGATTGGCATAGGCATTGCTTGTCTCATGAAAAAGGCTATTTCTGAATTGCCAAAAAATAGTTGGTTCTAAAATTAAACAGGAACCTTACAAACTTATTTTGCTTTCATTTGTTTGTAACCTCCCTCCTTTCCCCTTTTAATCATTCAAAGTGTAATATAAGCTTCAGCCTCAACTGCATTCTAATTAGATATATTGGAGACTGAAATGACATGCAAAAATGACACACTGCAGATAAGTAATAACTGAAGATGGCTCTGTATAACATACACTTTGTTATAATTTTCTGGCCTGTATATATAAGGTAAGGTATGTGTGTGTGTATGTATGTATGTATGTGTGTATGTATGTGTGTGTCTGTGTATGGTATATATAAGGCCTTTATATATAAGGCCTATGGACCTCAGGGCTATATTATTATTATTATATACTTTTAGTTATAATAACACAATATAGAGGGGATAAACTGATACTAATCTTACTTCTTTGGCCCTCGTGACTAAGGGCATGTATTATTTAAGACCCTGGAGCTAGTACCAAACCTATGATTTCAGTCTCATTAAACATAACTGTATTTCTCTATGGTTACAAATTATGCCACAGTGTGAAGTCTATTAATATGAATGCAAACTTACAAGGTAAAACATTTGAGTATAACTGAATAAAAAAAAAGTATGCTGTAAATTTTCTAAGATTTTGTGACCTAGAGTTAAATTTTATACACGATACTGAGTAACTTTTTAACATTTTTACTACAAGCAAAGATCAGTGATCAAACTGTTGGAAGAGAATAATATAATTCTAAACAAACTTGGTTTTGGTCTGGTTCTTGGTCCAGGTACAGTAATATTGAAACTTATGGACTGTGGTTATTAGTTTTAAGCATAGCTTTATCAGAAAATTTGTATGTTTCTTAAAATGCATTGCAACCAAGGCCATAGAGAATAGTAACCTTATATACTTCCTTCTATTTTCCTACAAATTTCATTGATATTAAAATGTAATCATGAGGTAAACAAGATAGAAACTTGGGAACAAAACACAAAAACTGGCTGTCAGAAAGTCAAGGTTGTCCTGCACATTACTCATATGCAGGACTTCCTAAGGCCTTGGCAAGAACCACAAAAATGGTTATGAAACACCTAAGAGAACAACAAGGACAGAGTCCTCAAATCAATACACAAGATAACAGGCTCCAAGAGTGTCTTACCTTCTTCTCGTCTTAAATTCCGTTCAATGTTTGCTACACAGGAAGCACAAGTCATACCAGTGACCTGGATGTAACACTTAGATGAAGTCTTTGCCTCCACGTCGTGAATTGGTGTCATCATTTTAGTATAAAATTCATTAGTTGAAGTCAAAAGCGGCATTTCCGATGATGTCTGAGCTATTATTACAAATGGCTCATTTGTATCTGGTGGACAGGGAAAGAGTCTTTTCATTTGAGGTATTCTTCAGCTGCATCCTTGCCATTCATCACAATCCACACCTCCAGGTACTGTCAATCCATTCCTTTAAAACCAGCATGGACCTAGAGCTCTCGGCACTGCTTTTTTACACTTTCCAGAAAGTGACTTCAAATTTCAATGCTGCCCATCCCAGTTCTCTGGAAAATCTGAACTAACTGAATAAACAAAACTTTGGTTATACCAAGTTCTTCTAGTTATTTTCTCTATTGCAAACCCCAGGTAGAGAATAGTTTGTTGATGGATAGCTCTTATTTTTATAATGAATTTTTATCATTATGTTAATGATTTGCATACTGGCATTAAACGAATTCATGATATAGTAAAGAGAACAGAAATCAATTTATAAAACAGCATTGCAGTATGATGTCATTTAAAAATTTTTTGTGTAAGGGTGCCTGGGTGGCTGTCGGTTAAGCATCTGCCTTCGGCTCAGGTCATGATCCCGGGGTCCTAGGATCGAGCCCCGTGTCGGGCTCTCTGCTCAGTGAGGAGCCTGCTTCTTCCTCTCCCTCTGCCTACCCCCCACTTGCGCTCTCTGTCTCTCTCTCACACACACTCTCTCTCGCATGCACTCTCTCTCAAATAAAATCTAAAAAATATATATATATAAATTTTAAAAATTGTGTATATGTATATATGAGACCATGTATGAGAAAGTCAAAATATTAATGGTGGCTATTTCTGAGGAATGGGGTTAAGGCAGGAATAGAATGACAAACAGATGAACACATTTTCTCTATAGACACTTCTGTATTGTTTGAATTTAAACACTAATACTAATATATAGTATATTTTTACATTAAAATGTCTTTGTGGATAATGGAAGAAAAGGTAAGGAGTAAGTCAGCAATAATCTTTGTTCTGTACAAAGGAATATTTGGGGGGTGCCTGGGTGGCTCAGTCGGTTAAGGGTCTGACTCTTGATTTTGGCTCAGGTCATGATCTCAGGGTCGTAAGATTGAGCCCCATGTCAGGCTCTGTGCTGGGTTTGGAACCTGCTTAAGATTCTCCTTCTGCCTCTACCTCTGCCCCTCCCCACCGCCGCGTGTGCATGGGCACACACTCTAAAAAAATAAAATAAAATAAAATAAAATAAAATAAAATAATAAAAGGGATATTTGGAAAATTTCTCCAGAGAATGTTTATGCACTGTGGAACAATGGGAATCTCCTATCATCCAGAAGTTCCCCTGCAGTCTCAGAAAATCTGCCATTCTGTTTTAGTTTATCCACTGCAGTATTAATCACCTCCAAGAAGGGAGAAGTTATCCTCTCTAGCAGATCTATGCACTTGCAAAGCTAAAGATTTTATACTCTCTTGCAGAGATAAGGAGGTGAAGAGGTGATGTGGAAATTTTCAGGCACCTAACTTGTTAAAACTGGTTCAGGTCTATTTGGCTAACCCATAGAGGAATCCCTGCATCAGAGCTGGTTTTCAGGATGCTAGAGAGGGCATCTTTTGTAGAAACTTTAACAAAAGCCTGATCATTTAATTCATAAATAATGACCTAGACTTCCCAAATCAGTATAATAGCTCTTAAATTTTAATGCACATACAACAACCTGAGGGATTTTGTTGAAATGAAGATTATGGTTCAGGACATTTAGGATGGGGCCTGAGATTCTGCATTTCCACAACTCTTCCAGGTGATGGCACTATAGCCAATCTGGGTTACAGCAAAAGACACTGATCACAATTGACTAGATACTCCCAATTCCAAAATCAGTCAGTCTCTGATCTTAAGAAAAGCAATTTAGAAAACTATACTTCTTCATTCAGATTATGAGAGCATTATTAGGAAATAGATGGTAAAATTTACCAAATACTACTGTTATCTTAAAGAATTCAAAAAGGAAGCTCATTTGCCCAAAGGAAATAGCTGTGGCTTTGAAAAAATACATTATTTATGGGCGCCTGGGTGGCTCAGTTGGTTAGGCGACTGCCTTCGGCTTGGGTCATGATCCTGGAGTCCCAGGATCGAGTCCCAGGATCGAGTCCCGCATGGGGCTCCCTGCTCGGCTGGGGTCTGCTTCTCCCTCTGACCCTCCCCCTTCTCATGCTCTCTCGCTCTCTTTCTCATTCTCTCAAATAAATAAATAAATAAAATCTTAAAAAAAAAAGAAAACATACAATATTTAAACCCATCCAGGAGCTTACTTCTTTCTCTCATAATTATTATCAAGACTTAATTTTGAAATTAGACACTGAAAAAAAGTTTATACTGCTAATTACTTGATGTCCTGTTCTAGTATTCAGTGATTTGAGGTACCAGAGATAACCCATAATACAATCTGCAATTTTCACACTCCAGAAGTTCAGTACTAAATTAAAATAAGTCATAGAGGTAGTCCCTTTTAGCTACCTTAGCATGACCTCTCAACAAAGATCCATAAAATTGTGTTCTTTACGCCAGCGAGTGTGGCAACCAGAAGAGCAAAAGCTTCCATCTTCCACAGAAGCAGTGCAGCTGTTAAGCTACCACACTGAATTAAATGAGTACTTTTCTTCAAGTAGATTTTCTATAGGCTGTAGCAACACTACCTATGCTTAAGTGAATTCAAAAGGAAGGAAGGTTGACTTTCCTGCACTTGAGGCAACAATCAGAAAAGATTCCAAAAATTTCAAGAAAGGGTGTCCGATCTCCATCCTCAAAACTGGTGGGTTCGGTGTCTGAAGTAATATGAAGAATAAATACATAATCATAAAATGGATTAAAAAGAATCAAAAACATCATTTCTGCAACGTACTCTCAAATGATTCAGAAAAAGTTAGTGTGTGTGCATCTGTGTGTGTATGTCTGTCAACAGAGAGAATGATAAGGCAAATGTGGTAAAATACTAAAAATGAGGGAATCTGAGAGAAACTGGTAAACAGGAATTCTTTGTATTACTCTTGCAGCTTTTCTATAAGTTTGAAATTAAAAATAAAGTTACAAGAAAGGAAAAGAATTTGAGTTTTTTCTTAATTGGTTACTGAAGACTTAACTTCATATATTCTATATCTTTTTAAGAGAATGATGAGATTGACGGTCATGATAAAAAGTACCTCCCATGCAAGGGTGGTTCAGTATTTGTAAATCAATCAACATGATACATCACATCAAAAAAAAAAAAAAAAGAAAGAAAGAAAAAAACATATCATTTCAATAGGTGCAGAAAAAGCATGACAAATTACAACATCCATTCATTATAAAAACCCTCTAAAAGGAGGTCTTAGAGGGAACATACCTCAACATTATAAATGCTTTATATGAAAAACCCACAGCTAACATCATACTCTATGGTGAAAAACAGAGTTTTTCCCCTAAGATCAGGAACAAGACATGGATGTCTGTTCTCACCACTTTTATTCAACACAGTACTGAAAGTCCTAGCCACAGCAATCAGACAACAAAAAGAAATAAAAGGCATCCAAATGGCAAGGAAGAAATAAAACTTTCACTGTTTGCAGATGAGATGATACTATATAGAAAACCCTAGAGTCCACAAAAAACTACTAGAACTGATAAATGAATTCAGTAAGGTTGCAGAATACAAAATCAAGGTATACACCAATAATGAAGCAGCAGAAAAAGAAAAAGCAATTCCATTTACGATTGCATCAAAAACAATAAAATACCTAGGAATAAACTTAACCAAATAGATAAAAGACCTGTACTCTGAAAGCTATAAAACACTGATGAAAGAAACTGAAGACAAAACAAAGAAATGGAAAGACATTGCATGCTCTTGGATTGGAAGAACAAATAATATTAAAATGTCTATACTACACATTTAATCTAAGCAACCTACACACTTAATGCAATCCCTACCAAAATACCAATAGCATTTTTCACAGACCTAGAGCAAACAATCCTAAAATTTGTATAGAAACACAAAAAACCCTGAATAGCCAAGGCAATCTTGAAAAAGAAAAAGAAAACTGGAGGTATCACAATACCAGACATCAAGTTATATCACAAAGCTGTAGTAATCAAAATAGTATGGTGCTGGAACAAAAATAGATACATAGATCAATAGAACAAAACAGAAAGCCCAGAAATAAACCCACAATTATATGGTCAATTAATCTTTGACATAGGCAGCAAGAATATGCAATGGAAAAAATACAGTCTCTTCAACAAATACTGTTGGGAAAACTGGACAGCTACATGCAAAAGAATGAAACTGGACCACTTTCTTATACCATACACAAAAATAATTCAAAGTGGACTGAAGACCTAAATGTGAGACCTGAAACCAAAAACCCTAGAAAAGAACCCAGGCAGTAACTTCTTTGACACTGGTCATAGCAACTTTTTTCTAGATATGCCACCTGAGGCAAAGGAAACAAGAGAACAATAAACTACTGGAACTACATCAAAATAAAAATCTTCTACACAGCGAAGGGAACAACTAACAAAACTAAAAGGCGACCTACTGAATGGGAGGAGATATTTGCAAATGACATATCCAATAAAGGGTTAGGATCCAAAATATATAAAGACCTTACCAAATTCAACAACAAAAAAACCCAAATAATCCAATTTAAAAATGGGCAGAAGACCTGAACAGATATTTCTCCAAAGACTTACAGATGGCCAACAGACACATGAAAAGATGCTCAACATCAGTGATCATCAGGGAAATACAAATCAAAACTACAATGAGATATCACCTCACACCTGTCAGGATGGCTAAAATCAAAAACTCAAGAAACAGCAAGTGTTGGCAAGGAGGTGGAGGAAAAGGAACCCTCTTGCACTATTGGTGGGAACGCAAACTGGAGCAACCACTCTGGAAAATATTATGGAGGTTCTTCAAAAAGTTAAAAATAGAACTATCCTCTGATCCAGCAATCGCACTACTGGGTATTTACCCAAAGAATACAAAAACACTAAATCAAAGGGAGACACGCACCCCAATGTTTATAGCAGCATTATCTACAATAGCCAAATTATGGAAGCAGCCCTACTATCCATCGATTGATGAATGGATAGAGAAAGTGTAGTGCATATATATACATGTACACACACAAACACACACACACACAGAGGAATATCATTTAGCCATAAAAAATGAAATCTTGCCATTTGCAATGACACGGATGGAGCTAGAGAATATAATTAGGGAAATAAGAGAAAGACAAATACTGTATGAGTTTACTCATACGTGGAATTTAACAAACAAAATAAATGAGCAAAAAAGAGAGAAACAAATTAACAAAGAGATTCTTAATTATAGAGGATAAACAGATGGTTACCAGAAGAAGGGTTTGGAGGATGGGTTAAATAGGTGACGGGGATTAAGGAGTGCACTTGTGATGAGCACCGAGAAATGTATGGAAGTGTTGAATCACTATATTGTACACCTGAAACTAATGTAACACTGTATGTTAACTACACCTGAATTAAATTTTTTAAAAATAAAACTAAAAAAAGAATTCACCAATGAAGAAAAAAAAGCACCTCATATTTCTCTATCTCCTTTAACTTTTACTGCCCACCTAGGATTAGTATGTCATAAAGACAAATTGTGCCGGCCCCTCTCTGTCTGGGAAGGGGTTATGGTGATAGGCTGTGAGGCCAGGATCAGCATTGACACTCATATTCAGAAAATGGGTAGCCACCATTTTGGTGGCATCTTAAACTCTGAATGATCTCTAGCAGAAATAGAGAGTGCAATCTTTTGCTATCAACCTTTTATCCCAATAATATGGGTCACTGTAGTCACAACTCTATCAATTCTTTTATGGTGACGTCCAATGTGCCAAGGTTTTTTACCTATTCATCATGGCCATTAATGTGTTTGTTATGAACCCTAACAGATGTAGGGCACATAACAGGCTCCTGGTAATTATTTGTTGAACAATCAATTCCTGGCGCCCTTGACAATAGTTGGTTAAGGTAAAAGCCATGGTTAAGAGTTATTGAACATGTTGCATTCATGGATCCTGAGGACTAGGTAAATGATACACATGGTACTAGAAACTATCAAGTACTCTTACTTGTCTGACCAAAATTTCTCCTATTGCTCAAGTTTATCTTTGAAGCCATGTGAGGTTGTTGGAAAGTTACTTTTACTCTGCTCACATCTGTTATATAAAAACTCTTAAATGCCATTTTAAATTATTATATTATCACTGCACTAAATAAACATATTAAAATAGATTTAATTCAGAGAGTTTATTTATAGAGGTCACTGCAGCAAATTATTTATACCAGTGCTTCTCAAACTTTAATGTGCATATGAATTACCTGGAGAGCTTATTAAAATTAAAATGTAGATTTTTATTTAATGGGTATGCAGTGGGTCAGAGAGTCTAGTTCTAACAAGCTCCCAGTGAGGGTGCTGCCACTGCTGATCTGTGAACCATACTTTAAGCTGCCAAAATACAGACCCAAATGAATAGGATAAATTCCAATGTGGGGGTCCAATCTGAAAGTCTGTGAGGTTCTTGCTTACAATAATGCCAGATATCAGATTTGATTTTAAAAAAGAATTATATATACATATATATACACATATATATACATGTATACACACACACACACACAATGGAATACTATTTAGCAATAAAAAGGAATGAAATATTGATATATGTTACAAACACAGATGAACATTTATCTACCTTGAAAACAATATACTAAATGAAAGAAGTTAGACACAAAAGGACAAATATTCTATGATTCCACTTATATGGTACCTAGAGTTGTCAAATTCATAAAGAAAAATACAGAACAGTAAATAACAGGAGCTGAGGGAGAGGGAAGGGAAATGAGTGACTGCTAGTGGGTATGGGGTTTCTTTTGGGGGTGATGAAAATGTTATAAAATTAGCGAAAACGGCTGTAAAACTCTGAATATACTAAGAACCACTGGATTGTATACTTTAAAAGGGCAAATTTTCATAGCTGCAATGTCCACAATAGCCAAACTGTGGAAGGAGACAAGACGCCCTTCAACGGATGAATGAATGAAGATGTGGTTCATATATACAATGGAATATTACTCAGCCATCAGAAAGGATGAATACCCACCATTTGTATCAACATGGATGAAACTGGAGGGTGTTATGCTAAGTGAAATAAGTCAAGCAGAGAAAAACAATTATCATATGGTTTCACTCATATGTGGAACATAAGGAATAGCGCAGAAGACCATAGGGGAAGGGAGGGAAAACTGAACGGGAAGAAATCAGAGAGGGAGACAAACCATGAGAGGCTCTGGACTCCAAGAACTAAACTGAGGGTTACAGAAGGGAGGGGGTGGGGGATGGGGTACCCAGGTGATAGGTATTAAGAAGGACACCTGTGGTGATGAACACTGGGTGTTATATGCAACTAATGTATCGTTGAACACTACATCAAAAACTAATGATGTACTGTGTGTTGGCTAACTGAACATAAAAAAAAAAGAAAGAAACTTAGATACAATTGATAGGGGAGATGGCCCCACAGACATCTTAACATTTGCCATCCTTGGGGTAGCATATAATAAAATAATACTAGTTTAAAATTTTTTTTTAAATAAAAACTCTTAAAAAATAAAACTAATTTTTTTTTTTAAATTTTAAAAATGAGAGTGAATTTTATGGCATGCAAACTACATCTTTATATTAAAAAGTGAGAATTCTATAATTTCTGCCATTTGTCATGAGTATGAAAATTAAGAATATTTAGTATGTCTCTGGGTCCTCTTCCACTGACATTTATCTACCACAATAATTTGAGCATGTGTTTAATTTTTTATGCTTTTCAGTTTTAGTGAGCTCGAAAAAAGAATAGAGCTATTTGGTATCTTTCATTCTAATCAGAATAGCAAAAGTTAATAACATTGTCTGGAAATTAGTTATACAATTTTTCTGTTTTATTTACGGCAAGTAATTTCATTAGGGCATTTCCAGTTTAATTCGAGGCTAGGTTCAATTCTAGTTCAAAATAACAAGTTCCCATAGGCAAATTCATTGAATATTCATTTTTGGTTTCAGTTCAAGGTAAGGGCTGGCAGGAAATAGACTTTGGGGCAGTTCTAGAGTCAGTTTCATTTGAATGTCCAAATTTAAAGCTACAGTTAAAATTCTATTATTTATTTCTACCTTTTTTTCTTGTCAAAACAGCATTTGCTTCTCCCATTATACATGTACACATACATCCTTGTCACAAAAAACAAAACACATAGGCAAGCACAATGGAAATAAGTATCACCTTTATCCTACCACTCATATAATAACCACTGTTAAAATTTTAGTTCATGTCCTGCCAGGAATTTTATCCACTCATATATATGAACAACATTTACACAGTATAAATCCTTACATATGTGTTTATAAAATTTTGATCATACAGAATATACAGATTTTTAGCTTTTATTTTTTCATTTAACAAGATACCTTATACACTTTCCTGTGGTATTAAGTATCTTTAGTACTGTAATTTATTATGGCTCTATAGCATTTCGTCATATGGATGTATCATGATTTAATGTTACTAGTTTTTAAATATTACAGATAATTATGCAAACATCATTCTGCATCTTTGTACACATTGCTGACTACTTCTATAGGACTTACTTCTAAAAACTGGAATTGCAGTGCCTATTACTCATTTATTATTGATGAAAGCCAAAGAATACAAAATAGGAAATAAAAAACATTAGGGGAATCTGAGAAAAAAGTGATAATTACCTGACAAGGCAGCATCAAATCCCATGTCTTCTATTGCTTCTCTCAAGGTTTCTGGAGTGGTTAGTAGAGGATCATACTCAACAGTCCCATTGCCATTTGCAAGAGATACTCGTATGGATTTTACCCCTGCCTTTTTTGATATGACACCCTCAATAGACTGAACACAAGAATTACAAGTCATGCCATCAATGTTTATCACAGTTTCTTGAGTCAGAGGATGGCTAGCTATGTTCAAAGGAATATTTTGAAGAGATGAGCCGGAGGGAGAGTTTGAGGTACTCTCAACTTCACTTGTAATACTAACTCTATATTGCCCTGGTGACACAGCCTCTATTGCTTTTCTCAGGGTTTCTGGAGTGACTGAGCTTGCATTGTACTTTACTATGGCAGATCTATTCTCTAAAGAAACTACTATGCTGCTTACATATTGGAGTGTAGATAAAGCACTTTCAATATTTAACACACATGATTTACAATGCATGCCATCTATAATGAAAGTGACTGTTGAATCACTGGTATATGATGGACTCCTTTGCTGTGATCCTTCTGAGGATTTGACTGGTGTATTCTTTAGGCGTTCTATATCAATAGCTCCCAACTTGAGGTACTTGGGCTGTTTTTTGATGAATGCTGGAAAGCCCACAGCTTCAATCTGCTTTTTTATTTCCTCTACTGTGATAAGATGAGGTTGGTAAACAATAGTAGCTTCTTGGTTGTCCAGGGAAACTAGTTAATAAAAAGAGAAATATTATATTAATTATTCCTAGGCCACTTCAGAAAACATTCTGTAGACCAAATCAATACCACACATAATTGTTTCTCTATCTTTGTTGTCAGTATCCTTTCTTAAGCTATTTCAGTTCTTTTCAGAAAATGTTATTGACACAGACTGAAAAAAACTAAAAAAATATGTCCACTATATCTATGATCTCCAAGTCTCCACATGCCTGAATAGAAATATATTAGAGGTAGAGAGGACCCCAGGCATGTTGCATTAAAAACCCTGAACTCTGGGGTGCCTGGGTGGCTCAGCTGGTTGAGCGACTGCCTTCAGCTCGGGTCATGATCCCAGAGTCCTGGGATCGAGTCCCACATTGGGCTCCCAGCTCAGTGGGGAGCCTGCTTCTCCCTCTGACCCTCTCCCCTCTCATGTTGTTTCTCTCTCTCTCTCAAATAAAAAAATAATATCTTTTAAAAAAATAAAAACTCTGAACTCCATGAAATGCCATTCCTGCTGCCTTTTCTGCTTATTTAAGACCCATGTAACTTTTAATTATAATCATTAATTTTACCCACATTCACTCTGGGTATACGCACACCGTATCCCAGACTTCAATGAAGCAGTACATATTTTAGTCCAGTGGATTCAAAACCCATGCTTAAGAAGAAAGCAAAAACCTCAACGACCAAAACGGAAAATTAAGCTCACAAAACAAACAAATAACACAAGATATATTACCTTTAATTCGCTGAACACCTTGCAGCTTCCCAATTTTTCCTTCAATGGTGCTGGTACATGAATGGCAGGTCATCCCTTCTACTTTCATCTTCAGCATGACTTCACCTGCTTGAGCCATACTGTAATCTTCACAAGTTCCTGACTTTTTCTCCAGAGTTCCGGTATCTAAACTGAGATCTGGAAGCAGCTCTATTATCTGATTGGCATTCACTATAGAAGGGATTACTGTCACCACTACAGTTCTTTGCTGAGGGGAAATTTTAATGTCTGTCACACCCTTGGTCTTGAGTAATGTGTTTTGGATATGGTCCCATGGCACAGCCAGTGAAGCAGCAACAGTCAGAAATACAGTCTCAGTTAAAACAGAGAGAGGATTAGGATTGTGGAGAATAGCATCAAAGCCCATGTCATCAATAGCTTCCAGTAGGGTCTTTGGAGTGTGTAGTTTAGGGTCATAAATAATAGTTGCATTTTTTTCTTCCAGTGAAACCTTTTGGAAGAAAATTTCAAGTCAGTTTAATTAAATCTCATGACCTAGAACTGAGAAATTAGCAATCATCATACCACATTCAAGAAGAATGGAACAAATAATTCAATCAAGTGAAGCTTCTCTATTAGGTCTCATCTTTACTATTCTCTTTGGAAAGAAACAGAAAATGTCTTCTGTACTTATAGGAATGATAAAGTTATATGTAGGTGTATGTGACTCAAGTACTGATTAGGCTTTTGAAACATACACATGGACAAACACACCCTAGAATTTCACAACAGAGTACAAACAAATCTACTATCTCCTTTCACAAATTATTTCAATACTTCACACTCTACCAATTCAAAAGATAATAAAGGAAACAGGATCAGCTGCAGAAAATAAAAGGTGAGATGAAGTTTAAATTTTAAGATGTTCAGTTAAGATAACTTTGGAAGAAAAGATATAAGCATGCTAGTTTATGATTAAAGGTAGTATTGTAGGATTTTGTAGCATATATTCCTATAACCTTCTAAGTTACTACAGCCTAGTATTACTTTTATTCAAAATAAGACATCTTTATTGTTTCACCTGATTCAATGATAAAAACAATGATTGGATTCCTAAAGCTCAGCTACTGTATATAATTTAACTACTACCATGATTGCACGCATATCTTTGGCTGACACCTTACAAAAATTAATGATGTAGTCATACACACAAACACATATACACAAACACACAATTACTGAGCTGGGAGTCAGAAGATTTGCATTCCATTGAAAATTCTCCACTTAATAACAAATCACACTCATTAATTCTACCATCTGAAAAATGGGGAAATATGTCCTATATTCTTCTAGGGCTGGGTTGTTAAAAGGATCATATGAGTAAATACGTAAGAAAGTAGTTCTTTATAGCAGTGAGTTAAAGGTAAACACTGAACAACTAATATTTATTGAGCACCTATTATATGTGCCAGGAACTAGGATTCTCAAGACACAAAGCTGAGCATGACAGTCACAGGGAGCAATACTAGAACAGAAAATACAGAAAACAGACATGTATTCATCCCTGGGAATATGGGTCAGAAAAGGCTTCTTAGATAATATCTTAATGTAAAAGGACAAACAGAAATCAGCAAGGACGCATGAGGCAGGAATTCCAGACAAATGGATAAAGTAGATAAAGATCATAAGCGAGGGCGCCTGGGTGGCTCAGTTGGTTAAGCGACTGCCTTCGGCTCAGGTCATGATCCTGGAGTCCCGGGATCAAGTCCCGCATCGGGCTCCCTGCTCAGCAGGGAGTCTGCTTCTCCCTGACCCTCCCCCCTCTCATGCTCTCTCTCTATCTCATTCTCTCTCAAATAAATAAATAAAATCTTAAAAATAAAATTTAAAAAAAGGATCATAAGCAAGAGAATTAGGCAACTGATTTATTATGCGGCCCCTTTTATGCCAATAATGGTTTGCAATTTATCGTACTGGTAATAGGGTCTATGGAAAAGTTAAGCAGGGGAATGACATGATTGCATTAGCATTTTAGAGAAGAATCATTCTGGAGACATTTGGGGTAGAATGGAGTGACACAGGGGCGCCTGGGTGGCTCAGTTGGTTGAGCGACTGCCTTTGGCTCAGGTCATGATCCTGGAGTCCCGGGATCGAGTCCCACATCGGGCTTCCTGCTCAGCAGGGAGTCTGCTTCTCCCTCTGACCCTCCTCCCTCTCATATGCTCTCTCTCTCTCTCATTCTCGCTCTCTCAAATAAATAAATAAAATCTTTAAAAAAAAAAAAAAGAATGGAGTGACACAGGATGGAAAATCAGGAGACTGTTGCAATTGCACAGTGGTACAGAGAAGATCTGAATTAAGGCATGAACACTGGGGCTAAAGAAAAAGGGGCAGTTCCAACATACATTTGGGAGGGCAAGAACTAGTAAGGACATTATAGTTAATAAAGGAGATGATTAGAATGACTTATATGTTTACAGTGTGGGCCAATGTATAGATGGTGTTGCCATTAACTATTATCAGAGATAGAGGAGGAAAACTGGAGGAAGTTAAGAGATTAGAGTGGAGGGAAAAGAAAGATGATAAATTTAGTTTTAGACCCACTGATTTTGAGAGGCGGTAGGGTATTAATGTTCTAAAGGCAGTTAAAATATGGGCATTATTGGGATGCCTGGGTGGCTCAGTCGGTTAAGTGTCTGCCTTTGCTCAGGTCATGATCCTAGGGTCCTGGGATCAAGTCCCGCATCGGGCTCCTTGCTCAGTGGGGAGCCTGCTTCTCCCTGTCCCTCTGCCACTCCCCCTGCTTGTGCGCTCTCTCTGACAAAATCTTTTAAAAATATGGGCATTATTATTACTATAGATTCCTGGTGAAAATCTTTGTTCCATAAATAAAAGCAATCCCAAAATATAATTAAAAGTAATTAAAAATCAGGGCGCCTGGGTGGCTCAGTCAGTTAAGTGTCCGACTCTTGATCTCAGCTCAGGTCTTGATCTCAGGGTCGTGAGTTGAGGCCCTGCATTAGGCTCCATACTGGGTGTTGAGTCTACTTAAAAAAGTAATTGAGTAGGAAGTCTCACTTTAAACTGTCTACAATAGTTATATAGTGAAATCTTTCACTTATATTAATGAACTTAATATTTTCATTTCTTCCTTTAGCTTGGTAATCAATGGCTAGATATTTGGTGGACTCTTAAAATGTACCCATAGAACAAAAAAGATTCTAAGACCGATAATTCTAGTTGGTCAGCTTGCTCTTAGTTATGGAAGAGATCACTAGCATAAGGGATCCAAAACAGAAGTGGGAAAATAATTTAAAAATTTTATCTTGGAGTATGCCACATAACATTTCTCATGAATAAGCTGCAGTATAGCCAAACTACATGTAGTTCAGACATATACTTTTCAAAGAGATGCAATAAAATATAGTCACTATAAAATGAAGGCTTTTGTGTTTTTGTATCTCTAAAGAGATTTTCTTTTAAACTCTGAGTCTACTGAAGTCAATGATTTTCTGATTAAGAAAATTACTTTAAAAAATTTAATACTCGGGGCACCTGGGTGGCTCAGTCGGTTAAGCATCCGCTTCAGCTCGGTCATGATCTCAGGGTCCTGGGATTGGGTTGGGCTCCCTGCTCAGCCGGGAGTCTGCTTCTATCCCTCTACCCCTCCCCCCAATTCATGCACACACTCTCTCTCTCTCTTTCAAATAAATAAAATGTTTTTTAAAAAAAAAATTTAAACAGGGCACCTGGGTGGCTCAGTTGGTTAAGCATCTGCCTTTGGCTCAGGTCATGATCCCAGGGTCCTGAGATCAAGCCTCACATCAGGCTCCTTGCTCAGCGAGGAGTCTGTTTCTCCCTCTCCTTCTGGCCCTTCCCCTTCTTGTGTTCTCTCTCTTTCCCAAATAAATAAATATCTTCAAAAAAATAAAAATGTAAACATTCAAACTAAAGAGGAAGCTGGAGAACAGATGAGGGGTGGGAAAGGAGTGACTATAAAGGGGCAGCACAGGAGAGTTTTTTGACGTGATGGGACTATTAGTGTCTTGGCTGTGGTGGTAGTTAAATGAATCTATACATGTGTTAAAATTCACCAAACTAAGAAAATGAAATCATAGAACCATATACCAAAAAGAAGTTAATTTTACTGTATGATAATTGTCTTAAACAAACAAACAAAAAAGATTAAAAAATTCAGTTAGTTGTATTGGCTACATTTCAAGTGTTCAACAGCCACTGTGGCTAAGTGGCTGCTATATGGTACTAGGTATACATAGAACATTTCCATAATTGCAGTACATTGCATTGGACAGTACTGCTCCAGGTACTACTAATACTTTTTTATGATAAAGTACCAAACTTTTTTGAAAGGGTGGAAATTTACTTTCTCTTTATCTTTAAATACACTGTATGTGGTATCTTTTTAAAAAAGATCTGGTTTTGAGCTAATTTCCACCTCCCCAAAAAATGTTAATTTACCAACATTCCCGATGAGAAACTGTACTTAAAACTGACTTTATAAGCAAAAATCACTTTCTCACTAGATGGCTTGCTATAATTTCTACTGCATTGGCCTATCTTCTAATTATAAAAGACATAAGGAAATAAGGCAACTATGTATATAAAATACTACTTACAAAAGTTTTATTACCCTATGTTGTTTTCATGCTGTGGACTAAAAACACTTCCTCATTTAGTAACTTCTTTTTGTGTGTTTTAAAGCTGGCCAACCACACTTAGCACAAACAAAAATGTTCCCCTTTGGGGTAACTTTTCCTCTGACTGTTAGATATCTAAGAATATCTAAGAGTTAGATATCAAAGAGACTTTTCAAGCCTAAAGTCTCAAAGGAAACAAAAACAAGCAGTATCTTTGTTTCTTTTAAGAGGAAATTCACATAGTGATTATCACAATACCTTTCTGGATACCAAATCCTTTGGCAGGAAGCTAAAATAATATTTATTTATTCAACAAATACTTACTGAGTGTCTGTTGTGCACCTGGCACTGTGCTAGTTGCTAGGGATACAATGGTGAGGAAAAACAAGCACTGACTCTGTAAACCCAGAAATTGCTGGTAGCAATATGATTCTGGGTCAGCTTAACTCTTTCACATTATCCCCGCCAATGAAAACCACCTCCACCTATTCACCACATTGTTCCAAAGTTTCAAAAGCTTATCTTTTTCTCTCAATCTTTCATTAAGAACCAATGCTGTTAACTGCACTACTAGGTATTTACCCCAAAGATACAATCTGAAGGGGCACCTGCACCCCAATGTTCATAGCAGCAATGTCCACAGTAGCCAAACTGTGGAAAGAGCTGAGATGTCCTTCAACAGACGAATGGATAAAGAAGATGTGATGTGTGTATGTACATATATACACACACACAATGGAATATTACTCAGCCATCAGAAAGGATGAATACCTACTATTTGTATTGACATGAATGGAACTGGAGGCTATTATGCAAAATAAGTCAATCAGAGAAAGACAATTATCATATGGTTTCACTCATATGAAGAATATAAGAAACAGGGGTGCCTGGGTGGCTCAGTCGGTTAGGCGTCTGCCTTCAGCTCAGGTCATGATCTCAGGGTCCTGGGATCAAGGCCCGTGTCGGGCTCCCCGCCCAGCAGGAAGTCTGCTTCTCCATCTGCCCCTCCCCCTGACTCGTGCTCACTCTCTCTCCCTCTCTCTCTCAAATAAATAAATAAAATCTTAAAAAAAGAGAATATAAGAAACAATGCAGAGGATCATAGGGGAAGGGAGGGAAAAAGTGAATGGGAAGAAATCAGAGAGGGAGACAAACCATGAGAGACTCTTAACTATGGGAAAGAAACTGAGGGTTGCTGGACAGGAGGTGGATGGAGGAATGGGGTAACTGGGTGACGGAAGTTAAGGAGGGCACTTGATGTAATGAGCACTGGGTGTTACATGCAACTGATGAATTACTGAACTCTACATCTGAAACTAATGATGCTCTATATGTTAGCTAATTGAATTTAAATAAAATAAAATTTTAAAAAGAACCAATGTTGTTATTTCTATTTTTATAAGAACTATTTTTCCATTAAAATAAAAATAAACACATACCAGTCTATAAATTATGAATGTGACTCATAGGAAGGACTCAAGGTGGAAGACTATTCACTGTATTTAGATGAAGGCAGGAGTGGAAGAGAAGAAAAGAAAATAAACATATTCTGTGGTCTCAATAGCATTAATAGTAGAGTAGAGGGTGCTAAATGTCCATAGAAATTATAAAGATCCATTATTTTAATGAGAATGGTATTCTTTATCTACTGAAATGCCTAAAACATGAAATTCAAGCACAGTATACTTAATCTGCATGTGACTTCTATATAATTTGCTCTCAAGTAGGATGAAAGCTAGAACCTTGGACAAATCACCCTAATTCAAAGAGCTTCATTTTCCTAAGAAAGCTCACTTTCTTACATTTTCATAACAACTCAACATAAAGGTAATCAGGGGTTTTTCAGAGCTTGAAAGGATTCCATCATTTTATATAGACTGAAGTCAGAAAAGTGAAATGATTCATCAGTTATCTTGAATTTCTTTTTTTAATTTTATTGTTTTTATTAAAGATTTTATTTATTTATTTTGACAGAGAGAGAGACAGCAAGAGGGAACACAAGCAGGGGGGAGTGAGAGAGGGAGAAGCAGGCTTCCCGCTGAGCAGGGAGCCTGATGTGGGGATCGATCCCAGGACCCTGGAACCATGACCTGAGCCAAAGTCAGATGCTTAACGACTGAGACACGTAAGTGCCCCTTATCTTGAATTTCTAATATGTTTGAGTCACCAACCACAAATAGGTTTTTTTTGTTTTTTTTTTTTAAAGATTTTTATTTATTTATTTATTTGAGACAGAGAGAATGACAGACAGAGAACATGAGAGGGAGGAGGGTCAGAGGGAGAAGCAGACTCCCTGCTGAGCAGGGAGCCTGATGCGGGACTCGATCCCGGGACTCCAGGATCATGACCTGAGCCGAAGGCAGTCGCTTAACCAACTGAGCCACCCAGGCGCCCCAACCACAAATAGTTTTGACTCAACTAAAAACCATTTAAAATACATAGAAGAACCCAATATAGATTACATATTTTACAATAAAATTATATTATTCTTTGTTGAAAAAAATGTGTATATATTAATCAAGTAACACTCTACTTTGATGCTTCAATATAGGATATTGAAAATTGACTGGGTGATAGACACTGGGGAGGGTATGTGCTCTGGTAAGCGCTGTGAATTGTGCAAGACTGTTGAATCTCAGATCTGTACCTCTGAAACAAATAATGCAATATATGTTAAGAAAAAAAAAAAAGAAGAAGAAGAAGAAGAAGGTAGCGGGAGGGGAAGAATGAAGCGGGGGAAATCGGAGGGGTAGACGAACCATGAGAGACAATGGACTCTGAAAAACAAACAGGGTTCTAGAGGGGAGGGGGGTGGGAGGATGGGTTAGTCTGGTGGTGGGTATTGAGGAGGGCACGTTCTGCATGGAGCACTGGGTGTTGTGCACAAACAATGAATCATGGAACACTTCATCTAGAACTAATGATGTAATGTATGGGGATTAACATAAGAATAAAAAAAAAAGGATATTGAAAATTAAAAGCCATTAATATAGGGTGCCTGGGTGGCTCAGTTGGTTAAGCGACTGCCTTCAGCTCAGGTCGTGATCCTGGGGTCCCAGGATCGAGTCCCGCATCGGGCTCCCTGCTTGGCAGGGAATCTGCTTCTCTCTCTGAACCTCCTTCCTCTCATGCTCTCTATCTCATTCTCTCTCTCAAATAAATAAATAATAAAAAAAATCTTTTAAAAAAAAAAAAGCCATTAATATAAACTGTATGGTACTGGCACAAAAACAGACACATAGATTAATGGAACAGAATAGAAAACCCAGAAATAGCATGCGTTGTAAGGAGCACTGGGTGTTATGCGCAACTAATGAATCATTGAATGCTACATCAAAAACTAATGATGTACTATACAGTGGCTAACTGAACATAATTTACAAAAAAAGAAAACCCAGAAATAAACCTACGCTTATATGGTTGAGTCTATGACAAAGGAGGCAAGAATGTATAATGAGAAAGAGATAGTCTCTTCAATAAATGGTGCTAGGAAAATGGACTACATGTAAAAGAATGAAACTGGACCACTTTTTAACACCATATACAAAAACTCAAAATGGATTAAAGACCTAAACGTGTGACCTGAAACCATAAAAATCCTAGAAAAGTACACAGGCAGTAATTTCTCTGACACTGGCCATCGCAACATTTTTCTAGATATGTCTCCTAAGGCAAGGGAAACAAAAACAAAAATAAACTATTGGGACTACACCAGAATGAAAAGCTTTTACACAGCAAAGGAAACAAGCCATCAACAAAACAGAAAGGCAACCTACTGAATGGGAGAAGATATTTGCAAATAGCATATCCGATAAAGCGTTAGGATCCAAAATATGTAAAGAACTTATCAAACTCAACACCAAAAAAATAATAATAATCCAAATAAAAAACGGGCAGAAGACATGAATAGACATTTTTCCAAAGAAGACATACAGATGGCCAACAGACACATGAAAAGATGCTCAACATCACTCATCATCAGGGAAATACAAATCAAAACCACAATGAGATACCACCTCACACCTGTCAGAATGGCTAAAATCAACAACACAAGAAACAACAGTTGTTGGCAAGGATGCGGAGAAAGGAGAATGCTCTTGCACTCTTGGTGGGAATGCAAACTGGTGCAGCCACTCTGGAAAACAGTATGGAATTTCCTCAAAAAGTTAAAAATAGAACTACCCTATGACCCAGAAATTGCACTACTAGGTATTTACCCAAATAATACAAAAATACTAATTCAAAGAGATACATGTACCCGATGCTTAACAGCAGCATTATCTGCACTAGCTAAATTATGGAAACAGCCCAAGTGTCCACTGACTGATGAATGGATAAAGATATGGAACAAAGGAATATCACTCAGCCATAAAAAAAGAATGAAATCTTGCCATTTACAACAATATGGATGGAGCTAGAACATTATGCTAAGCGAAATAAGTCAATCAGAGAAAGACAAATACCATATGATTTCACTCATATGTAGAATTTAAGAAACAAAACAAATGAGCAAAGGGGGGGGGGAAAGAGAGAGAGAGGGAGGCAAACCAAGAAACAGACTCTTAACTATGGAGAACAAAGAGATGGTTACCAGAAGGGAGGTGGGTGGGGAGATGGGTTAAATAGTTGATGGATTAAGGAGTGCACTTGTTGGGATTAGCACCAAGTGTTGTATGGAAGTGCTGAATCACTATATTGTATACCTGAAACAAATAATACACTATTAACTAACCAGAATTTAGGTTTTTTGAAGATTTTATTTATTTATTTATTTATTTATTTATTTATTTATTTATTTATTTATTTGACAGAGAGCTAGAGAGAGCGTACAAGTAGGCAGAGCAGCAGGCAGAGGGAGAGGGAGAAGCAGGCTCCCCGCTGAGCAGGGAGCCTGACGTGGGGCTCGATCCCCAGACCCTGGGATCATGACCTGAGCCAAAGGCAGCCACTTAACCAACTGCGCCACCCAGGTGCCCCAACTAATCAGAACTTAAATAAACACTGGGAAAAAAAGAATACTGAACAGATAGTACAGATTTCGCATAAAACTCTTCCTTTATAGTATCCCCTATTATTGCTTAATGTATTACATTCAGTGTGATACGTTTGTTAAAATTGATTAAAGTTTTTATTTTATGAAAAAAATTCAAAAACCAAGTACCTTAAAATGAAAAAGATGCAGAGATTTTATTAGATTTTTTTTAAGTTGTAGCATTGTTTTCATTGCTATTATCATTTGTTCAAAATTATTCAACAAATGCATGGTTAGTCATTATGAAATATTTAAATACAAAATTATACAAAGTTAATAGTGAAACTCCCTGTCCATACCATTCCTCCACTGCTAGATTTCTATATTGAATTTGACCTTGTTTTGAAATTTGGGGTTAAGTTCAACTAAATCAGAACCCTAACCCTTTTTGAATAACTGACTCTACATCTTCATGATGGATAATTATTACCTAGGAATTAAGCAAAATGCCTGTTTTATTCTAATACAATGTTTGAAAAACAGGATGTTCAATGCTCTATCATTTGCCATAGAAAAGTTAGGAAATGTTCCAAGTAGAAATAAAAAAAATTTCATCTCTATATGCTGATATGGAACAATCTCTAAGATATATTTGCGTATATTATATATATATATATATATATATATAATATAGTATATGTGAAAGGTGAAAGAAAATAGAGTCACTCATGTCAAGGTGTTTTAAAATGGAGCCAGGAGGCTAATAAGGAGGTGGGCCTTATACATGTCCTCACCTGGTGGAACCATGAATTTCTGAACTGGGCCAAACCACAAATATTCCAAGGACTCTGCATAAACATCTGCAACTTACATTAACAGACTTTTGCTTAGTGATAGCCTTAGTAATCAATTATGTTTAGCCAAAATTAGTTTTCTGATACCAATACCAATCAAAATTCTTTGTAAACAATGTATACAAGTGTTCCTCTTTGTCTTTAAAAACCACTGACTTTTGTTCCCTAGAGGAACACAATTTGGGTTGTGACCTAAATCTGTGCTTCCTGAATTGTAATTCTGAGACCCCAAATAAATGCTTTTATTTCAGTTCTTCCTCTTTTCTCAGTGGATATATGCTTCCATTTTTAGATAGATAGATGGATGTCTATATAGAGACACATATATACAGGTAAACCATTTTACATTCATAGTCTATTTCTGGAAGGATACATACATTAGCAAACATAACTGGTTTCTGTTGGGAGGAGGATTTTACTCTATTATTTGTGTTACTTTTTCAATAATAAAAAACAGTTATGTATATCAACTATACTTAAATTAAAAAAAAAAAAACAGTTAAGGGGAGCAAGGAATGTATTGGTCCACAGGATGAATTTGATTAACTGCTAGCATCTAGGTGGCCATTTTTTAAAGGATAGTCTAAATTAGGCGTATGGACTGCAGCCTTTATCTGAGTAAAGGGGAAAAGCACTCAAAATGCTAGCAGTATAAATTTCAAGGACAAAAGTAATTTGGTAATAAGGCATTAATCTTTGGAGTCATTCCATACTTATACCTAATTAAATTTGTTTTTACATTTCCCCTTTCAAAAAGGCCAAATAATTGCAGAGAAAGACCTTCACGTTATCTGCCTATTTTATTTTTCCCCTGAACAGACCACTGAGTGATTAAATTAAACTTTGGGTTAATCTCTTTAAAGTCTACAGTCTTCACATGGACAAGACAAACAAGAGTATTATACTCATTTACAAACTTTACAAGGTAAGACACAATTTCCAAAATGTATTTAAATGCTGATGCTGCAAAGAGAAATAATCACATTAATTCTACTTATTACAAAATTAGAGACATCTTGACTATTCAACTCTCCTTGAATTCTGTTAATTAAAGCTCTAATCTGTTCCACTGTAGCATTTTTTCAATAAAACAACCCCACTCAATTTAACATCACAATTACATTACTTCATTTCAGAGTTTTATTCCAAACACAGGAAAGAACTCCTTGACTTAGTTGAAAAAAGGTCCTCTCTAAATCTGTTTTCCTTCTTTTTTTTTTTAAGATTTTATTTATTTATTTTAGAGAGAGAGAGCACAAGTGTCCACAAGCCAGGGAAGGAGCAGAGAGGGAGGGAGAGGGAGGAAGGGAAAGAATCTCAAGCTGACTCTGACCAAGGCAGGGCTCTATCTCAGGACCCTAAGATCATGACCTGAGCCAAAACCAAGAGTTGGACACTTAACCAACTGAGTCACCCAGGTGCCCCTCCAAATTTGTTTTCTAAATTGACTGCACATTAATCTTAACTATAATCTCAGCTGCAACTATGATCCAGAAATTTGAAACCTTAACAGTCTTTAAAAAGTGACCAATATTTATGTATTATTAACATGTTGAGCTGCATTCTGACAATAAATTATGTTTGCACAGGACAATTTTCTATGTGATGCCTAGAAAGAAATGAATCCATCTTTTGTGGCCTCTGAAACACAAACATTTTAAGGGCTTTCCTTAAGAAAAATAATACAAAACTAGGGAAGCCTGGGTGGCTTAATTAGTTAAGTGTCTGCCTTCAGCTCAGGTCATGATCCCAGCATCCTGGGAACGAGCCCCATGTCGGGCTCCCTGCTCAGCGGGGAGTCTGCTTCTCCCCCTGCCCCTTGTCCTGCTCTCATGATCTCTCTCACTCTCTCTCTCTCTCTCAAATAAATAAATAAAATATTTTAAAAAAATAATATAAAACTATAACAAAATTCTGTACAAAAGTAAATACTCTGAATGAGTAACAAAATAACAAGTTACAAATTTTAGAAAGCCACCAAATATCATAAAATGGTGATACACCTCTATATTTTCTTTTCCTATATTTTCACTGTTTACTCTCCTGGTTCATTTGATAATAACTTTGTAAAGTCATTTTCTATATAGAGAAAAGAATGATAATTTAGTTATTCTCGTATGTCAAAATATTTTTTATTAATGATAGCTTAGTAAAGTTCCTTTCAATGTCACAAGTAAATATTAATAAATTTTTAGAGCTGGGGGCGCCTGGGTGGCTCAGTTGTTAAGCATCTGCTTTCGGCTCAGGTCATGATCCCAGGGTCCTGGGATCAAGCCCCGCATCAGGCTCCCTGCTCGGCGGGAGGCCTGCTTCTCCCTCTCCCACTTCCCCTGCTTGTGTTCCCTTCTCTCTCTCGCTATCTCTCTCTCTGTCAAATAAATAAATAAAATCTTTAAATAAATAAATAAATAAATAAATAAATAAATAAATAATTTTTAGAGCTGTCGTCAAATTTGGGAAAACTATCAAGTCCCTTTCATATATGTACTATAAGATTATAGAGAATTTCAGAGAACTTTACTTGTGTAGTGATTAGTATTAAATATTTTGGGGGTTTTTTTATAAAGATTTTTATTTATTTATTTGACAGAGAGCGAGCACAAGCAGGGGGAGTGGTAGGCAGAGGGAGAGGAAGAAGCAGGCTCTCCGCCGAGTGGGGAGCCCGATGCAGGGCTCGATCCCAGGACCCTGGGATCATGACTGGAGTGGAAGGTAGATGCTTAACCGACTGAGCCACCCAGGTGCCCCAACTTTTTGAATTGATAACAATCATTTTACCATTTTTACACTGGGCCCTACACCTTTATGTCGTAAGTTGGCATATGGGTGGTAGGGGTATTATTGGAAGACATTCCCACACCAGAATTCCTAGGAAAAATTTCACTATATACAGAAGTGACTAAGAACCACATTTGGCCAGGGGCGCCTGGGTGGCTCAGTCATTAAGCATCTGCCTTTGGCTCAGGTCATGATCCCAGCGTCCTGGGATTGAGCCCCACGTCCTGCTCCACGGGAAGCCTGCTTCTCTCTCTCCCACTCCTCCTGCTTGTGTCCCCTCTCTCGCTGTGTCTCTCTCTGTCAAATAAATAAGTAAAATCTTTAAAAAAAAAAAAAGAACCACATTTGGCCAAATATCCTACTAACCCCAAACCAAACATCCCCAACTCAACCTTCCCTTAGTTAGATACCCCAAAATGCCCATGGCAAATCCAATAGCACTCAACACAAAGGGAAAGTCTACCAGAGGGCTAAGTAGAAATAGACAATGGACTTAAATGTTTGTGGTTAAAATATTTTACTTTTGCAAAAACATATAACCATGTGAACAAACTGAGACTCCTTCCAGAGTCTCAGAAGGGGTCAATGCAAGTGAGAGGCTATGAAACATAAGCTTCACAATAAATCTGTCTCTGGGCCTAGAAGACTAAATACTTAGTAAAATATTTTTTAAAGGAAAGAAAAAAGAAGAAAGGTTACTAATATACACTATATCATATGGGCTTTTGACTGAAGGAGGAGAGGGAGAACGGGTAAAGGCAGAAAAGTAAGTGTCCTTTTATTTTTAGCAATCAAATTATGAATGTGCCCTGGAAAGTATAGCCTTAAGGATCTGTCACTGGGATCCACATAAATCACCATTGATAACACAAAGTGCTTTCACATTATATCACTGCTACTTTTGCTTTACAAGTTAATTCAATTCAATCTCATTTTTCTGACCTTAAACAGACCTCATGAAGCACAGGGGAATTCTAGGAAGATGCAGTGGAAATAGCTGCCTTACATATGAATGGGGTGCAACAGACTTTTTTTGAAAATCTATACAGGAATGTACTTGCAAATGTCAAAGCAGAATCCTTTCCTTTAGTTATACATGAATATGTTGGGGAAAACAAATATTAATCTAAAGTAGTTTGCTATACAAAGAGTTGGGGGTTCTGGAAAATGCACTAGTTGTCAGTGGACAGTAAGTACCTAAGTCAGTTGGAGAAAAAGTATGTGAACTAGCTTTTGGATGGTTAAAAGAGTTTTACTGCAGTTAGCACAGACAGTAAGATTCAGCTTCTATTCTGGGCCCCCGGCATCAGCCACCTTAGATTAAGTGGAGGAGGTTTGACTGCTTTCATTTAAAGATAAATCAAATGCAGGTATCATACTTATTACTCAATGAAATTAAACAACTCATTTTTAAAGATGTGGGACTGAAGGGTGCAGAGCTACTTTTGCCATCCTTTTTTCTAATCAACAAACTGGAAAATACCCATCTAGTTGTTGGATAGTTAATGATTAGTGAGAAAATTACAAAATGTAATTGGGTAAAATCAGTGTGAATGGGTAAAAATTAATGTTTAGATTAATTAAAAGACAGAGCTCTCATAATTATCTATCTGATCTGGAGATACACCAGATATTCTAGTCCAAATTTAATGACTCATGTACTTAAAAATATAATGAGCTTCTGATTATTAGAAAGAATCCACTGATCCCTAAGTTTAAATGTTGTGCTAACTGTGATATCCAATTGGACAAAACTCCCTTTAGAATATTAACATCCACTCTGGATAGTGTGTCTAAAATTATGTACGTTTTGCATGTGGATCTGAACTCATTGGCAAACCATTTTAAGAATAATGCAGCTGGGCGCCTGGGTGGCTCAGTTGGTTAAGCGACTGCCTTCGGCTCAGATCATGATCCTGGAGTCCCTGGATCAAGTCCCTCATCGGGCTCCCTGCTTGGCAGGGAGTCTGCTTCTCCCTCTGACCCTCCTCCCTCTCATGTGCTCTCTCTCATTCTCTCTCTCTCAAATAAATAAATAAAATCTTTAAAAAAGAAAAAAAAAGAATAATGCAGCTGATCAAATTCCAAAGTTGCATTAACTTCCACCATCATTGTAACAAATACTGTATAAAAGCAAAATTATAGAAAACCTCCAATAAATAGAACCACCACCAATACAAAGTTGTTTTAAAGATCTTTTTTAAAGATTTTATTCATTTATTTGACAGAGAGAGAGATCACAAGTAGGCAGACAGGCAGGCAGAGGGAGAGGGAGAAGCAGGCTCCCCATTGAGCAGGGAACCCAATGCAGGGTTCAGTCCCAGGACCCTGGGATCATGACCTGAGCCGAAGGCAGATGTTTAACAGACTAAGCCACCCAGCGTCCCAAGCATCCAACTCTTGATTTCAGCTCAGGTCATGATCTCAGGGTTTGGAGATCAAGCCCCATGTGAGGCTCCACATTGGGCATGGAGTCTGCTTAAGATTCTCTCTCCCTCTTCCTCTGAACCCCCTTCCCCATTTGTGGTCTCTTTCTCTCTCTCTCTCTTAAACAAAAATGAATCACAGACTTAAAGGTAAAACATAAAATGATAATATTTTAGATGACATAGAAGAAAAATCTTTGTAACCTTGGGTAAGACTAAGATTTCTTAGACATGACACCAAAAACATGACCCATAAAGAAAAAAAAGTAGATAAACTGGAATTCATCAAAAGCAAAAACATCTTCTCTGGGAAAGACACTTGTAAGAGAATGAAAAGACAGGGGGAGCTAAGATGGTGGTGTAGTAGGAGTACCCTAGGCTCATCTCATTCCTCAAACACAACTAGGTATCTATCAAATCATTCTGAATACCCAAGAAATCAACCTGAGGACTGACAGAACAAATTCCACAAGTAGAAGTAGAGAAGAGACCACATGGAGGAAGGTAGGAAGTGTGGAGATGTGGTTTCAGGGAGAAATGGACCGCAGGTGCTTCAGAGGTAAGGGAGCCCTTGTCATGGAGAAAGGTAAAAGAGAGAGGAACACACAGGGGAATGCAGAAGGAGAACACTTCCCCAAAGCCATTGGCTGAGAAAATGAGAGGGGCTAATTTTCATGAGTTTCTGCAACCAGCAGGGCTTAAAAGACTGGAGTTTTAGAGGTCACTGGCTTAGCTGGGATAGAGCTCTGGGGGTGCTGCCCCACTTCTGGAGAGAAGGCAGGCAAGCAACCCAGGGCAGACACCATGCTCTGAGGAACGCCTGGAGCACACATGGGGAAGATTATTCACTCTTCTTGGGGCACGTCCATGAGAGGGAGCCTTCACAGAGACACCTCTCCAGCGACAAAAGAGCTGATGGGTGCCTTTTCCCTCCCCTGCCCCTCAGCATAAACACAGAGCCACCCGACCAGGGCTGCTTGGTCCCAACACTGGCTGCCTAGCCTGCTTGATCCAAGTCCCATGCCCCTGTGCTCTGGTACAACTGCCCCTCTCAGTCAAACATCCTTCATTCCCAGCACAGCAAGCCCCTTCCCCAGAAGACCAGTGGAAGGCCCTGCCCACTGCAGGTCTCCTGACCAGAGAGTTCTGCAAGGCTTCTGTGCTAGCGTAAGTAGTATCAGGTCTCATGTCACAAGCAGACTGGAGCACATCTAGTTAAAACTCTCTACACTCTGGCCAAGGACCAAACGCTGCCCACTGCAGGCAAGGAGAGCCTCTGCAGACAACTGGCCTGAAGGATAGAGCAGCCAAAACATAGCAGTAGAGCACATGCAGAACCAGAGATGCTAACTGAAGCGCCAGGCCTTGACAGTAAATGAACTCTTCTTCATAAAGCCGTTATCTCTGGAGCACGAAACACAAAAGGTTTTTATGTTTTTGTGTTGTAACACAAAGAAGAAGACAGAGATTTAGACAAAATGCCAAGATAGAAGAATTCATCCTAAATGAAACAACAAGATAAGGTCATGGCCAGAAATCTAAACAAAACAGATATAAGTAATATGCCTGGTGGAGAATTTAAAGCATAAGGATATTTGCTGGGTTTGAGAAAAAAATAGAAGAATTCAGAAAGGCCCTTACTGCCAGATAAAAAGTTAAAAAAGAATCACTCAGAAATGAAAACTGTAGGGTGTCTGGGTTGCAGAGTCAGTTGAGCATCCAACTCTTAGTTTCAGCTCAGGTCATAATCTCAAGCTCCACATCAGGCTCCACACTCAGTGTGGCATCTACTTGAGATTCTCTATCCTTCTCCCTCCCTCCCTTTCTTTCTCTCTAAAATAAATAAATAAATCTTTTCTAAAAAGAAATGAAGGGGCGCCTGGGTGGCTCAGTCATTAAGCATCTGCCTTCAGCTCAGGTCATGATCCCAGGGTCCTGGGATCGAGCCCCGCATTGGACTCCCCACTCTGCGGGAAGCCTGCTTCCCCCTCTCCCACTCCCCCTGCTTGTGTTCCCTCTCTCGCTGTGTCTCTCTCTGTCAAAAAAATAAATAAAATCTTAAAAAAAAAAGAAATGAAAAATGCACTGATATTTGAAACAGACTACATAAAACGAACAGGAGGAGTAAAGAAGCAGAGGAATGAGCAAGTGATGTAGAAAATAAAACAATGGAATACAATGAAGTTCAACAAAGGAGAGAAAGAAGAATTATGGAATATGAGAACAGATTTAGGGAACTCAGTAACTCCATCAAACATAATAACATTCACATTATAGGATTACCAGAAAAAGAAAAGAGAGAAAAGGGAGCAGAAAATTTATTTGATGAAATAACAGCTGAAAAACTTCCTTAAAAGAAAAGAGAAAGGGGTGAGCCTGGGTGGCTCAGTCAGTTAAGCACCTGCCTTTGGCTCAGGTGATGATCCCAGGGTTCTGGGATCAAGTCCCACATCGGGCTTCCTGCTCAGCAGGGAGCCTGCTTCTCCCTCTCCCTCTGCCTGCTGGCTGCTCCCCCTGCTTGTGCTCACTCTTTCTCTCTCACAAATAAATAAAATCTTTAAAAAAAGAGAGAGAGAGAGAAAAGAGAAAGGACCCAAATAAAATCACAAATGAGAGAGGAGAGATCACAACTAACACCACAGAAATACTAACTGTAGGGGCGCCTGGGTGGCTCAGTCATTAAGCGTCTGCCTTCGGCTCAGGTCATGATTCCAGGGTCCTGGGATTGAGCCCTGCTTCGGGCTCCCTGCTCGGTGGGAAGCCTGCTTCTCCCTCTCCCACTCCCCCTGCTTGTGTTCCCTCTCTTGCTGTGTCTCTCTGTCAAGTAAATAAATAAAATCTTAAAAAAAAAAGAAATACTAAGTGTAAGAGAATATTATGAAAAATTATATGCCAACAAATTGGGCAATCTGAAAGAAATGGATAAATTCCTAGAACGACATAAACTACCAATTGAAACAGGAAGAAACAAAATTTGAACCAACCGATAACCAGCAAAGAAATTGAGTCAGTAATCAAAATCTCCCAACAAACAGGGCAAAACCTGAGAAAGTCACCAACAAAAAAGAGAACTACATGTAGGCCAATATCTCAGATGAACATGGATGCAAAAATTCTCAACAAACTACCAGCAAATTTAATCCAACAGTACATTAAAATACTCATTGAACATGATCAAGTGGAAGTTATTCCTGGTCTGCAGGAGTGGTGCAATATTCACAAATCAATCAACATGATATACCACATTAAGGATGAGAACTATATGATCCTCTCAATAGATGCAGAAAAAGCATTTAACAAAGTACAACATCCATTCATAATTTAAAAAAAGACCCTCGGGCGCCTGGGTGGCTCAGTTGGTTGAGCGACTGCCTTCGGCTCAGGTCATGATCCTGGAGTCCCTGGATCAAGTCCCGCATTGGGCTCCCTGCTCGGCAGGGAGCCCTGCTTCTCCCTCTGACCCTCCCCCCTCTCATGTGCTCTCTCTCTCTCATTCTCTCTGTCTCAAATAAATAAAATCTTTTAAAAAAATAAATAAATAAAAAATAAATTAAAAAAGACCCTCAACAAAGTAGGGTTATAGGGAACATACCGCAAGATAATAAAGTTCATTTAAGAAAAGCCCATAGCTAATACAATTCTCAATGGACAAAAAACTGAGAGCTTTTCCTCTATGGTCAGGAACAAGACAGGGATGTCCACTCTCACCACTGTTATTTAACATAGTACTGAAAGTCCTAGCATCAGCAATCAGACAACGAAAAGAAATAAAAGGTATCCAAATTGGCAAGGAAGAAGTAAAACCTTCACTATTTGCAGATGACATGATGCACTATACAGAAAACTGAAAGACTACACCAAAAAAATGCCAGAATTGATACAGGAATTCAATAAAGTTGCAGGATACAAAATCAACATTCAGAAATTTGTTGCATTTCTATACACCAATAATGAAGCAGCAGAAAGAGAAATCAAGGAATTAGTCCCATCTGCAATTGCACCAAAAACCATAAGATACCTAGGAATAAGCCTAGCCAAAGAGGTAAAAGATCTGTACTCTCAGAACTATATAACACTTATGAAAACAATTGAAGAGGACACAAAGAAATGGAAAAACATTGCATGCTCATGGATTGGAAGAACAAGTACTGTTAAAATGTCTATACTACTCAAAGCAATCTACACATTTAATGCAACCCTTATATACCTATATACCACCAGTATTTTTCACAGACCTAGAACATACAACCCTAAAATGTGTATGGAACCACAGAAGACCCCAAAGAGCCAAAGCAATTTTGAAAAAGAAAAGCTAAGCGGGACTTCAAGTTATATTATAATCATTCTGAACACCTGTGAATTCAACAAGTGATCTAAGAAAATAACGGCAACTCTACAAATAGAAAAACAACCACTTCCTCAGGGCGCCTGGGTGGCTCAGTTGGTTAACCAATTGCCTTCAGCTCAGGTCATGATCCCAGAGTACCGGGATTGAGTCCTGCATCAGGGTCCCTGCTCAGCGGGGAGTCTGCTTCTCCCTCTGACCCTACCCCATCTTGTGCTCTCTCTCTCACTCTCTCTCTCAAATAAATAAAATAAAATCTTACAAAAAAAAAGAAAAACAACCACTTCCTGCAAGGTAGGAGAATGACAAAACAAGAAAACTCGCCTCAAAAAAGAGAACAAGAGGCAGTACTGCCCAGGACCTAATCAGTATGGACACAAGTAAGATGTCAGAACTAGAGTTCAGAATAACGATTATAAAGATACTAGCTGGGCTTGAAAACAGCATAGAAGACAGTAGATAATCCCTTTCTGGAGAAATAAAAGAACTAAAACCTCATCAAGTCAAAATCAAAAAGGCTATTAATGAGAAGCAAACAAAAATGGAGGCTCTAACTGCTAGGATAAATGAGGCAGAAAGGAGAATTATTGATATAAAAGGCAAAATGATGGAGAATGAAGAAGTTGAGAAAAAGAGAGATAAACAACTACTGATTCATGAGGGGAATATTTGAGAGATAAGTGATACCATAAAGAGAAACAACATTAGAATAATTGGGATCCCAGAAGAAGAGGAAAGAGAGAGGTGGGGGCAGAAGGTATACTGCAGCAAATTAAAGAGGAGAACGTACCTAATCTGGGGAAGGAAATCAGCATCCAAGTACAGGAGGCACAGAGAAACCCCCTCAAAATTTAAAAAAAAAAAAAGGTCAACACACTGACATATAATAGTGAAACTTGCAAATCTCAGAGACAAAGAGAAAATCCTGAAAGCAGCTCAGGGATAAGAGGTCCACAACCTAAAAGAGTAGAACATTAGACTGGCAGCAGACCTATGCACAGAGACCTGGCAGGCCAGAAAGGACTGGCATGATATATTCAGAGCACTAAATGAGAAAAATATATAGCCAAGAATACTTATACAGCTAGGATGCCATTAAATATAGAAAGAGAGATAAAAAGCCTCCAAGACAAACATAAAAGAATTTGTGATCACTAAACCAGCCATGCAAGAAATATTAAAAGGGATCCTTTAAGCAAAGTGAGAGCCCAAAAGTAACATAGACCAGAAAGGAAAAGAAACAATATACAGAAACAGTGACTTTACAGGTAATACAATGGCAACAAATTCATATCTTTCAATAGTTACTCTAAATGTAAATGGATGAAATATCCCAATCAAAAGACACAGGGTATCAGATTGGATAAAAAAGCAAAACCCATCAATCTGCAAGAGATTCATTTTAGACCCAAAGACACCCCCAGATTTAAAGTGAGTGGATGTGGGCGCCTGGGTGGCTCAGTTGGTTAAGCGACTGCCTTCGGCTCAGGTCATGATTCTGGAGTCCCTGGATCGAGTCCCACATCGGGCTCCCTGCTCGGCAGGGAGTCTGCTTCTCCCTCTGACCCTAACCCCTCTCATGTGCTCTCTCTCATTCTCTCTCTCTCAAATAAATAAATAAAATCTTTTAAAAAAATAAAAATAAAGTGAGTGGATGTAAAATCATTTATCATGCTAATGGCCATCAAAAGAAAGCTGGGGTGGCAATCTTTGTATCAGACAAATTAGATTTTAAACCAAAGACTGTAATAAGAGATGAGGAAGGGCACTATATCATACTTAAAGGTTCTATCCAACAAGAAGATCTAACAAGTGTAAATATTTATGTCCCTACCTTAGGAGCAGCCAATTATATAAAACAATAACAAAATTAAAGAAAAACATTGATAAGAACAGAATAATAGTAGGGGACTTTAACACCCCACTGCAATCAATAGACCATCTAATCAGAAGA
Organism: Mirounga leonina; assembly: GCF_011800145.1. Taxonomy (NCBI): domain Eukaryota; kingdom Metazoa; phylum Chordata; class Mammalia; order Carnivora; family Phocidae; genus Mirounga; species Mirounga leonina. The sequence continues at coordinate 7,643,936 of NW_023270513.1, read as the reverse complement.
TGAACAAGGAAACAAGGGCTTTGAATGACACCCTGAACCAGATGGACAGATATATTCAGAGCATTTCATCCTAAAGCAACAGAATACACACATTCTTCTCAAGTGCACATGGAACATTCTCCAGAACAGATCACATCCTGGGTCACAAATCAGGTCTCAACCGGTATCAAAAGACTGGGATCATTCCCTGCATGTTTTTGGACCACAATGCTTTGAAACTGGAACTCAATCGCAAGAGGAAATTTGGAAAGAACTCAAATACATGGAGGCTAAAGAGCATCTTACTAAAGAATGAATGGGTCAACCAGGAAATTAAAGAAGAATTTTAAAAATTCATGGAAACCAATGATAATGAAAACACAACTATTCAAAATCTTTGGGATGCAGCAAAGGCAGTCCTAAGAGGAAAGTATATAGCAATACAAGCCTTTCTCAAGAAACAAGGAAGGCCTCAAATACACAACCTAACCTTACACCTAAAGCAGCTGGAGAACAGCAAATAAAGCCTAAACCCAGCAGGAGAAGAGAAATAATAAAGATCAGAGCAGAAATCAATGAAATAGAAACCAAAAGAACAAAACAGATCAACAAAACAGAGCTGGTTCTTTGAAAGAATTAATAAGATTGATAAACCCCTGGCCAGACTTACCAAAAAGAAAAGAAAAAGGACCCAAATAAATAAAATCATTAATGAAAGAGGAGAGATCACAACCAACACTGAATAAATACAATTATAAGAACATATTATGAGTGGGGCACCTGGGTGGCTCAGTCGTTAAGTGTCTGCCTTCGAGGCTCAGGTCATGATCCCAGGGTCCTGGGATCGAGCCCCATGTCGGGCTCCCTGCTCAGTGAGAAGCCTGCTTCTCCCTCTCCCACTGATTTTGTTCCCTCTCTTGTTGTGTCTCTGTCAAATAAATAAATAAATAAATCTTTTCAAAAAAAAGGGAACATATTATGAGCAACTCTATACCAACAAACTAGGCAATCTGGAAGAAATGGATGCATTCGTAGAGATGTATAAACTACCAAAACTGAAACAGGAAGAAACAGAAAACCTGAACAGACCCATAACCAGCAAGGAAATTGAAGCAGTAATCAAAAATCTCCCAACACACAAGAGTCCAGGGCAAGATGGCTTCCCAGGGGAATTCTACCAAACGTTTAAAGAAGAATTAATACCTGTTCTTCTGAAACTATTCCAAAAAACAGAAATGGAAGGAAAACTTCTAAACTCATTTTATGAGGCCAGCATTACCTTGATCCCAAAACCAGACAAAGACCCCACCAAAAAGGAGAATTACGGACCAATACCCTTGATAAACATGGATGCAAAAATTCTCACCAAAATACTAGCCAATAGGATACAACAGTACATTAAAAGGATTATTCACCATGATCAAGTGGGATTTATTCCTGGGCTGCAAGGTTGGCTCAACATCCACAAATCAATCAATATGATACACTACATTAATAAAAGAAAGGACAAGAACTCTATGATCCTCTCAATAGATGCAGAAAAGGCATTTGACAAAGTACAGCACCCTTTCTTGATTAAAACTCTTCACAGTGTAGGGCTAGAGGGTACATACCTCAATATCATAAAAGCCATCTATGAAAAGCCCACAGTGAATATCATTCTCAATGGGGAAAAACTGAGAGCTTTTCCCCTATGGTCAGGAACATGGCAGGGATGTCCACTATCACCACTGTTATTCAACATAGTACTAGAAGTCCTAGCCTCAGCAATGAGACAATAAAAATAAATAAAAGGCATCCGAATCAGCAAAGAAGAAGTCAAACTCTCACTCTTTGCAGATGATATGATACTTTATGTGGAAAACCCAAAAGACTCCACCCAAAAACTGCTAGAACTCATACAGGAATTCAGTAAAGTGGCAGGATATAAAATCAATGCACAGAAGTCAGTTGCACTTCTACACACCAACAACGAAACAGAAGAAAGAGAAATTAAGGAGTTGATCCCATTTACAATTGCACCCAAAACCATAAGATACCTAGCAATAAATCTAACCAAAGAGGCAAAGAATCTGTACTCAGAAAACTATAGAATACTCATGAAAGAAATTGAGGAAGACACAAAGAAATGGAAAAACGTTCCATGCTCATAGATTGCAAGAACAAATATTGTTAAAATGTCTATGCTACCTAGAGCAATCTACAAATTCAATACAATCCCTATGAAAATACCATTAACTTTTTTCACAGAGCTGAAACAAATAATTCTAAAATTTATATGGAACCAGAAAAGACCCCGAATAGCCAGAGGAATGTTGAAAAAGAAAAGCAAAGCCGGTGGCATCACAATTCTGGGCTTCAAGCTCTATTACAAAGCTGTAATCATCAAGGCAGTAATGTACTGGCACAAAAACAGAAACACTGATCAATGGAACAGAAGAGAGACCCCAGAAATACCCTCAACTCTATGGTCAACTAATCTTCGGCAAAGCAGGAAAGAATATCCAATGGAAAGAAGACAGTCTCTTCAATAAATGGTGCTGGGAAAATTGGACAGCCACATGCAGATGAAACATTTTCTTACACCATACACAAAAATAGACTCAAAATGGATGAAAGACCTAAATGTGAAACAGGAATCCATTAAAATCCTAGAGAACACAGGTATAATCTCTTTGACACTGGCTGTAGCAACTTTTTATTAGATATGTGTCCTGAGGCAAGGGAAACAAAAGCAAAAATGAACTAATGGGACTTCAAGACAAAAAGCTTCTGCACAAGAAAGGAAACCATCAACAAAACTAAAAGGCCAGCTATGGAATAGAAGAAGATATTTGCAAGTGACATATCTGCCAAAGGATTAGTATCCAAAATATATAAAGAAGTTAAAACTCAACACACAAAAAACAAATAATCCAGTTAAGAAATGGGCAGAAGACCTGAACAGACATTTTTCCAAAGACTTAGATATGGCTAAAGGATACATGAAAAGATGCTCAACACCACTCATCATCAGGGAAATACAAATCAAAACTACAATTAGCTAACACCCCACATCTATCAGAATGGCTAGAATTAACAACACACGAAAGAACATGTGTTAATGAGGATGCAGAGAAAGGAGAACCCTCTTACACTGTTGGTGGGAATGCAAACTGGTGCAGCCACTCTGGAAACCAGTGTGAAGTTTCCTCAAAAACGTAAAAATAGAACTACCCTGGGGCGCCTGGGTGGCTCAGGTCATGATCCTGGGGTCCCAGGATTGAGCCCTGCATCAGGCTCCCTCCTCAGCAGGGAGCCTGCTTCTCCCTCTCCCTCTGCCCCCACCCCACTTGTGTGCTCTCTCTCCATAAATAAATAAAATCTTTAAAAAAAATAGAACTACCTTATAATTCAGCAATTGCACTACTAGGTATCTACCCAAAGAATACAAAAATACTAATTCGAAGGGATACATGGTCCCCAGTGTTTACAGCAGCATTATCAACAATAGCCAAATTTTGGAAAGAGCCCAAATGTCCATCCACTGATGAATGGATAAAGAAGATGTAGTATGTATATGTGTATATATACATATATATATCATGTATATATGTATATCATGTATATATGTGTATCTTTTATGTGTACATACATATATGTGTGTATATATGTATGCATACATATATACACAAAATGGAATAAAAAGAATGAAATCTTGCCATTTGCAATGACGTGGATGGAGCTACAGAGTATTATGCTAAACGAAATAAGTCAAAGAAAGACAAATACCATATGATTTCACTCATATGCCGAATTTAAGAAACAAAACAAGCATGGGGAAGAAAAGAGGAAAACCAAGAAACAGACTCTTAACTATAGAGAAGAAACTGATGGTTACCAGAGGGGGGTGGGTTAAATAGGTGACAGGGATTAATGAGGGCACTTGTGATGAGCACTGGGTGTTGTATGTAAGTGCTGAATCACTAAATTGTACACATGAAACTAATATTATACTATATGTTACCTAACTGGAATTTAAATAAAAACTTAATTTGAAAAAACAGAATGAGGGGCACCTGGGTGGCTCAGTCTGTTAAGCATCTGACTCTTGGTTTTCAGCTCAGGTCATGGTCTCATGTGCCATGGGATCAAGCCCCATGTTGGGCTCCGTGCTCAGCTGGGAGTATGCTTGAAGAGTCTCTCCCTCTGCCCCTCCCCCCCACTCATGCACACATACTCTCTCTAGCTCTCTCTCTCTAAAATAAATAAAGGACGCCTGGTTGGCTTAGTTGGTTAAGTGTCTGCCTTTATTCAGCTCAAGTCATGATCCCAGGGTCCTGGGATCGAGTACCACGTCGAGCTCCCTGCTCAGCAGGGAGTCTGCTTCTCCCTCTACCCACCCCCCCCACCGCTTGTGATCTCTCTCTCTCTCATTCTCTCTCTCAAATAAATAAAATCTTTAATAAATAAATAAATAAATTATAAATAAATAAAATCTTTTTTTTTTTAAAGATTTTATTTATTTATTCATGAGAGACAGAGAGAGAGAGAGAGAGAAGCAGAGGGAGAAGCAGGCTCCCAAGGAGCAGGGAGCCCGATGCGGGACTCGATCCCAGGACCCTGGGATCATGACCTGAGCCAAAGGCAGACGCTTAACCGTCTGAGCCACCCAGGCGCCCCTAAATAAAATCTTTTAAAAAATTGAATGAAACAACAAGCCACAGTCCAAATAAAATATTTGCAAAACACTTATCTAAAAGATTTATATTTGGAATATATAAAAATAATCAAAATTGAATAAGGAAACAAAAAAAAAAAGCTAAAAATTTGACAAAAGTTTTTACAGACATTTGACCAAAGAAGTTATACAAATGCCTAACAACCACATGAAATGCTCAACATCATTAGCCATTAAGGAAATGACAATTAGTATGATACCACTACACACCCACTAGAATGTCTAAAAAGACAGATAATACCAAGTGCTGGAGAGAATCTGGAAAAAGCAGAACCCACAAACATTGCTGGTGAAGATAAAATAGTACAGTCACTGTGGTAAATGATTTGCCAACACCTCAACAAATGATACATACACTTACCATATGATGGAACAAATTCAATCCTAGGAATCTTCCCAAGAGAAAACTTATGTCCAAACAAAGACTCCTATGCGAACACTCAGAGCATTGTTTTACATAATCACAAAAAAGTGACAACAATCCAAAATGTCTCCCAATGAGTGAATGGGCAAATTGTAGCACATCCAAACAACAGAATACCCCTCATCAATAAAAAGGAAAGAACCAGTGATACAAACAACAACATAAGTAGATTTCAAATGCATAATGCTAAGTGAAGGAAGCTAGACTCAAAAGGCTGTATGATTCCATTTATATGGCAGTTTTTAAAAAGTAAAATTTAGGGATGCTCTGTGGCTCTGTTGGTTAAGCATCTGCCTTTGACTCAGGTCATGATCCCAGGGTCTGGGAATCAAGTCCCACATCGGGCTCCTTGCTCAGTGGGGAGCCTGCTTCTCCCTCTGCTTATGCTCACTATCTCTCTCTCTCTCTCTGACAAATGAATAAATAAAATCTTTTAAAAAAATTAAAAAAGTAAAATGTATAGGGACAAAAAATAAATCAGTGTTTATGAGGGGCTAAAAGTAAGGAGGAAGGGGCGCCTGGGTGGCTCAGATGGTTAAGCATCTGCCTTCGGCTCAGGTCATGATCCCGGGGTCCTGGGATCGAGTCCCGCATCGGGCTCCCTGCTAGGCGGGGAGCCTGCTTCTTCCTCTGCCTCTGCCTCTCTCTCTCTCTGACTCTCATGAATAAATAAATAAAACATTTTAAAATAAATAAATAAATAAATAATAAAAGTAAGGAGGAAGGATGACTTCAAAGTAGGGTTACCAGATTTAGCAAATAAAAATACAAGACACCCAGGGGCATTGGGCTGGCTCAGTCGTTAGAGCATGCAGCTCTTGATCTTGGGGTCATGAGTTCAAGCCCCATATTGAGCACAGAGTTCACTTAAAAAAAATAAAATAAAACATAAATTTAAAAAAATTAATTAAAAAAACACAAGACACCGAGTTAAATTTAAATTTCAGATAAATAACAAATAATTTTTAGTGTAAGCATATCTCATGCAATATAATAGTTCTCAAACTGTGGTCCCAGGGCCAGCACCATTAGAGTTAACTGGACATTTGTTAGAAATGCAAACTCTCAGGCCCCATCAGCCCTACTAAAACAGAAACTCTGAGGGTAGGACCCAGAAATTTATGTTTTAGCACATCCTCCAGGTGATTCTCATGTTGTGGTTTGAGAACCACTGCTCACTATACCTGTCACTGGCAAACAAAAACAAAACAAAAGAAGCTAATATGAAGACAAAGGGGCACATGAGTCTATTCAATAAATCAATTCACCATCATCAAATACTAACTGAACAGCCAAAGGGTGTATAGTAGGTTCTCTGAGAAGGGACTACAGCAGTGAACCTCAACTGAGGGTATTTCTGCCCACAGAGGACATTTGGCAATGCCTGGAGACACTTCATTGTCACAAGTACAAGAAAAGGCTATTGGCATCCAGTGGGTAGAGGCCAGGGGTGTGCTAAACATCCTACAAAGCACAGAGCAGCCCTCACACAATAAAAAATTATCCAGCCCAAAATGTCAATAGTGCTGAGATTGAGGAAGCTGGATTATAGGGTAAAGATTAATCAAAACATTTTTTACCCCAAAGGCTTTAAAATCAAAGACATTTTTAACAACATGAAAATAAAAAGTTTTAAAAAGTAATGACAAATAAAACATAACTCAAGGTTTTTCATACTAAAAAATACTAGAATTATTCTGAGAAGAACTTATAGAGACTAGCCATACAAAGCTAATACATCAATTAGGTGGTAAGAGGCACCTTTATGATGATTAATTTTTTCAGAACTTACGTGAGAGAATAATTCAGAGACGACCAGTTTCAGAACCATATGCAAATTAAAATGCATCTGTAGACACTATATGACCAGAATATACACTGGCCCAGGAATCATGGAATGTGAGTTCTAGTTTTGCTTTGGTAATAGGTAGCTGTGTAATTTAGCACAAGTCACTTCATTACTCTAAGCTTCCATTTGCTAATCTGTAAAATCAGGAGGTTAGAATCTTGAAGTCACATATAAGACCCACTGTAGCTTTAATATATGTCTATGTCAAAAAATGAACATGGGAAACATTCAAAAAAATTTTATAAGATATGAGGGGGGATGGCATCATTATATTCCCTGTAGGGTAGCCTTGTATTGACTTCGGGACTTTCAGTTCTTGTGTTTAGAAGGTGTGAAACAAAGCCGTTTAGCTTATTTATTTATAATAGTTACATTAACAATTCAGGTTCATTACAGACAAATTAGAATATATATATAAACCACTCTTTCATCAAGTAACATTCTGAGATGAATTATAGCACAAATGTGTTAAGATGGTCTGACAATAGTCAATTTTATTTTTGCAATTAAAAATTGAAATGAAGGGGCGCCTGGGTGGCACAGTCGGTTAAGCATCCAACTCTTGGTTTTGGCTCAGGTCATGATCATGGGGTTCTGTGTTCAGTGCAGAGTCTGCCTAGGTTTCTCTCTCCCTCTCCCCACCCTACCTCCCACTCTCTCTCTAAAGTAAATAAATAAATCTTTTTTAAAGAAACTGAAGTGAAAGGGGAGCTTGACTGACTCAGTTGGTAGAGCATGTGACTCTTGATCTCGGGGTTGTGAGTTCAAGTCCCATGTTGGGTGTATAGATTACTTAAATAAATATATATATATTTTTTTAACTAGAAACATTTAAAAAATTGAAGTGAAAAAGCTTAGAAAATTACTGTTAGACCTTGTATGCATGTGCATAAGGAAGATTACATTATTATTTCACATAATAATTGTCATGCTATATAAGAGAAGAAAGCCCACAACCCTTCTCTGAAAACATATATTTTAGTTCAGTATGAAATTAAGAGTAATAAAAAGTATATTTACATCTATATACTTATAAAACATAAATCTATAAATATGCAACCATAATAATGTCAAGATTTTGACAATATTGTCTTCAGATTTTTTTAAGTTGAAAAATATATATAATTTCTTATTTTTTATAAAAAGAAAAGTTAAAGGGGCAAAGAAAATATATCAATCTTATCAGTCTTCATTGCCAAATGTGTCAGTGTATCTGCTTCTATCTCAGTGTTAAAAGTAATTTTCTAGAATTCCAGTCAACATTTGACTTCACTGATTTCCAAAGACTAACTTACTTTAATATGATGTACGCCATTCAGTTTTCCAATCCGCTGCTCAATGGTCCAAACACAGGAATTACATGTCATCCCCTCAACAGAGATGGTGACCGAATCCACACCCATACTTCGATCCATCTTGATTTCTTCTTTACATTCCTATTAGAAACAATGAACTCACTAATTTCAGCAATGGAAATAATCCTTCCTCAACTTTCCCCCACCTTCTCAACTGAAAATATTGTACTAATAAAATATCATCAGCATTCTTTCCTCTCATCTCATTTTACTCTCACCTCAGGGCCACTGCTTTAGCTATTCCCTTGGAATAGACTTTCTTCTTCCAGATACCTGCTTAGTTAACTTCTTCATCTTTTAAGCCTTTACTCAAATCTAATCCCCTTAATGAGTTTTACACTGACGACCCTGCTTAAAATTGCAATCCACATCCCTTCCACACACATACACTCTGATTCCCCTTACATCTGCTGTATTTTGTCTTTTTTTCATAGAACTTATTATCTTCTAATATACTCCATAATTTACTTACTATGTTTATTGCTTATTATCTGTTTTCCTGTGGTGGTTTTAAAATGTGCTCACAAATTCTTCATTACTCCTTCTTTCAAGAGGTGGAATTTGGGGCACCTGGGTGGCTCAGTCGGTTAAGCAACTGCCTTCGGCTCAGGTCATGATCTCAGGGTCCTGGGATCAAGCCCCACATCGGGCTCTCTACTTAGCAGGGAGTCTCCTTCTCCCTCTCCCTCTGCTCATGTTCTCTCTCTCACACTTGCTCACTCTCTCTCTCAAATAAATAAATGAAATCTTAAAAAATAAAGAGGTGGAATTTAGCTCCTTTCCCTTGAGTGTGGCCTGTGCTCAGTGACTTGCTTCCAAACAGAATATGGTGGAATATAAAGTATGACTCATAAAAGGCAGGCACTATGGGTGGCGGGAGTCACTGTGGATTCCTCCTTGTCCTTTCTCTTGTCCACATCATAAGGACACTCAAGCAGCCTTAGGGAGAGGTTCATGTGGCAAGAATTTGAGGCCTCCTGCCAACAGCCAAGTGAGTGAACCATCTTAGAAGCTGATATTCAGACTTAAGCCTTTAGATGCCTGAAGCTCCAGACAACATACTGAGTACAACCTCATGAGATATCCTGAGCCAGAATCACCCAGCAAAACCACTCCCAAATTCATGACTCACAAAAACTTTAAGACAATAAATGTTTGTTGTTTCAAGCCACTAAATTTTTAGGTAATTTGTTACACTGCAACAATTAACTAATATGTGTCCCACTGGAATGAAAATTCTATGAAGACAAGAATCTTTTTTTTCCCACTGCTATTAGTTTGAACCACATGAAACTGCCATTGTTGCATATCAAAATAGTCGAATACTGCCAATTTCATATAGATCAACCTAATATGTCCCATGGAAACAGTGGTTTCCTCTAGTGAGAGGAACTAAGTGGTTAGGGGATAAAGGTGGAAAAAAGAATGTTCAGTATATAACCTTTTGCACCTCTTTTTAAAGTTGAGATATAATTGACATAACATGATGTAAGTTTAAGGTGTACAATGTGTTCTTTTGATACATACATATATACATATCTATATATCTATATCTATATATATGTATAGCAATAGGATTACCACCATTAGCTAACACCTCTATCACATCACTTAACTATCATTTCTTTTTTATGTGTGGTGATAACAATTAAGATCTAGTCTCCTCTGTATCTTTTAAATTTTGTACCGTGAGGATATATTATCTTTTCAAACACACACACAAGCACACACAAAAAAAGCACAGTGGACCTGAAATAATAGAAAACGATAATAGGCAAGGGAGTTTATAGTTGAGGCATTCTGAGAACCTTGGTCTTATCTGGAATATATAGAAAGAGATAAACCTTAGATTTTGTTAAGAATACATGTTAAGGGGTTCCTGGGTGGCTCAGTCGTTAAGCGTCTGCCTTCGGCTCAGGTCATGATCCCAGAGTTCTGGGATCAAGCCCCGCATCAGGCTCCCTGTTCAGCGGGAAGCCTGCTTCTCCCTCTCCCACTCCCCCTGCTTGTGTTCCTGCTCTCGCTATCTCTTTCTCTGTGTCAACTAAATAAAATTTAAAAAAAAGAATACATGTTAAAAATTTTAAGGTAACTAGTAGGAGACTAGAAATAGAATATAAAGCTTCCAAAACAGTAGAGGGAGAAAGAGAATAAATAAAATTAAACTAAGCCAGTAGACAGCAAGAAAGATACATGAAAATTACAAGAAAAGAAACAACTAAGAACGTATTTCTTTTTTTTTTAAGATTTTTTTTTTTTTATTTGACAGAGAGAGACACAGCAAGAGAGGGAACAGAAGCAGGGGGAGTGGGAGAGGGAGAAGCAGGCTTCCTGCTTAGCAGGGAGCCCCATGCGGGGCTCGATCCCAGGACCCTGAGATCATGACCTGAGCCGAAGGCAGACGCGTAACGACTGAGCCACCCAGGCGCCCCTAAGAACGTATTTCTATAAAACTCTTTTCTTTAAAGGGTAATATGAAATGATTATGATAAAAGCAGCACTAGATTCAGGCTTAAGAAATTATTCAGGAAAAAAGAGACTTCCCAGTGTAGATCTGAGGGCCTCTTTTAGAGCACCATAGATTATTCCTGTTTAGGTAAATTAGACGGTGTTAATTAGAAAATGTTTAATTATGTAATAAAAATTTTATTTGGAAGAATATATTAGCTCAATGTAAAGAACTTGCAAACTGTACAGATTTGCAAAAAAAAATCTTTTGCAAAGATCACAAATTATGTAGAAAGTACCATTTTGTATAAGAGGAAGAAGAGAAATACTTAAGTAAAACTGTTACACAAACCAGTGATGAGCAGGAAATAACCAGTTCTTATGAAGATGCTATCACCTAAAATTGAAGTACAAGTAAAAACACAAGTCTTAGGTCCAATAAAATTAATCCAGTATTCATTAGGTGGTCTCCATGTCCTTGGATAAAGATCCTGTTGTGTGGCCATAATCAAAAATTAGAGACACCAAAGTGTTTCTCTTAGACTTGTCAAAATTAACAATGGCCAACCACAGAACTCAAAAGGGGGTTTACAAATACCATGATTTACACTGACTCCGTTTTGCCCCAAAAGTCATTCCTTTTAAAAATGCTAAACTACAAGAGGGAAATTTTTCAAAAAATCAAAACACTATGTAAAAAAATATCTCTAGAAGGACTCACAAATAATCAGTAACATTAGTCACCTCCATAGAGGGAAAGAGACTGGGTGGTTGGAAGGGACGCTTTTGCATTTTGAATTATGCAAATATAAAGCCAATTCAAAATAAATAAAATTTATGAAAAACTACTTAAACTAAAATATTTCTTTGCAATAAATTTATTCCAAGTGGTATAAAAACAATTACTACATCATCTTAGCTTTGTTAAGCTCAGAGAAACAAACAGAAACTGCTGCTGAACTTCATCCTCCGCTCCTAACAAAGCAAGGAAGTGGATTCTTCTTACTTTGACTGATATCGCTGGAGCTTTGAACTGGACCACCAGTATAATTTCCAAATATCTAAAACCACAGAATTTCCTTGGGGATAACTTGTTTTCAAATGTTAATTGGTTTTTAGCACCTATTTTTCATTATATATATATTCTTTTTTGAGATATAATTCACACACTATAAAATTCACTCTAAGACATACAATTCAGTATTTTTTAGTAATATTCACAAGGATACACAACCATAATGACTATGTAATTGCAGAACATTTTCATTACCCCCAAAAGAAACTCCATACCCATCAGCAGTCACTCCTCGGTCCCCTTACAGCTACTGGCAAAAATGAATCTACTTCCTATCTCTATGGATTTGCCCATCCTGGTAATTTCATAAAAATGGATTCATTTAATATGTGGTTCTTTGTATCTGAAACTCTTTCACTTAGCATAATATTTTTAAGGTTTAACAATGTGTGGAATGGGGGCACCTGGGTGGCTCAGTCGTTAAGCGTCTGCCTTTGGCTCAGGTCATGATCCCAGCATCCTGGGATTGAGCCCCATGTCAGGCTCCCTGCTCCGCGGCAAGCCCTGCCTCTCCCTCTCCCACTCCCCCTGCTTGTGTTCCCTCTCTCACTGTGTCTCTCTCTGTCAAATAAATAAATAAAATCTTTAAAAAAAAAAAAACCAACAATGTGTGGAATGTATCTGTACTTCATTTTTTTCACTTTCTTGATGGCATCCTTTGAAACAGAAAAAACTTAATTTTTATGAAGCCAAATTTATCAGTTTTTTTCTTTTGTAGCTTGTGCTTTTGGTGTCCTATATAAGAAACCACTGCCACACTGAAAGCCATGACTATTTCCTTCTGTGTTCTAAGAGTTTGGTAGTTTCACCCTTATATTTAGGTCTTTAAATCCATTTTGAGTTAATTGTTGTACATGGTGTGCAGTAGGGATCCAAGTTACATTATTTTACATGTGGATGTCAGGTTCTCCCAGCACCATTTTTAAATCTGCTTTACTGAAATACAGTTTGCATATAATTCACACATTTAAGGTGTAGAATTCAATAGGCATTACATTCACAGATATGTGCAACCATCACCACAATTTTAGAATATTTCTGTCACCTCAAAAAGAAGCCTGATACCCTTTAGCTATCACCCTCCCACCTCCTAAGCCCCCCACCCCCACTGCCAGGCAACCATTAATCTTTGTGTCTGTATAGATTTTTCTCTTTTGGACATTTCATATGAATGAAATCATATAACATATAATATGTGGTCTTTTGTGACTGGCTTCTTTCACTTAGCATAATGTTTTCAAGGTTCATCCATGTTGTAGCATGTGTCAGTACTTCATTTTTTTTTTTAATTTTTTATTTTTTATTAGAGAGAGAGAGTACCAGCAGGGGGAGCAGCAGACAGAGGGAAAGGGAAAAGCAGGCTCCCCGCCCAGCAGGGAGCCCGATGCAGGGCTTGATCCCAGGACCCCTGGACCACGACCCGAGCCAAAGACAGACACTCAACCATCTGAGCCACCCAGGCGCCCCTATTCCTTTTTATGGCTGAATTATATTCCACGGTATGGATATACCACATTTTGTTTATCCATTCATCAGTTGACATTTAGGTTGCCCCCATCTTTTGGTTACTAAGCATAAGGTTGCTATAAATATTTATGTACAAATTTTTGTGTTTTCATTTTTCTTGGGTAATACTTGAGTGGAATTGCTGGGTCCTATAACTCGATGTTTTAATTGAGGAACTGCCACAGTTTTCCAAAGCAGCTATGCCATTTTACATTCCTACTAGCAGCATATGAGGGTTCTAATTTCTCCACCTCCTCACCAACACTTGTTATTATCTGATTTTTTTAAATTTTAGCCAGTCTAGTAAATGTTAAGTTGTATCTCATTGTGGTTTTGATTTGCATTTCCCTGATTACTAGTGATGTTGAAAATCTTTTCATGTGCTTATTGGCTATTTGTATACCTTTTTTGGAAAAATGTCTATGTGAGGTCTTTACCCATTTTTTAAAAGATTTTATTTATTTGAGAGGGAGAGAGCATGCACAAGCAGGGGGAGCAGCAGAGGAAGAGGGAGAAGCAGGTTCCCTGATGAGCAGGGAGCCCCACATGGGGCTCAATCCAAGGACCCCGGGATCATGACCTGAGCTGAAGGCAGACATGTAACCAACTGAGCCACCCAGGCACTCCCTTTTTTTCCTTTACCCATTTTTTAATTGGGCTTTTTGTTGAGTTACAGGATTTATTTTTATATCCTGGATATTAATCTCTAATCACATATATGATTTCCAAATATTTTCCCCTATTCTGTGGGTTATCTTTCCACAATCTTGATAGAGTCCTTTGGTGCCCAAAAGTTTTTAATTTTGATGAAGTCCAGTGTATCCATTTTGTTGTTGTTGCCTCTAGTCAATTTTTTAAATTGAGATATAACATATATAGCATTATATTAGTTTTAGGTGTACAACAAAATGATTTGATACATGTATACATTGTGAAATGAATACCACCATAAGTTTATTTAACATCAATCACCACGCAGTTAAATTTTTTTCTTATGGTAAGAACTTTTATGATCTACTCTCTTAGCAACTTTCAAATATACAATGCAGTACTGTTAACTATAGTCACCATTGCTGTACATTATATCCCCAGAACTTCTTTTTTAAAAGGTTTTTTTTATTTTATTATGTTAATCACCATACATCATTAATTTTTGATGTAGTGTTCCATGATTCACCCAGTGCTGCATTCAATACGTGCCCTCTTTAATACCTATCACCAGGCAAACCCATCCCCCACCCCCCTCCCCTCTAGAACCCTCAGTTTGTTTTTCAGAGTCCATCGTCTCTCATGGCTCGTCTCCCCCTCCGATTTCCCCCCTTCATTTTTCCCTTCCTATTATCTTCTTTTTTTAACATATAATGTATTATTTGTTTCAGAGGTACAAGTCTGTGATTCAACAGTCTTACACAATTCACAGCACTCACCATAGCACATACCCTCCCCCATGTCTATCATCACCCAGGCACCCCATCCCTCCCACCCCCCACCACTCCAGCAACCCTCAGTTTGTTTCCTGAGATTAAGAATTCCTCATATCGGGCACCTGGGTGGCTCAGTTGGTTAAGCAACTGCCTTCAGCTCAGGTCATGATCCCAGGGTCCTGGGATCGAGTCCCACATCAGGCTCCCCCTGCTCTGCGGGGAGCCTGCTTCTCCCTCCGCCTCTGCATGCCACTCCCCTGCTTGTGCTCTTTCTCTCTGTCAAATAAATAAATAAAATCTTTTAAAAAAAAGAATTCCTCGGGGTGCCTGGGTGGCTCAGTCGGTTAAGCAGCTGCCTTCGGCTCAGGTCGTGATCCCAGGGTCCCGGGATTGAGCCCCGCATCGGGCTCCCTGCTCAGCATGGAGCCTGCTTCCCCCTCTCCCTCTGCCTGCCTCTCTGCCTACTTGTTCTATCTCTCTGTCAAACAAATAAATAAAATCTTAAAAAAAAAAAAGAATTCCTCATATCAGTGAGATCATATGATACATGTCTTTCCCTGATTGACTTATTTCACCCAGCATAACACCCTCCACTTCCATCCATGTCGTTGCAAATGGCAAGATTTCGTGGGTTTTTTGATGGCTGCATAATATTCCATTATATATATGTATATGTGTGTGTGTGTGTATATATATATATATATATATATATATATACACATATATATACACCCCACATCTTCTTTATCCATTCATCTGTTGATGGCCATCTTGGCTCTTTCCATAGTTTGGCTATTGTGGACATTGCTGCTATAAACATTGGGGTGCATGTACCCCTTCGGATCACTACATTTGTATCTTTGGGGTAAATACCCAGTAGTGCAATTGCTTATCCCCAGAACTTTTAACTGGATGTTTATGCCTTTTGACCACCTTCACCCATTTAACCCATCTCCAACACCCACCTCTGGCAACCCACCAATCTGTTCTCTGTATCTATGAGTTTGGTTTTTTCAGATTCCACATATAAGAGAGCTCATACAGTATCTGCCTTTCTCTGGCTTACTTCACTTAGCATAATGCCCTCAATCCATATTGTTGCAAGTGACAGAATTTCCTTATTTTTAATGGCTGAATAATGTATGTATATATACACCATATTTTCTTTATCCATTCAACCATCGATGGACACTTAGGTTTTTTCCATACCTTAGCTATTGTAAATAACGCAGCAATGAATATGGGGTGCAGATATCTTTGAGACAGTGATTTCATTTCTTCTGGATAAATGCCCAGAAGTGGAAATGCTGGATAATATGGTAATTCTATTTTTAATTTTCTGAGGCACCTTTATACTATTTTCTTTTTTTTTTTTAAGATTTTATTTATTTATTTAATAAAGAGAGACCAGCAAGAGAGGGAACACAAGCAGGGGGAGGGGGAGAGGGAGAAGCAGGCTCCCCATGGAGCAGGGAGCCCGATGCGGGGCTAGATCCCAGGACCCTGGGATCATGACCCGAGCCGAAGGCAGACGCTTAACGACTGAGCCACCCAGGTGCCCCTATACTATTTTCTATATATTCATTTTTAAAATGGAAAAGCTGAAAAAGGGGTACCTGGGTGGCTCAGTTGGTTAAGCATCTGACTCTTGGGGCGCTTGGGTGGCTCAAACGATTAAGCATCTGCCTTCGACTCAGGCCATGATCCCCGGGGCCTGGGATCAAGCCCCATGTCGGGCTCCCTTCTCAGTACAGAATCTGCTTATCCCTCTCCCTCTGCCATTCCCTCTGCTTGTGCTCTCTGGCTCTATCTGTCAAATAAATAAAATCTTTTTTTAAAAAAAGCATCTGACTCTTGATTTCGGCTCAGGTCATGATCTCAGGGTCATGAGATCAAGCCCTGCTTCGGGCTCCATGCTTAGTGGGGAGTCTGTTTGAGATTCTCTTTCTTCTCCTCCCTCTCTGTCTTCCCCTCCCTCTCTGTCTCCCCCTCCCCCCACCTGCAAGTGCATGCCCTCTCTCTCTAAAAATAAATAAATCTTTTTTTAAAAAAAAAGAAAAATTCATCACTAAGCCCATGATTCTGTCTTAATTTCATTCAACTTGCATTAATTATGGAATAATTATAATTTATAGTGTGACTTTATCTGAAATTGATTCATAATTATTAGTTTGTATTAACTTTATTTATTTTTTTATCTTTATTTTTATTGAAGTATGGTTAACACACAATGTTACATTAGTTTCAGGTATACGACATAGTGATTTGATAGGTCTATACATTACGCTATGCTCACCACAAGTGTAGCTACCATTTGTCACCATACGCTATTACAATACCATTGACTGTATTCCCTATACTGTACCTTTTACCACTATGACTTACTCATTCCATAACTGGAAGCCTTGTGTTACTTACTTTTATTTTTTGTAAGTTTATTTCTTTTATTTTTCTAATCTTTACACCCAACATGGGGATCGAACTCACGACCCTAAAATCACGGGTCACATGCTCTACTGACTGAGCCAACCAGGCACCTCCATGTTATTTACTTTTAAAGTTATAGCTAAAGCTATTACAAATGCAGTAGTTAACAATTCAGGTGTGTCCACTACTACTTCTTATGAAACCAGTATTAAATTATTACCCATTTTTACATAGACTTACAATATTTATTCAATGTAAGGGAATACATTTTGTCCAATTTTTGTTTTTTAATGACCTGAAGCAGCCTTTATTCATCAAAAAAAATCATGATCTCTAATGAAGCACACTGCCAAAGATTTTCACACTCTGATAATCTATGATTTACAATCTACATGTAAAAATAAATTGTCACTGCCTTATGAAACTCTATCTTCCTTCCTCTAGTCAGAGCAGCTGCTGCCAATAGGACAAAATCTGAATCTTTGAATGAAGGATAAGTGAAATAAGGGAGGAAGTAGGAGATCTGAATTAGTTTAGAGGAGCTAGAACTAGCTACTGCAGATCAAAAAATAATTCTCCATATGCCTGAATTTACTATCATGAATATTCAAGATTTAGAAATTATATTAATACATATATTCCCTTTTTCCCCAAACTTTCATTATGAAAAATTTCAACCACACATAGAAGATGTAATAGTACAATGAACATCTGTATATCCTCTGCACAAATTCAACAATGGTTAACATTTTGCTATATTTGCCTTATTTTTTCTAAATTATTTGAATGTAAGTTTTAGAAATCATAATACTCCATCATGCATTTTCAAAGAATAAGAACTCCTGCATAACCACACTATTATTATCAAAGCTAAGAGAATTAATGATTGCACATCATCTAATACAAATTGTCTATTTAAATTTTCCCAAATGTCCCAAGAACATCTTTTACAGCTTTTATTTTTCCCAAATCAGGATCCGGGCAAAGTTCAAACACTGAATTTGATTGTGTTTCTTTTAGTCTCATTTAATCTAAAACAGCCCCTCCCCTATCTCTTCCCCTTCCCCCCTCCCCCACCGTGAAGTGACTTTTTGAAGAATCCAGGTCAGCTGCCTTAAGAGACACTGTATCCTCTTTTTAAAATACAAACTCCAATTTGATAGTTTAAGGGACTCATATCTAGTATTATACCTCCTAATACCTATGAAGCCCAGATGGGACAGGAAAGGCAGGTAATTGTGAACAAATGATACCTTGGATGAAGGGAACTCATGGGCCCAGGTGGAAAGTCCAAAGGTGAGGTACTTAAGGCCAACATAAAGGCAGCAAGGGCTGGGGAGAAGGTCACTCTCCTTAGTAGTAATGGGTATAAAAAGGGAAGTAGAGTAACGTCTAAAACAAACAGATCCTATCAAAATGTTGTCTATGGTCAGTTCTCCCCCTTAAAAAGGAAACTCTTTCTCTTTCCTCTTAAAATACATGGATGCCTGCCTCTAGGACAGAACATTCAGACTTAGTACTATATAACTCAGATATGTTGTGGGTCAGAGAGGGCTTTTGAAGGTTGATCTAGGCACACTACCAAAACTGACTAAATTGTTTTATGGGAAAATGTCAAGTTCAAACAACAGAATTGGTAACAAACTTTTGGACTATAATATTATAGTCATTCAGCAGATGAAGGCTAGTTTATCTGGTTATTTAGAAATGTAAAAACGAAATACAGTTTTCTTATGGGGTATGTCCCAGACCAAAGTACTGGAGCATTTCTCAGGCTTACTGAGGAACTGAGAGAGACTAAGCAGAAAGGCACTTTTAAAATAACTGGATAATTCACCTGGAAGTATGTATTGGAGAAGAAGGAATTTCTGAGCACAAATGAAAATTACATTAATACAGCCACATTTCTGGCTAAATCCTAATTTAAGCATGTTAATTCATCTATGTATAATATATATTTCCTCCTACCTTCATAATTCACCTGCATTTTTTCTTCAAAACTCTACTTAAATTGGCCTTTACACACACAAGCTCAGAAGAATTCCATCTCCCTCATACTACTCCTATATATACAACTCTAATTGATTTTGTAACATATGCTACGCCCATCTTTTGAATTTTAAATGTCTCAATGATAGGTACAAAGTCAGGAACATCTTTTGTAACCTCCCATTGTATTTAGCAAAATGACTCAGAAAACAGTAAGAGCATAAACAATTTCATATGGTATAGTAAAACAGGCTTCTGGGAGATCACAATATCAAAGAACAAATCTGGCATGCAGCTATTAGGAATGAAGTAACTCTGAGAACAACAGCATCCAACAATACTGAGGGAAATAACTTCTGGTTATTAAAGTATTTTGAGCCACTCCCTAAACACACATGATAATCGCCATTAGTAATAACATTTCCTAAGAGGAAGAACAGCATTATGACTAGATCATCATGTCATGATGAGTTGAGTACTGAATGAGTTGAGTACAAACATGACACATATATATGAAGTCTGCTCAAAACCACTCTTACAGCTGATCACAGAAGCTCAAATATTATTTTTTAATCCCCCTAAAATAATTAGTGTTCATAATTTTGGAAAGGTTTCTGGATTACTAAATTGTAATTAAGATAATGCAAATCAAAACCACAATTAATATCATTTACACCCATCAGGTAGATAAAAATGTCAAAATCTGGCAATAACATGTGTCAATGAGGATGTGGAGCAATAGGATCTTTCCTATTCAGCTGGTGAGAGTATAAATTAGTACAACAATTAGGGAACCTGTTTGGCGATACCTGGTAGAGTTGAAGAAATGCATATACTAGAACTTAACATTTTCACTCCTAGGCATATCACCCTACGCAAAGTCTCACACACGTGCAGAGGAAGCATGAACAAGAATGCTCATTGCAACAGTGTTCCTAATAATTAAAACTTTGGAAATAACCTAAATGCCTATCAACCAGAAAATGGAAAAACATGTGGTGGTATTATATATATATAGTGGAGAATGATACAGTAGTTAAAATTAATGAACTAAAATAATGATTCTCACTGGGAGGAGGGGAGATTTTACCACCAAAAGGACATCTGGCAAAGTCTGGAAACTTTGGTTATAACTGGGAGGTAGGGGGAGGTGCTACTGGCATCTAGTGGGTAGAGCCCAAGGATACCACTAAACATCCTTAATGGACAAGAAATCCATTCACAGGTGTGCCTGGGTGGCTCAGTCAGTTGGGCATCTGACTTGATTTCTGTTCAGGTAATGATCTCAGGGTTGTGAGATAGAGCCCTGTATGCGGCTCCACACTCAGCGGGAAGTTTGCTTGAGATTCTCTCTCCCTCTCCCTCTGCCCCTCCCCCTGCTCACACATGCACTCTCTCTCTCTCTCTCACTCAAAAATAAATAAATAAATCTTAAAAAAAAGAAACCCACTCACAACAAAGAATTATCTAGCCCCAGATGTCAATAGAACAGAGGATGAGAAACTCGAACTATGAGCAGCAGCACAGATAAATCTAATTAACATAGTTGAGGCAATAAAAAAAGTTTCACAAGAGAGTGCCTGGGTGGCTCAGTCAGTTAAGCATCTGCCTTTGGCTCAGGTCATGATCCTGGGGTCCTGGGATCAAGTCGCACATTGGGCTCCCCGCTCAGCGGGGAGTCTGCTTCTCCCTCTGCCCCTTCCCCTCCACTCGTGCTCAATCTCGCTCTATCTCAAATAAGTAAAATCTTCCTTTTAAAGATTTTATTTATTTAACTGACAGCGTGAGAGGGAACACAAGCAGGGGGAGTGGGAGAGGGAGAAGCAGGCTTCCAGCCAAGCAGGGAGCCCAATGCGGGGCTCGATCCCAGGACCCTGTGATCATGACCTGAGCTGAAGGCAGTCACTTAACCAACTGAGCCACCCAGGCGCCCCTCAAATAAATAAAATCTTTAAAAAAAGGTTTCACAAGGATACAAAAGTCTAGGAACATAAAATGCCATATATTGTTTCTGTATGCATACATATGTAGTAATGTTAGCCAAAATATAAAAATATGCATGGGAATGACAAATGCCAAATTCAGGAGTTTGGGGAAGAAGGAAGGGATGCAACTGGAGCACAAAGGGGAAGCTTAACTTCTTAGACTGTGTAATAGATACACACTTATGTTATAGGGCTTCCTATATTCTTTGTTGGACTAAATTATTTTATTATAAGAATTTTTAAGGGATGCCTGGGTGGCTCAGTCGGTTAAACGTCTGCCTTCAGCTTAGGTCATGATCTCAGGGTTCTGGGATGGAGTCCCACATTGGGCTCCTTGATCAGCAGAGAGCCTGCTTCTCCCTCTGTCTGCCACTCCCCCTGCTTGTGCACTTTCTCTTTGACAAATAAATAAATTTTTTTTAAAAAAAAGAATTTTTAAAAGGACGGGCACCTGGGTGGCTCAGTCAATTAAGCATCTGCTTTCAGCTCAGATCATGATCCCAGGGTCCTGGGATCAAGTCCCATGTTGGGCTCCCTGTTTAGCAGGGAGTCTGCTTCTCCCTCTCCCTCTGCCCTTCACCACCCCCCACTCGTGTGCTCTCTCTCTGTCCCTCTCGCTCTGCTCTCTTTCTCAAATAAATAAATAAAACCTTTTTAAAAAAAGATTTTTTAAAAGGAAAATAAATGAATGAACCTGGTAGACATTATGCTAAGTGAAATAAGCCAGACATAGACAAAAACTGCATGATCTCTCTTATATATGGAATCTTAAAAAGTCCAACTCAGAAGTAGAGACTAGAAGGGTGATTACCAGGGCCCAGGGGGTGGAGGAAATGAAGAAATGTTGGTCAAAGGGTACAATGTTTCTCATTCATCATCAGGGAAACACAAATCAAAACTACAATGAGATATCACCTCACACCAGTCAGAATGGCTAAAATTAACACAAGAAACAACAGGTATTGGTGAGGACATGAAGAAACTGTTGGTGGGAATGCAAACTGGTGCAGCCACTCTGGAAAACGGTATGGAGGTTCCTCAAAAACTTAAAAATAGAACTACCCTATGATCCAGCAATCACACTACTGAGTATTTACCCAAAGAATACAGAAACACTAATTCAAAGGGATACATGCACCCCAATGTTTAGAGCAGCATTATCAACAATAGCCAAATTATGGAAAGAGTCCAAATGTCCATCAACTGACGAATGGATAAAGAAGATATGGTGTACACACACACACACACACACACACAGAGAGGAATATTAGTCAGCCATAAAAAAGAATGAAATCTTGGGCGCCTGGGTGGCTCAGTTGGTTAAGCGACTGCCTTCGGCTCAGGTCATGATCCTGGAGTCCCGGGATAGAGTCCCGCATCAGGCTCCCTGCTCGGCAGGGAGTCTGCTTCTCCTCTGCCCCTCCCCCCTCTCATGTGCTCTCTCTCATTCTCTCTCTCTCAAATAAATAAATAAAATCTTTAAATAAAAAAAAAAGGATGAAATCTTGCCATTTGCAATGACATGGATGGAGCTAGAGAGTATTATGCTAAGCAAAATAAGTCAGTCAGAGAAAGACAAATACCATATGATTTCACTCATATGTGGAATTTAAGAAACAAAACAAACGATCATAGAGTTAAAAAAAAAAAAAAGGAAAAAAGAAACAGACTCTTAACTATAGAGAACAAACTGATGTTTACCAGAGGGAAAGTGGGTGGAAGAGTAGATGACAGGGATTAAGGAAGGCACTTTTTGTGATGAACACCCGGTGTTGTATGTAAATGTTGAATCACTATATTGTACACCTGAAACTAATATTACACCGTATGTTAACTAAGTGGAATTTAAATAAAAACTTTTAGGGACACCGAGGTGGGTCAGTCGGTTAAGCGTCTGCCTTCGGCTCAGGTTGTGATCTCAGCGTCCTGGGATCGAGCCCCGCATTGGCTCCCTGCTCAGTGGGGAGTCTGCTACTCCCTCTCCCTCTGCTTCTCCCCACTGCTCATGCACTCTCTCTCAAATAAATAAATATTTTTTAAAAACTTTTTAAAAAAGGGAGAAAGTTTCAGTTATGTAGGATGAATATCTGGAGATTTACAGCATGCTGACTATAGCTAAAAATATCGTATACTTGAAATCTGCTAAGAGAGATCGTAATTGTTCTCAAAAACGAAAAAGTTAACTATGTGGGGTGATGGATGTGTTAATTAGGTTGACTGTGGTAATCATTTCACAATGTATATATATATCAAAACATCACATTATACACCTTAAATATATACAATTTTTATTTGTCAATCATACCTCAATAAAGCTGAGGAAAAAATATTTTTAAAAAGCCAGGTCATTTTAGGGGGAAATAAAGAAGAAAAAATATAGGGAATGTGCACAAATTAAGAGAAGTGTTACTAAAAATTGAAATAATTCAATAAGTGAAACCAATGATAAACTCAAACATATAAACAGCCAAAATCCCCCTATTATACCAGGGCTATAAAAACATCCCTGTGTTGTTAAACAAATTGATAATTTCTAGCTGTGCGAACATTAAAACCAGTTGCCTTCAAGGTATCCATATAATATTTCCAAATCAATTTAATTGTTTCCTACCCATTTGCTGTTATTTAAAATCACTACCACCTCTAGGGGCGCTTGGCTCCTTAGTCTGTAGAGCATGCGACTCTTGATCTTGGGGTCATGAGTTCAAGCCCCACGTTGAGCCTACAGCTTACTTAAAAAAAAAAAAAACAGCAAAATAAAATCACTACCACCTCTAAATTGCAAACAAAAAGGGAAAACATTAACTTCTCTATTGTTTTATATAATGGTACCTCTTTTGTTTAAATTGTGTAAGCCTTTAAAATGAAAATTGATCTCACTCTTTAACCTGTTTTCAAAATACTGAGTGCCTAATCTCTTTCATCAGACAACTGTCATTATATAAACAGAGGATGAATATTCCAGATGAAACTGCTGGAGTAGACAAGCGTGTTTCAAAACACAATTTGACCATTCCCAAAAGATTAGGAGTCAATACTTAAGACATATTAATAAGGTCAAATAAAGAACAGAACATTCAAATTAAGAAAAGGCAATGTGTTTTGCTAGTCATTTTTATGACTCCTGGGCTAATCACTGCCTCGCTACAAAAGAGCTGTCCTTATGATAACAATACAGATGTTTCAATTTCTTATAGCATTGAATAGTTGAGAAAACTATCATATACATGAATTTCACAACAATCCTGCAATAAAAATAGAGTAGTAGCCTCCTTTTAAAATTAAGGAAGCTAACACTCAGGCTTATTCACCCTTATACAGACAATTCAGCCTGGAGTCCAGAGCTAACAATAGCCTCAAAGGGATTAACTTAATAGGGCAATGTTTGCAAAATGCATAAAATAAAAGCAGCCAAAGGTCAAAGGTCAGGGTAGGGTGGCGGGGGGGGGGATGCTTGAAAAATACTGGTATCCTGCAATGTACCCAGGTGGGGACAGGTTCTAAACAAACTGAGAAATAGTTCTCAAGTTACTAGGTGCCTTTCCACCAGGGGCTGAGCCTCTGTTGCCATGTCAATAAGAGACTAGAGGAAAAAACATGTTTTTAGTATAGATAAAACTTCCATTGCCTCAGACAAGGCCACTGTTATCCCAGAAAACTAGAGGGTAGTAGGATTCAACTATTTGACACTGAAATGTGTCAGATACTTTTCAACCATATTATGGGATAATATGGTATTGGCACAGCAGTCACTCAGATTCTAAGATTGTTTGGTAGTTGGAATGCTTTTTCCCCGTCAAAAAAATCATCTGGGGGCACCTGGGTGGCTCAGTCGTTAAGCGTCTGCCTTCGGCTCAGGTCATGATCCCAGGGTCCTGGGATCGAGCCCCGCGTCGGGCTCCCTGCTCGGCGGGAAGCCTGCTTCTCCCTCTCCCACTCCCCCTGCTTGTGTTCCCTCTCTCGCTGTGTCTCTCTCTGTCAAATAAAAAAAAAAATAAAAAATAAAATCATCTGATTCAAGCTTGTCAGATACAACCTTTAGGTAAATAACAGACTGCTTGCAATGACATCGCTTTCTTCATAAGAAAAAATCCACCTTACAATTTTAGTTCTAAGACAAAATAGTGCCACAAACCATGTTGAAAAAACATTAAATAGCTATGAAAACTAAAACCAATTGTCAGTATTTAACCATTATACAGAATAAGTTGAAAAAGGACTTATTTTATATTTGCTACAACTGATTAAGAACAAGAAAACTATAAGTTTGGTGAGGCTGAAAATGACAACTTAGTTTGACCAAACTTTTCAAGTATGTCATTAATTTTATAAAAACCATCACTAAAAGGATAATGATGCTAGTTACCCTACCAGACATTAAAATGTCTTTCAAAGTTTTAATTATTATAAAACCTTGTACTAGGGAACCTGGCTGGCTCAGTCAGTAGAGAATACAACTCTTGATCTTGGGGTTGTGAATCCAAGCCCCACGTTGGGTTTAGATATTGCTTTTAAAAAAATGAAAATGGGGGCGCCTGGGTGGCTCAGTCGTTAAGCGTCTGCCTTCGGCTCAGGTCATGATCCCAGAGTCCTGGGATCAAGCCCCGCATCAGGCTCCCCGCTCGGTGCGGAACCTGCTTCTCCCTCTCCTGCTCCCCCTGCTTGTGCTCCCTCTCTCGCTATGTCTCTCTCTGTCAAATAAATAAATAAAATCTTTAAAAAAAATAAAAACAGAAAATGCTACAAAGATATAAAAATGAATATTAATTAACAACAGCAACTACAAACCCTGGGGTAGGGAAGGCCTTTTTAAGCGTAAGGCAAGAGCAGAAACCATAAAGGAAAAGATTTTTAAATTTAATTATATGAAATTTTAAAATTGTGTGTGGTAAAAACACCATGTAAACAAACTACAAAAATATATATGCATGGAGCTTCTTCTGGTGGGTGATGAAATGTTCTGAAATTAGCAGTAATGGCTGCACAAATCTGTGAATATACTAAAAACCACTAAATTATATACTTCAATAGGGTGAATTTCATTATATGTAAATATATATCAAATATATATATATCAGACAATTGACAAAATAAGAAATCCATTATACTAATAAACAGGAAATACACATTTAAAAATTATATTTTAGTATATGTATTGCCGAAGCGAGCACACATTTAAAAATTATAAACTGAGGGTGCCTGGGTTCGCTCAGTTGGTTAAGCATCTGCCTTCCTCTCAGGTCAGTATCCCAGGGTTCTGGGACCAAGTCCCACATCAGGGTCCCTGCTCAGTGGGGAGTTTGCTTCTCCTCTGCCTTTCCCCCTGCTCCTTCTCTCTCTCTCTCTCTCTCAAATAAATAAATCTTTAAAAAAATAAAAATTATAAATTGAGGAGAGGAGCTAAATTGGCAGAATGGTAGGAGGACCCTAGGCTTGCTGCATCCCTGGAACACAGCTAGATAAATATCAAATCGTTCTGAATATCCAAGAAATCATGAGGACTGACAGAACAAAATGCACAACCAGAGGGAGAGAAGAAGCCACACTGTGGAGGTAGGAGGCATGGAGATGTGATTTGGGGGAGAAAAGGACTGCCAGTGCAGCAGAGGGGAAGGAACCCCGGTCAGTGAGGGGAGTGGGGGTAGAGAGAAAGAGAGAGAGAGAGAGAGAGGAGCACATGGGGGAATCACACAAGGAAAACACTTCCCCAAAGCCATTCACCGGGAAAATGAGAGAGGCTGATTTTCGTGAATTTTTACAACTAGCAGGGCTCAAAGAGTTTTAGAGGTCCATGGCGAGCGGGTGTGGAGCCCTAAGGGTGCTGCAGTACTCCTGTGGAGAAGGAGGGTGACAGCCCAGGAGCAGACAAGGTGATCAAAGGAACCTCTGGGACTCACTGGGAGAGGCAGTTCTTCACTCTTGGAGCGCATCTGGAAGAAGTAGCATTCTCTCTCAGGGGACAAAACAGCCTGTGGGCACCATTTTCATCCCCCACCCCTCAGCAACCGTGCAGAGACACCTGCTGAGGGCGCCTAACCTACATGCTGGCTCATTGCTGTGCTTTACCTAAACTCCACATACCTGTGCTTTGGTGCAACTGCCCTTCTAGGACAAACCTGCATCAGTCCCAGTGTGGCAACACCCTCCCTAGGGAACAAGCGCAAGTTGGGGCCAGGCCAGGTCTCTAAAGTTTGGAGTTTTAAAACTCAGCTGGTCTGCCTGGGATAGAACACAGGTGCACTGCACTGCCCGGTGGGCAGACGGCCCGGACACAGACAGGGTGAAGGCAGGAATGTGAGGGATGCCTGGGACACACAAGGAGATATTATTCACTCTGCTGGGGGGGCTTCGTCTCCTGGACAAGGAGGCGGCTGGCGACATTTCTCTACCCTGCCCCTCACAAATACTAACTTTGGTAAGCAGCACAGCACCAACAGTGGTGGACAAAATCATTTACAACAAGCTCCATACCCCTGCACTCTGCAGGTACTGCTTTTCCAGGGAAGTGTACCTGAGAAGCAGAGCAACAGGCCCCTCCCAGCAAAGACCAGCACAAACCTCCCAACATAACACCATGTCTACTGACCTTAGAGAGCTGCAAAGCTTCAGCTCTACTGGAAATAGCATCAGGTCTCTTTTAACAAGCAGACCAGAGCACATCTAGATAAAAACCAGCCACAAGCTAGCTAAGGTCCCAACACTCCCCACTACAGGCTAGGAGAAACTGCAGAGGACTGACCGGAGGGAAAGAGCCACCAAGACACAGCAGCAGAGTGCACACAGCGTACACCAGAAATACTTCCTGAAGCACCAGGCTCTGGACAGTATGTGACCTCTTCTTAATATAGCCATTACACTGAGGAGCAAGACACATAACAGGATTTCCTAACACACAGAAGAAGAGAGATACCTAGACAAAATGCCAAGATGGAGGAATTCATCCCAAAAGAATGAACAAAAAAAGGTCATGGCCAAGGATCTAATCAAAACAGATATAAGTAATATGCCTGCTCCAGAATTCAAAGCAACAATCATAAGGATACTAACTGGGCTTGAGAAAAGCATAAAAGACACCAGGGAGTCCTTTACTATAGAGATAAAAGACCTAAAAAGTAGTCAGGATGAAATAAAAAAATGCAATAACCAATATGCAAAACCAACTAGATATAATGACCTCAAAGATAGAAAAAGCACAGGAATTAATAAGTAATATAGAAGATTAAAGTACGGAAAATAATGAAGCTGAAAAGAAGAGGGAAAGAAAAATATTGGATCAAGAATGTAGACTTAGGGAACTCAGCAACTCCATAAAGCATAATAACATTCATATCATAGGAGTCCCAGAGGAAGAGAGGGAAAAAGAGTGAGAAAATTTATTTGAGGAAATTATAGCTGAAAACTTCCTGAATCTGGGGAAGGAAACAGACATTCAAATCTAGGAGGCATAGAGGATAACTCACAAAAAATCAACAAAAGCAGGCCAACACCAAGACACACTGTAGTTAAATTTCCAAAATATACAGATAAAAAAATTCTAAAAGTAATAAGACAAAAGAAGTCCCTACTTACAAGGGAAGACAAATAAGGTTAGCAACAGATCTCTCCACAAATTGTGAAAAAAAAAAAAGAAAAGAAAAAATCACTCCACAGAAATGTGGCAAGCCAGAAGGTAGTGGCATGATATATTCAACATCTAAATGGGAAAATTATGCAGGCAAGAATACTCTATCCAGCAAGGCTGTCATTCAAAACAGAAGAAGAGATAAAGTTTCCCAGACAAACAAAAACTAAAGGGAGTTCATGACCATTAAACCAGCCCTGCAAGAAATATTTAAGGGGACTCTTTGAGTGGGAAAGAAAGACCAAAAGCAATAAAGACTAGAAATGAACAGAAAAAATCTCCAGAAACATCAACTTTATAGGTAATACAATGGCAATAAATTCATATCTATCAATAATCACTCTGAATGTAAATGGACTAGATGTTCCTATCAATAGACATAGGGTATCAGAATGGATAAAAATATAAGACCCATTTATATGCTGCCTACAAGAGACTCATTTTAGATATAAAGACACCTGAAGATTGAAAGAGAGGGGATGAATAGAGACCCCTTTATCATGCTAACGGACGTCAAAAGAGAAAGCCCAAGTAGCCATACTTATATCACACAAACTAGAATTTAAACCAAAGATACTAACTAACAAGAGATGAAAAGGGGCACTATATCATAATAAAGGAGACTATCCAACAAGAAGACCTAACAATTATAAATATTTATGCCCCCAACTTGGGAGCACCCAAATACATAAAACAATAACAAACATAAAGGAACTCACTGATAATAATACAATAATAGTAGGGGACTTTAACATCCCACTAACAGCAACAGACAGATCATCTAAGCAGAAAATCAACAAAGAAACAATGGCTTTGAATAACACACTGGACGAGATTGACGAAACAGATATATTCAGAACATCTCATCCTACCGCAGCAGAATACATATTCTTTTCAAGTGCACATGGGACATTCTCCAGAATAGATCATATACTGTGTCACAAATGAGGCCTCAACAAACACAAAAAGATCGAGATCATACCATGCAGATTTTCAGACCATAAGGCTATATGAAACTTGAAGTCAACCACAAGAAAAAATTTGAAAGACCACAAATACATGGAGGTTAAATAACATCCTACCAAAGAAAGAATGGGTCAACCTGGAAATAAAAGAAGAAATTAAAAAATACATGGAAACAAACGAATATGAAAACATGACAGTCCAAAACCTTTGGGATGCAGCAAAAGTGGTCATGGCAAAGGGGTGGGGGAACGTTAAGCATCTGCCTTCCGCTCAGGTCATGATCCCAGGATCGAGCCCCATGTCAGGCTCCCTGCTCAGCGGGGAGTCTGCTTATTCCAGTCCCTCTACCCCTCTCCCCCACTTGTGTTCTCTCTCTCTCTCTCAAATAAATATTTTTTAAAAAATTCATAAGAGGTAAGTACATAACACTACAGTCTTACCTCAAGAAGCAAGAAAAGCGGGCGCCTGGGTGGCTCAGTTGGTTAAGCGACTGCCTTCGGCTCAGGTCACGATCCTGGAGTCCCGGGATCGAGTCCCGCATCGGGCTCCCTGCTCGGCAGGGAGTCTGCTTCTCCCTCTGACCCTCCTCCCTCTCATGCTCTCTGTCTCTCATTCTCTCTGTCTCAAATAAATAAATAAAATCTTAAAAAAAAAAAAAAAAAAAGCAAGAAAAGCCTCAAATACACAACCTAACTTTACATGTAAAGGAGCCAGAAAAGGAACAGCAAATCCTAAAGCCAGCAGAAAAAAGGGAAATAATAAAGATTAGAGCAGAAATAAATAATACAGAAACAAACAAACAAAAATGAGTAGAATAGATCAATGAAACTAGGAGTTGGTTCTTGGAAAGAATTAATAAAATTAAGAACCTCCTAACCAGAATTATCAAAAAGAAAAAAGAAAGAACCCAAATAAATAAAATCACAAATGAGAGAGGAGAGATCACAACTAACACCATAAAAATACTAACTGTAAGAGAATATTATGAAAAATTATATGCCAACAAATTGGGCAATCTGAAAGAAGTGGATAAATTCCTAGAAAGACATAAACTACCAAAACTGAAACAGGAAGAAACAAAATTTGAACCAATCGATAACCAACAAAGAAACTGAATCAGTAATCAAAAATCTCCCAACAAACAGGGTGCCTGGGTGGCTCAGTTGGTTGAGCATCCGACTCTTGATTTCGGCTCAGGTCATGATCATGCAGTCGTGAGACTGAGCCCCACATCAGGCTCCCTGTTCAGCACAGAATCCTCTTGAGATTCTCTCTCCCTCTCCCTCCTCCTGCTCTCTCTCTCTCTTTCTCTCAAATAAATTTTTTTTAAAGAAAAAAAAATCTCCGCTCTTCCCTTTTTAACATATAATGTATTATTTGTTTCAAAGGCACAGGTCTGTGATTCAACAGTCTTACACAATTCACAGTGCTCACCACAGCACATACCCTCCCCAATGTCTATCACCCAGCCACCCCATCTCTCCCAACCCCCACCACTCCAGCAACCCTCAGTTTGTTTCCTGAGATTAAGAATTCCTCATATCAGTGAGGTCATATGATACATGTCTTTATCTGATTGACTTATTTCGCTCAGCATAATACCTCCAGTTCCATCCACGTCGTTGCAAATGGCAAGATTTCATTCCTTTTGATGGCTGCATAATACTAAATTGTATATATATACCACCTCTTCTTTATCCATTCATCTGTCAATGGACATCTTGGCTCTTTCCACAGTTTGGCTATTGTGGACATTGCTGCTATAAACATCGGGGTGCATGTACCCCTTTGGATCCCTACATTTGTATTTTTGGGGTAAATACCCAGTAGTGCAATTGCTGGGTCGTATGGAAGAATGAAGGGGGTAAAATCGGAGGGGGAGATGAACCATGAGACTATGGACTCTGAGAAACAAACTGAGGGTTCCAGAGGGGAGGGGGGTGGGGGGATGGGTTAGCCTAGTGATGGGTATTAAAGAGGGCACGTACTGCATGGAGCACTGGGTATTACACGCAAACAATGAATCATGGAACACTACATCAAAAACTAATGATGTAATGTATGGTGATTAACAACAACAACAACAAAAAAAGGCAGGGGGCGCCTGGGTGGCTCAGTTGGTTAAGCAACTGCCTTCGGGTCAGGTCATGATCCTAGAGTCCCAGAATCAAGTCCCATATCGGGCTCCCTGCTCAGCAGGGAGTCTGCTTCTCCCTCTGACCCTCCTCCCTCTTGTGCTTTCTGTCTCTCATTCTCTCTCTCGCAAATAAATAAAATCTTAAAAAAAAAAAAAAAATCTCCACACAAACAAAAGTTCAGAGCTAGATGGCTTCACAGGGGAACTCTACCACAGATTTAAAGAATTACAGGGCGCCTGGGTGGCTCAGTCATTAAGCGTCTGTCTTCGGCTCAGGTCATGATCTCAGGGTCCTAGAATCGAGCCCCGCATCAGGCTCCCTGCTCAGCAGGAAGCCTGCTTCTCCCTCTCCCTCTCCCACTCCCCCTGCTTGTGTTCCCTCTCTCGCTGTCTCTCTGTCAAATAAATAAAATCTTAAAAAAAAAAAAAAAAAAAAGAATTGCTACCTATTCTTCTCAAAATGTTCCAAAAAAAAAGGAAAAGAAATGGAGGGAAAACTTCTAAACTCCTTCTATGAGGCCAGCATTACCTTGATTCCAAAACCAGACAAAGATCCCACTAAAAAGGAGAATTAGAGGCCAATATCCCTGATGAACATGGATGCAAAAATTCTCAACAAACTACTAGCAAATCCTTATAAGGATTATTCACCATGATCAAATGAGATTTATTCCTGGGATGCAGGGGTAGTTCAATATTCACAAATCAATCAATGTGATATACCACATTAATAAAAGAATGATCCTATGATCCTCTCAATAGGTGCAGAAAAAGCACGTGACATAATACAACATCCATTCTTGATAAAAACCCTCAACAAAGGAGGGATAGAGGGAACATGCCTCAATATCATAAAGGCCATATACGAATGACCCGCAGCTAATACCATCCTCAACGGGGAAAAACTGAGAGCCTTTCCTCTCTAGCCAGGAACAAGACAGGGATGACAACTCTTACCACTTTTAACGTAGCATTGTAAGTCCTAACCTCAGCAACCAGACAACAAAAAGAAATAAAAGGCATCCAAATTAGCAAGGAAGAAGTCAGATTTTCACTATTCACAGACAACATGATACTCTATACAGAAAACCCAAAGCACTCCACCAAAAAATTGCTAGAACTGATACACCAACTCAGTAAAGTCGCAGGATATAAAATCAATGTACAGAAATCTTTTACATTTCTATACACTGATAATGAAGCAGCAAAAAGAGAAATCAGGGAATCAATCCCATTTACAAAATTGCACAAAAACCCCTAAAATACCTAGGAATAAACCTAACGAAGGAGGCAAAAGATCTGTACTCTGAAAACTATAGAACGCTTAGGAAAGAAACTGAAGAGGACAAGGACACAAAGAAATGGAAAAACATTCCATGTTCATGGATTGGAAGAATAAACATTGTTAAAATGTCTATACTACCCAAAGCAATATACATATTTAATGCAATCCCTATCAGAATATCACCAGCATTTTTCACAGAGCTAGAAGAAACAATCCTAAATTGTGTATGGAACCACAAAAGACCCCAAATAGCCAAAGCAATCTTGAAAAAGAAAAGCAAAGCTAGAGGCATCACAATTCCAGACTTCCAGTTATATTATAATGCTGTAGTGATCAAAACAGTATGGTACTGGCACAAAAACAGACACATTGATCAATGGAACAGAACAAAAAACCCAGAAATGGACCCACAACTATATGGTCAACTAATCTTTGACAAAGCAGGAAAGAATATCCAGTGGGAAAAAGTCTCTTCAAACAAATGGTATTGGGAACACTGGACAACAACATGCAGAAGAATGAAACTGGACCACTTTCTTACACCATACACACAAATTCAAAATGGATGAAAGACCTAAATGTGAGACAGAAAATCATCAAAATCCTAGAGAACACAGGCAGCAACCTCTCTGACATCGGCCATAGTAACTTCCTACTAGACACATCTCCTGAGGCAAGAGAAACAAAAGCAAAAATGAACTACTAGGGCTTCATCAAAATAAAAAGCTTCGGGGGGGCACCTGGGTGGCTCAGTTGGTTAAGCATCTGCCTTTGGCTCAGGTCATGATCTCAGGGTCCTGGGATGGAGCCCCACATTGGGCTCTCTGCTCAGCAGGGAGTCTGTTTGTCCCTCTGCTCCTCCCCTGTCCCCTGTTCATGCAAGCACTCTCTTTCTTTCTCTCTCTCCCCCTCTCTCAAATAAATAAATAAAATCTTAAAAAAAAAGAAAAAAGCTTCTGCACAACGAAGGAAATAGTCAACAAAACTAAAAGGCAACATATTGGGGGCACCTGGGTGGCTCAATCAGTTAAACATATAACTCTTGATCTCAGCTCAGGTCTTGATCTCAGCTCAGGTCTTGATCTCAAGGTCGTAAGTTCAAGCCCTGCATTGGGCCTACTTAAAAAATAATAATAATATAAAAAATTGGCAACCTACAGAATGGGAGAGGATATTTCCAAATGACCTATCTGATAAAGAGTTAGTATCCAAAATCTATAAAGAACTTATCAAACTCAACAGTCAAAAAATCAAATAATCCAATTAAAAAATGGGCAGAAGACATGAACAGACATTTCTCCAAAGAAGACATCCAAATGACCAACAGACACATGAAAAAGTGCTCAACATCACTCGGCATCAGGGAAATCGAAATCAAAACCTCAATGAGATACCACCTCACACCAGTCAGAATGGCTAAAATTAACAACTCAGGAAACAACAAATGTTGGTGGGGATGCACAGAAAGGGGAACCCTCCTACACTGTTGGTGGGAATGAAAACTGGTGCAGCCACTCTGGAAAACAGTATGGAGGTTCCTCAAAAAGTTAAAAATAGAGGGGCGCCTGGGTGGCTCTGTCAGTTAAGTGTCTGCCTTTGGCTCAGGTCATGATCCTAGGGTCCTGGGATCAAGCCCTGCATTGGGCTCCCTGCTCAGTGGGGAGCCTGCTACTCATGCTCCCTCTGCTTGCCACTCCCCTTGCTTCTGTGCGCTTGCTCTCTCTCTCTCTGTCAAATGAATAAATAAAAAAATCTTTTTAAAAAAAGTTAAGGGTGCCTGGGTGGCTCAGTTGGTTAAGTGACTGCCTTCGGCTCAGGTCATGATCCCGGAGTCCTGGGATCGAGTCCCGTATCGGGCTCCCGGCTCAGCAGGTAGCCTACTTCTCCCTCTGACCCTCTCCCCTCATGCTGTTTCTCACTCTCTCTCTCTCTCTCAAATAAATAAATAAATAAAATCTTTTAAAAAAATGAAATAAGTTAAAAGTAGAGCTATCGTACAATCCAGTAATTGCACTACTACGTACAATGAATATCTTATATACTGGTTCCTCAAAATGTTAAAATAGAACTACCCTATTACCCATCAATTGTACTACTAGGTATTTACCCAAAGAATATGAAAATACTAATTCAAAGGGACATGTGCACCCAGATGTTTAGAGCAGCATAATCAACAATAGCCAAATTTTGGAAAGAGCCCAAATGTCCATCACTTGAACAGATATAGAAGAGGTGGGAGATACACACACACACACACACACACACACAGAGGAATATTATTCAGCCATCAAAAAGAATGAAATCTTGCCATTTGCATTGACACGGATGGAGCCAGAGTGTATCATGTTAAGCAAAATAAGTCAGTCCGGGAAAGACAAATACCATATGATTTAAGAACTTAAGAAACAAAACAGATGAACATAGGAGAAGGGGAAAAAAAAGAGAGGGAGGCAAACCATAAGAAATTCTTAACTATAGAGAACAAAATGAGGGCTGTTGGAGGGGAGGTGGTTGGGGGAAGGGCTAAATGGGAGATGGGTATTAAGGAGGGCACCTGTGATGAGCACTGGGTGTTATATATAAGTGATCAATCACTAAATTCTATTCCTGAAACCAATATTACACTATGTTAACTAACTAGAATTTAAATAAAAACTTCAAAAAGGGGGGGAGTAAATGAAAGCACTATGTCAAAGGGATAGCAACTCTCTAATATTCATGAAAGCATTATTATTTTTTAAAGATTTTATTTATTTAGGGGCGCCTGGGTGGCTCAGTTGGTTAAGCGACTGCCTTCGGCTCAGGTCATGATCCTGGAGTCCCAGGATTGAGTCCCGCATCAGGCTCCCTGCTCAGCAGGGAGTCTGCTTCTCCCTCTGACCCTCCCCCCTCTTGTGCTCTCTCTCATTCTCTCTCTCTCAAATAAATAAATAAAATCTTTAAAAAAAAAGATTTTATTTATTTATTTGACAGACAGAGACACAGAGAGAGAGGGAACACAAGCAGGGGGAGTGGGAGAGGGAGAAGCAGGCTTCCCGCAGACGAGGAAGCCCAACACAGGGCTCGATCCCACTGGAATCATGACCTGAGCCAAAGGCAGACACTTAACGACTGAGCCACCCAGTTGCCCCCATTAAAGCATTATTTACACACACACAGCTGAATATTATTTAGCCATAAAAAAGGGAAGGAACTCTGGCCATCTGCAACAACATGGAGGTATCTTGGGGGCATCCTTCACTGACAGGCTAACTAAAGTAAGTCGGACAGAGAAAGACAAATACTGTATGGGGTATCTTGACCAAAAAAAGATGGGAGTCGTGGTTACCAGTGGCAGGAGATGGGGGAATTCAATAAAAGTGGTCAAAATTTACAAACTTCCAATTATAAGATAAATAAATGTTGGTTACGTACAACATGATGACTATAGTTAACACTGACGCATAGTATATTTGAAAGTTACCACAAGGAAACTCATTTTTCTTTTTTTTTTTTTTTATCTATGCATGGTGATAGATGTTAACTAAACTTATCATGGTAATCATTTCACAACATATGTAAGTCAAGTCATTATTCTGTACACCTTAATTTTACACAATGCTGCATGCCAATTATATTTCAATGAAACTGAAAGAAAAAAAAGACTAACTCCAGTCCATCTTATTTTACTTGTATTAATCACACCTTTGATAGATAGGAAAAGTATGAATTAAATCTATATCTGTACTTCTGAAAAAATATAATTTGTAACTCTTAGAAATACAGAATATTATATATATTGATGAAGTCAGGAAATAAAATCTCTCATTTGAAGGCAGTGTTGTAATATAATCACTGAAGAGAAAAGAACCTCCTCAGTTTTTGAAGTTTCATTGACAATAACATATCTTAGTCACTCACAACTTATCATTTCAGTACTGACTACCGAGATAGCTTGGCAAATTAGACTTCCGCTACCATTTAGCTCTGAGATTTTATTGTGTAATTCTGAACAATTTAGTGCATATGCCTACAGGGACTCTGACCTATAAAACACAGAATAAATAAAGAGTTCTCATGACAGGTTGATGTTAAATAGTGGTAAGCTAAATCAGTCATCTAAAACACAGATTTTAAAAGATTTATAAAGTAAAAAATAAGTAGCCAACTATCAGGAATGACATAATTGCCCATAAAGCTAAATCATTCTCACTGGTAGACTTGAGCAATGGCCTCTTCAGGCAGGTAACAGGTAAGAACAGCCTAGGAAAGAGATAGTTGGCTTATCAGCCCAACACATGCTAAAGTCTACCAGGTGGGTCTTCTTTATATGCACCTGAAAAGATGATCAATTTGTACATTATGCTATTTTATTCCAAGCATATATATGAAAAGAGGGAAAAAAGATTACCCACTTTCTTTTAATGTGCGCATTTTTTTTTCTTGCTGAAGACTTGTGAATGCTTACAAACCTTTTTATTTAACATATAATTTAGTTGTTATAAAAAGGATGCTTAAACTACTTAAAAATACAAATTTGAGGGGGCGCCTAGGTGGCTCAGTCGGTTAAACGTCTGCCTTCAGCTCAGGTCATGATCCCAGGGTCCTGGGATCGAGTCCCGCATCGGGCTTCCTGCTCCGCGGGGAGCCTGCTTCTCCCTCTGCCTCTGCCTCTCTCTCTCTCTCTCTCTCATGAATAAATAAATAAAATCTAAAAAAAAAAAATACAAATTTGAGAACTGCCAATTAGATGTAAACTAAAAAAATGATATCATGACTTTTGCTTATCATGTTAGCAAAAATTTAAAAGACCAATGTATCTATTCAATATGGTCAAGGGTGCAGAAAAATATTCTACCATAAATCATTATGGCCTTTTTTGGAGGGCAATTTTGCAATACCTATCAAGATATGACATGTATATAACCCCTGACCCAGCAATTTTACCTAAAAGAATCTAACCTACAGGGGCACCTGGGAGGCTCAGTTGGTTAAGCCTCTGCCTTCGGCGCAGGTCCTGGGATGGAGCCCCGCATCCGGCTCCCTGCTCAGCAGGAAGCCTGCTTCTCCCTCTCCCTTTGCCTGCTGCTCTGCTTGCTTGTGCTCTCTATCTCTCCGTCAAATAAATAAATAAATAGAATCTTAAAAAAAAAAGAATCTAACGTACAAAAATATACAAATGTAGAAGGCTATAGGGTAAGCATACTTAAAATAGTCAAAACCTGGAGACTCTCTAAATGTCCGTCAATACAGAAATAGATAAATTGTGATGCATTCATACTGTGGAATACTACACAGCAGTTAAAGAGAATGAGCTAAATCTGTATATACTGACATGAAAGCACACCCATGAATAGAAAAAGGTCTAGAAAGATACAAACTATTAAAAATAATTACCCTTTGAGGGGTGACTTTTTTTTTTTTTTACTTTATATACTTCTGTATTATAATTTCATGGAAATAAGCATGTATTACTTTAGTATTCAGAAAAAAAAATAATTAAAAAAAGGCTGAAATTGGCCAAACATATTTCCTTTGCTGGAAAAAGATGCATAAATTTTTTCCTAGAGCTTTAGACATTTGCAGACAGCTTTTTTCCAAACACAAAAGAGGAAGCAAGTCACATACAGTTCCTGTTTTTAGAAACAAGCAAAGGTTAAGAATGACCAAAAAAAAAAAAAAAAGAGAGAGAGAGAGAGATTGCACAAAATAAAGGAAGTGAGGAAAAGAGGAGTAAGAGAAAGCTGACAGAAAACCTACAGAAAAAGGAATTATTTTAGTGTTGGGCGTGAAAACAATGAGCAGAATATGATTCTGTAATCTTAAATTGGAAAGAGAAGCAAAAAGAAAAACTGAGATATAGTTTCCTTAAACACAGAAGGGGAGTTTAAAATAAACAGCAGCAATAAAAAAGTCTCACTACAGGGCGCCTGGGTGGCTCAGTTGGTTGGGCGACTGCCTTCGGCTCAGGTCATGATCCTGGAGTCCCTGGATCGAGTCCCGCATCGGGCTCCCTGCTCGGCAGGGAGTCTGCTTCTCCCTCTGACCCTCCCCCCTCTCATGTACTCGCTCTCTCTCATTCTCTCTCTCTCAAATAAATAAATAAAATCTTTAAAAAAAAAAAATCTCACTACAATTAGTTTTAAAACCCTAGGAAAATCCAGCTGTAATCAGGAAATTATACAAACCCTCAAGAGAAAATGAACAAACCAGTTTTCAAACTGTCTGGTTGAGAATCTTTGGAATAACCAGGAAAACACACAGCATTATCCTAATAATCTGACTTCAGGTATGAATTTGAGACAAAGGAATTTATAAAATTTCCATAACCAAAATTAATTAAATCTCCTCTAAAACTACTAATATAGAAAGTCTATCAAATTAGGAATAAGACCCATATAAATTACATTAAAAGCCTATGAATAAGCAATTTCAGAGTGTTGCATGTTAAACAAAGATTTTGATATTAGGAGATAATACGGTGGTTTGGAGTTGAGAGAATCTCTTTTTCAGACTCAACAACAACAAACACCACCAATAAATCTGACTTGGGCAAAATAACTTCAGAGGTCATACTGCCTTAATAATCAAGACATTACAGTCATTTCAACCTGCCTAAAAATGGTAAAACTGATAAATCACTTTTCTGACCATTCTTTCTACTCAAAAGGCTGAAAAGACCTGGATTACTACCTTGTCACATCATTTCCACCCTGAGGCTTATAAACTGACATTGTTCCCAGAGAAACAAATTCTCTTAATACAATATACTTAATTAATAAGCAGAGGAATATAGTAATTTATTCTCATAACATTTAAGGTGTCTAACATAAAGATATTTTATACTTAGTTTATATAGCATGTAATGTTAGTTCTCATACCTACTCAACAGAACTTTTAAGGCAACCAGAAAAAAAGTGAAAAGAATTTATTCCTGAATTATATACTAAGGATATAAATGAAAGCTTTATTATTATTTTAGGAATCACACAGAGAGAGACAGAAACAGACATGTGGTGAGCACTCGACCTGGAGTCAGGAAACCTGGGGTCAAGAATAAATTACCTATGTGAATTTTGGGTAAGTCACTTAATTCTTCCCAGAGCATCAGTTTTCACTCCAATGGTTCCCAAACTTCAACGTACTTAAGAATTACCTAGGGGGGGGGGGGATTTTTAAAACTCCAGTTTCCCAAGCCCTATACCCAAAGATCTTAACTCATTAGCAGAGATGTCCAGGAATCTGCATTTTTAACACCTTTGAGGATTCTAATGCAGGAAAGACAGAGACTATACTTTGACATAGTCCTAAATAATATAGGAATGGATAGCTAATTAGTTATATCATAGGGTCGTTATATGAATCTAATGAAAAAAGCAAGTAGGGCGCCTGGGTGGCTCAGTTGGTTAAGCGACTGCCTTCGGCTCAGGTCATGATCCTGGAGTCCCGGGATCGAGTCCCGCATCGGGCTCCCTGCTCGGCAGGGAGTCTGCTTCTCCCTCAGACCCTCCCCACTCTCCTGCTCTCTCTCTCTCTCAAATAAATAAATAAATAAAATCTTTAAAAAAAAAAAAAAGAAAAGAAAAAAGCAAGTAAAATAAGCAGATATGTCTATATTAATTTATATGTTTTATAGAAAATTTTTTGTATTTAAGATAATATGATTGTTTTCCTGAAATATTCACTCTAATTATAGAGCTTATTAAGGTTAAATTAACACAGAGGTCTAAGAGAATATAATGAGGTTGGCAGTTAAACGTATCAAAATCAATTGCTCATTCACTGACAATAATCACCTAGAAAATACAATGGTAAAAGATCCCATTCATATAACACTTCAACATCTCCCTGAAAAAAAAAATGTTAATACTTAATAATAAATTTAATAAGAAATGTGTATGAAGATACCATGAAAACAAGTTAATTCTACCCAAATTAATCTACACATTTAAGAGAGTCAGTGGAATTTTGAGGTAGATAAAACCTGACACAATGATCCTAAGGTTCATATGAAAGAATAAACATCTAAGAACATATAAATTGTGAAAGAATGATAAGGGGAAAGTGTGTATATGTATATGTTTATACACTAAAATATGACTTTCTATATATCACTATATAAAAAACAGAGACAGCATTTCTTTATTAGGATTTTATTTTTAAGTAATCTCTATATCCAACGTGGGGCTCAAACTCACAACCCCGAGATCAAAAGTCACATGCTCCATGGACTGAGCTAGCCAGGCACCCCAAGACAGCATTTCAAGTAGGTGAAGAAACAGTGGCTCACTTAACAAAGAGCACTGGGACAACTAGTTAATTGTTTTAGAAAAAAGTAAAGTTAGTTACCCATGTTATATATTTAAACTAAATTTTAGATGCATTGCAAATTTAAATGTAAAATACAAAAGGTACTGAAAGAAATGATAAGCAAAAATCAGTATAATGTTGGAGAGAGAAGGCCTTTTTCTAAGCATGATACCAAAGGCAAGACACATAAAAATTAAAAGCTCCTGCTCAGGGAAAAAAAACACAGATAAAAGATAAAACAACAAAATGTAAAAATGGACTAGCAATATATAGGACAAGCAAGTGATTAATACCTTTAATACACAAATATCTCTTACATATCTATCACAAAAAGATGAACACCCAAAAGAAAAAATGTACAATGGAAATAAACAGGCAACTCACAAATGAAAAAATACAAATGGTCACAAAGTCTCATTAGTCATGGAAGATAAAAATAAACAGATAATCATTTCTCACATAACAGACTGACAAAGCTTAAAAAGAATTTTAATAACATCTGGTGTAAGTGTTAAACAGACATTCTCCTACACTGCTAGTGGGAGCATGAAATGATAGCTTTCTGGACGAAAATGTGGCAGTATGTTATCAAAAGTCTTAGAAAGTATTAACCACTTTTATATACTGTTAGCACGGAGTATATATTTGTACAACTTTTCTGGAGGCCATTATACCAAAATGTATAATGTACATGCCCTATGACCTAGCAACTCCACTTCTAGGAATTTTATCTAAAAGATATGTTCAAAAAATAAAAAAAATAAATAAATAAAAGATATGTTCATAAAGATATATATATAAGGATATTCACTGAAGCACTCTTTATTATTATAGCACAGAACTGAAAACAACCTAAATTTTAATCAAAAAGGAACTAATTTAAATAAAATACAGCGTATCCACACAATGGAATATCATACAACCATTTCATAAAATTAGGTAGATCAATATTTCTTGATATAAGATGTACAAGATATGTTAAATGAAAAATAGAAATTGCAAAATAGTGTGTATATACAGTAACATATATATTATGTGTGTATATATATATATATTATGATCATACATAGTATGATCCCATGTGTGTAAAGAGAAAAAAAAGTAGGTATTACATAGGCTTGAAAATGTACTGAAAATTTTTGAAGAATACACAAGAATCCACTAACAGTTCCTCAGGGAAGGGGGCTGGGAAGTCAGAAAATTCCACTTTTCACTTTATATGCTTATTTGTATTGTAACATTTTATCATTATGAATATACCTTTGATATAAAAAATAAGCTTAGAAAAAGTACCACTCTGATCTGGAAGTACTGCTTTGAGGAATATATCCTAAGGAAATAAATAGAAAGATATTTAAAGATATAAATATAAGAATACTCATCACAAAAAAATATGAATACAAGTTAAATGACTAAAAAATAAGGACTGGTGGGGCGCCTGGGTGGCTCAGTCGTTAAGCGTCTGCCTTCAGCTGAGGTCATGATCCCAGGGTCCTGGGATCAAGCCCCACATTGGACTCCTGCTCAGCGGGGACCCTACTCCTCCCTCTCCCACTCCCCCTGCTTGTGTTCCTGCTTTCCCTCTCTCTCTCTCTGTCAAATAAATAAATAAAATCTTAAAAAAAAATAAGGACTAGTAAAATAAATGATGGCCCATGTATCCAATGGAATACTATATAGCTATTAAAGTTAAATAGTCTTATATACAACAACAGTCAATAATACATTGAACAAAAATCTTTTTTGGTTTTAAAAAGAAACAGACACAAGTGTGCATGTTTGCACAGGAAGAAGTTTGGAAGACCAAATAAACAGTTATCTTGGAGAGCAGTAGTTCTGGTAGTAGTTAGGATTTTTTGCTGTACTTTATGAAGTTCACTGCAATGGACATACTGTTTACTGAAGCAGAGTGACTGACAATCCATGTGTGGTTAAACCCATAAATCCTAGGAAATAGATGATTCAGCTTGCTGCCCATATATATTCCTTAAATAACTTCAAATCCCACTTTGGTTAACCCAATCCTGTAAGAATCCTGGGATATGTCTAGTGCTAGCAGGCTGTTGCACAAGAGTTGTATGATACCTGATGTTTATGAGAAGATTTAAATTTACTTTTTAAAAAGATATTAAAACAGGGGCACCTGGCTGGCTCAGTCGGAAGAGCCTGCAACTCTTGTTCTCGGAGTTGTGAGTTTGAGCCCCATTTTGGATGTAGAGA
Source organism: Mirounga leonina (assembly GCF_011800145.1). Lineage (NCBI taxonomy): Eukaryota > Metazoa > Chordata > Mammalia > Carnivora > Phocidae > Mirounga > Mirounga leonina. The sequence goes on along the minus strand of NW_023270513.1, from coordinate 7,600,237 downwards.
TTAAATTTTTGTTTCAATCTTTTTTAAAAAGGAACTAAAAATGAATAAACCTTTTGAAAATTTCAGTGACATGGATGGAGCTAGAGAATATTATGCTAAGCAAAATAAGTCAGAGAAAGACAAATACCATAGGATTTCACTTATATGTGGAATTTAAGAAACAAAACAGATAAACATAGGGGGGAAGAAAAGAGAGGCAAACCAGAAAACAGACTCTTAACTACAGAGAACAAACTGAGGGTTACTGGAGGGGAGGTAAGTGGGGGGCATGGGTTAAGTGGGTGATGGATATTAAGGAGGGGACTTGTGATGAGCACTGGGTGTTGTATATAAGTGATCAATCACTAAATCCTACACCTGAAACTAATATTACACTCTGTTGACTGGAATTTAAATAAAATCATGAAAAAAAATAAAAACATTCTCTAAAAAAAAAAAAAATCTTGTTCCCTATAACATTTAAACTTTTAAGATACTTATAAAAGGAAAGCATTTACCTTGTTTTAGCACCTTCCATCCTGGGCTGCCTGTACTGCAAGATAAAAGCTTTTTTGTATCAGTCTGAGGAGCTCAAGTAGGTAGTTTGCTCACAAAATTTCTCATTAACTTACCCAAACAGTCTACTGAATGATCAAGCAGTAGTAAAAGTTTATCCAGTATGACCAGCAAATTCCAGTAAAGTGAGATTTTTTAGTTTTTATTTTAATATAGAATTCCACCCCCCGCTTTTTTTTTTTTTACCAAAAAAGGCACTTCTGTAACTTTCCATATGACATAACAGTTAATAAAGTTGCATTTACTTTCATTAGGTGAATTGCACTTTATATGCTACAAAGTTGATAATATAGATTTTGGGGGGATAATTATGAGAGTTTCTACTTATGAGAGTTGACAGACCAGAACATATTTAACCCTCACTACATGCCTGTTACTTTGGTGAGAGTTGGCAACAGAGGTCGGGGGTGAGGAGGACGTGAGAACCACTTCCAAAATACCCTCTTGATACCCCTTTATAACCAACACTTCCCTATATCCCTAAATCCTGGTACCCACTGATCTGTTTTCTTCCTTATACTTTTGCTTTTTCGGATTGTCATATAAATGGAATCACATTATATAGCCTTTTGAATCTGGCTTCTTTCACTTAGTTAAATGCATTTTAAGATTTACCTATGCTATTGCATGAATCAACAGGCAGTTCCTCTTTCGTCATGGAGTAGTATTTCACAATATGGGTATAAGACAATCTGTTTATCTATCAGTTGAAATAACTAGATTGCTTCCAGTTTTTGGTGATTAATATTGAATACTGCTGCCCTAAATACTCACGTACAGGTTTTTGTGTGAACATAGGTTTCATTGCTCTTGAATAGATACCTAGAAGAACTGCTGAATCATATGGTAAATATATGTTTAATTTCATTTAAAAAACTAGCAAACTGTCTTCTAAAGTGACTGTATTATTTTTCATTCCCACTAGCAATGTCTGAAAGTTCCAGTTGTTCTGCCTTGCTAACACTTGGTATTGCAGTTTTGTTTTGTTTTGACATTCTAATCGGTGTATAGTGGGATCTCACTGTGATTTTTTAAAATATTTTTTAAAGCACTGTTAGGTTCACAGCAAAACTGAATGGAAAATGTAAGATTTCCCATATACTCTTTCCCTCCCACGCACAACAGCCTTGCTGTTACAATCATCACTGTGGCTTTAATTTGCATTTCTCTAATGGTTTTCATTTGCATCTGCCTGATTTGCATTTACTGTATTTGCTATTTTTATATCTCCTAGGTGAAGTGTCTAGTCAGAGCTTTTGCCCATTTTATTATTGGGTTATTTTCTCATTGTTGAATTTTGAAATTTGAGAGTTTTTAAATTTTATTCTGGATACAACTTTTCGTCAGAAATGTTATTTGTAAATATTTTCTCCCCATCTGTGACTTGTCTTTTCACTTTCTTTCAAAGGACAAAAGTTTTTAATTTTAATAAATAAAGTCCAAATAACCATTTCTTCATGTATGGGTTGTGCTTTTGGGATAATATAGATTTCTAATCACATTTCTTTGTTCATGTATTTCTTTGTATAGAGTAACATTTCTCCTAATTAGCAGCCTCAGTCACAAAGTCTTAGAACAAATAAACAAAAACTGCCACCAATATTGTTTAATGGGTACAGCATTTCAGTCTGGTAAGACAAGAAAAGTTCAAGAGATAGATGGTGGGGTGCCTGGGTGGCTCAGTCGTTAAGCGTCTGCCTTCGGCTTGGGTCATGATCTCAGGGTCCTGGGATCGAGCCCTGCATCGGGCTCCCTGCTCCGCGGGAAGCCTGCTTCTCCCTCTCCCCCTCCCCCTGCTTGTGTTCCCTCTCTCGCTGTGTCTCTCTCTGTCAAATAAATAAATAAAATCTTTAAAAAAAAAAAAAAGAGAGATGGTGATGATGGTTGCAGAACAACATGAATGTACTTAATGCCACTAAACTGTACACTTAGAAATGGTTAAAATGGTAAAATTTTGTTAAATAATATAATTTTACAATAAAAAGAAAAAACTGCCACCGAGCAACAGTATGTCAGGGACGTCTATATTCCAAAGCTCACATACATTTGTTAGAAGACTTCAAGCAGTACTGAAACCAATGCAATGGAGCCAAAGCTTCACTTTGAATCCATGGAAGATGAATGAGGATCCATTTCCAAGATGAGAGGTAGCCAGACAAAACGGACCATGCCCAGCACTTTGTAGAAAGGCTCTCAGTCCTCATACTCATCTTATAAGGCAGATAGCCTACTATGCTTCTTTCACAATAAAAAGAACGGAGGCTTGGAGGGCAAAGTTGCCTGTTCAAGGTCATGCTTGAGTCAGTAAATCAAAGAGTGAAGATGAGCAAAAGCTACCAGACAATCTGACCCCAGAGCTCTCACTCCAGACCATTCCCCTGTACTACCTCCAAATCTCTGAAGAAAAACTCTCTCTTCAGCTTTTATTTTTAAAAATTTTAAAGTTTTAAGAAACTACAAATAATTTAACAAACATTCCATGGGGATTATTAAATGTAATTTCACTAGATTGGTTTCCCACATTACATTGAACAAAGATAAACTACGTTACCTTTTACTTTGCAATGGAGTGGATAACAGCTCTAATCTAAAGTCAAATGGCCTCATGTCAAACCCTGGCTCTGGCTTTGTGCTGAAATAACGTGCATTTTAGTTCATATGAATGAAATTGCTAATTTGGGGTTATAAAATCATAGCACTAGAAGCTTGTTCACTCAAATGTGTTGCTTTTCTCATCTTGAAGCTCCAAAATATAGGTAAGTTGACTGATACTGTGAAAACCTAGCAATGCTTAGAATACTTTGAATCTCTATAAAAGTTAGATATCATTGTGGGGGTTTTTGCTATTATTGTTTATAAAAAACCGTTACCTTGGACAAATCATTTCATCTATAAAATGTAAGTATTTAAGAGCAAGGGCTCTGGAATCAGTCTACCTTGGTTTGAATCCTGGCTCTGCCATTTGCTGAATTTAAAGCCCTGGACCTGTCACTTTGTCTTTTTAAGCTTCAGTTTTCCACAGTTGAAAAATAAGAATTATTACAATATTGCTGTGAGGATAAAATGAAACAATCTATGCAAATTGCTTAGTACAGTTCTTCATACACAGTAAGCCATCAGTGCACATGAACTGTTATTGTTTTTTATCAGAAATATCAAAATGTGGGTATAGCATTAGGAATCAAATCATACAAAGGGCACTTTGCAAATCTGCAGAGACAGCAATCAATTCTTCTTTTTTTTTTTTTAAGAGTTTATTCCTTTGAGAGAGAAAGAGTGAGTGCACGAGCAGGGGGAGAAAGAGAAGCAGAGGAAGAAGCAGACTCCCCGCTGAGCAGGGAGTCCTGATGGGGGACACGATCCCAGGACCCTGAGATCATGACCTGAATCGAAGGCAGACACTTAACCATCTGAGCCACCCAGGTGCCCTCTACGTAATCAATTCTTAGAGAACTGTCACTTCCCTTACTTGGTACTCATAAACATTGATCTTTCCATTAGAAGCTACCCTTTGCCAGTCCCTTGATATCACAATCTTCTTGTTTTACATTTTACCGTACCATTTATCACTACTAAATATCTATTTACCTTAATTATTTACCATCTGTCTTCCCCTTCCAAAATGGAAGGTCCATAAGAGTAGGGAGGCATAATGGTTAAAAACACAGACTTGAGAGCCAGACTAGGTTTGATTCCCTTTTTTAAGATTTTATTTATTTATTTGTCAGAGAGAGAGAGAGTAAAGCAGGGGCAGCTGCAGGCAGAGGGAGAAGCAGGCTCCCTGCTGAGCAAGGAGCCCGATGTGGGACTCGATCCCAGAACCCTGAGATCATGACCTAAGCCGAAGGCAGATGCTTAACTGACTGAGCCACCTAGGTGTCCCTAGGTTTGATTCCTATCTCTGCTGCTTGCTATGTGTCCTTGGGCATGTTACTTAAGTTCTGTGCCTCAGTTTCCTTATCTGTAAAACAGGGATAACAACATCCGTTCCTCAGGGTTGTAATGAGAATTAAATGACTTAAGATATATAAAGCACTTAGCAAAACTTAACACACAGTAAGCACTCAATAAATGCTAACATAGTCATTGACCTAATTGTCATTCCAGCAGCCTGAGTAGTCCTTGGCACAGAGCAGGCACTCAATAAACATTTGCTGAGTAAAGGAATAATAAGAGCTCAATGCTCCAATTGAAGCCAGTCTTACAGCTCAAGAACATTCCTAAGACAGAATTGAGAACAAAGGAGAGGAACTGGGGAAAGGTGCTTTCTGCAGGGTCAAAGCCTCTGTTCAGAACCATCTTCCACCCTAAGTGTTAAGGACTGCTGATCCCCACGAGGCATGTTCTAAATTCTAGAGCTACCTTTGGCAGCTAGGGAAGTCCCTGGGCACCACCTCCTTCCTCAACTAACATTTATCAAGAGGTTACCATGAGCAGTGTTTTGCATGTATTAACTCATTTAACCCTTACACCAGTCTTGAGGTAAATACTACAATTACCCCCATCTTCCAGATGGGAAAACTGAGGTAGAAACAGGTTAAGTAACTTGTCCACAGTCACATTACTCCCCAGGGTGGGATGGGGAAGCAAGCAAAAGGATCGCCTTAGTGTAGCAGGAAACGGAAAAGACCTGAGGGGTCCAACCCTGTTCTGTCCATTTTTAAAACATATCCCTTATTTTCAGCCATGGGTCTCCTCCTCGCCTTTCAGGAAAAAATACTCATTTTCGAGTTCTGAGCCTCTCATGGATAATATGAGATAAAAGACCTCACTTCCATTGATATCCCCCTCTGCAGGCAATGCAAGTTCCCCTCTTCTTCTGTTTCCCATCTTCCAATGATGTGTTCAAACCATTCCTCTGCTGATGTTCTGCTCCTGTTCTTTTTGTCGTGAGTTTAAGCCTTTTAAAATTTCTTTACTATCATATTAGTGGAGTTTGAGAAGGACAAGAGCTAAACATGGGTGGTTGGGTGGCCATGTGTAACCCCACATACTACTTTTATGATTTTTTTTCAAATGAAGATTTAAAAATTGGAAGATGGTGCTGATAGTAGGTGGAAATATGGGGTAAAGGGAACGAGAATAAAAGGGAAATGGAATTAAGAGTTAATGAGTTACTATTATATGCCAGGGATTTTTAAATATTTTAATCCTAACAACCATGTTAAACTGTCTTCCTTTTGGAGAATATGAAATTCAAGTTCAGAGAGATAATGAGAGCTTCTTTACCTAATGCCAAGAAGCTAATGAATGGTAGAGTCTGATTCTAAGTCACACCTCTTAGACTCCCAAAAAGTATGTTCTTTCCCCTACTTGATTTGTCTGGAAAGAACAATTCAGTCAAAAGATCAGAGCCTGAACCAAGATAACAGATATAGGCAGTGGATTCAAGAGATTCTTTGCACATACTATAGTAGTAGTATAGCACTGTTCTCAAGTATAAACAACATTGGTGATCAGCTTTGTACAGGTATTTGCAAATACTAGTATTCACACATGGCACTTTGGCAACAAACACAATTCAACTTGAATGTCCATCCTCACTCATCCTGAGAAGACACACAAACAGGATCCCTTCTTCCCCTTAATCTGAAACAAACCTTTCCAATTCTTTCCCTTTCTCCTACTTCCTTACCATTTCCTAGCTGTTTTTTCCTTCTACCTCTTCTGGGCAGCTATTCTTTTGATCCTGGGCCCCAAAGTTCTATAGAATCCCCCTCCCCCTGGTCCTCTACCTGGTACAAACACACACATTCCAGCAATGTTTCCTCCCCAAGTTATAACTGCAACTGGTTATCCTGCCCTGACCAAAGTAAGCAGTGACTAGGTGCTTTAACAGTGCATCATCAAGAAAAGAAATATCCAGTGAGTGCCTAGCATATTTCTCTGAAACATGTAATAGGCCCTCAATAAGTATTTATTGAATTTAAAAATGGGTTATTATTTATGTATATATGTATGTATGTGTTATTTATTCAATTTAAAAATGGGTTCCTTGAATACAACTTACAGAGCATGGAAACAGTGGGTTTTCTGTGTTTGGCGGCAGCAGTCCCAGCATGGGGCTTCCTCTGGGTTTGGGACTCCGGGGAATGAATGAAAAGTCAGGAGCTGGCTGGCATTCTGGGAGATGGAAGCAGGACCCTCCTAGTGATCCCGTTCCTCAATGATGAAGCCATGTTCTTTGCGCCCACTGTGCTACACCTGGCCTACCTAAGGGACCAGCTGTCCTTGCTCTGCTTCTCTGCAGGATTTTCTGTTGTAGAAAGCTAAGTGAATACACCAAAGGTCCCTTCTCTGGGCGCTTCACAGAGAATCAGTGGCCATAGCGTGTGGACTGTAGTGGCCAGCTTCCTAGGTAGAATGGAGGACGTCACCAGCTTGTGTACTTCACTGCCAGCAGGACTGAGGAGCATAAGAGAACTACTCACATTTCCTTCCATTTAATACCTACATTTCCATTGGGAACTGTGACTGCACTCATTATTCTGTGGAACCTTTTTATATGCTAAAAGACCAAGAATAGTGATCTTACTGTGGGACACCAAACAAAATCTAGGCTGTATCATGCCTGCCCACCCTTAAAATTTTGCTACCAAAGGTAGCAATGGACCTTACTGCTGCTTTTAATATCCAGCTTGGGGGGGGGGGCGCCTGGGTGGCTCAGTCGTTAAGTGTCTGCCTTCGGCTCAGGTCATGATCCCAGGGTCCTGGGATGAAGCCCCACATCCAGCTCCCTGCTCAGCGGGGAGTCTGCTTCTCCCTCTCCCTCTCCCTCTGCCCTGCCCCCCTCCGCTCTTGTGCACTCCTGTGCATGCGCTCTCTTTCTCTCAAATAAATGAATAAAATCTAAAAAAACAAGAAAAAAAATAAAATCCATTTTGTGCTAGAAAGATGCATATGTCAAATTGAAGAGATAGACTCAGATCATTAGACTAGAAAATAATTTTATAGGTAATTTTAGAGTTCAACTCCACCAACTTTCAGTGAAGAGGCCTTTCAAAGAGTAAGTTCTCCTTTGCCATACAAAAAAGATGGACTGAGAAAACAAAAATTGACCCTGATACTGGATTATGGTATTAATTGCACAACTGTATAAATATAATTGAACTATACATAGACTATAGGTGAATTTTATGGCATGTAAAATTATACCTTAATAAAGCTATTTTTAACAAAAAAATGGGTTCCTTATACCGTTGTTTCTCAGTTGATTTTGAAGATGAATAGTGTTTTCTCATAGAAAGAACAGTATACATGACGGCTAGGTTCACAGACTGGTCTTCAGAAGTTTCTTGGCAATAATGAAGCTAGATTATATATTAATAGTACTTTAGCACTGATTCTTATGGAGAAATGCACAGTGAGTTCCAATTAGGAAATCAAGATGCCAGTGGACACTTATATTCACATTTCCAGCTCTGGAAAAGACTTGTCTGCCCCATGGAGGCAGTGATGGGGTAAGTGATGCCTGTCCTCAACAATAATAACAAGTGAACGAACTCATGCCAGGTTTTCATCGATGGGAATACAAACTAAAACCCTACAGGGATTCTAAAAAACAATTTGGTGGGGCGCCTGGGTGGCTCAGTCGTTAAACGTCTGCCTTCAGCTCAGGTCATGATCCCAGGGTCCTGGGTTCGAGCCCCACATCAGGCTCCCTGCTCAGTGGGAAGCCTGCTTCTCCCTCTCCCACTCCCCTGCTTGTGTTCCCTCTCTCACTGTCTCTCTCTCTGTCAAATAAATAAAATCTTTTAAAAACAAAAAAACAATTTGGCAATATTTATCAAAAGCCTGAAAATATGCATGCCCTTTTAACACAGAAATTCCACTTCTAAGAATATATCCAGAAAAGGGAAAAGTACAGACAACTGTATAAAATGTTTGGCTAAGATGCTCATCACAACATTGTTCATATGACTGAAAAACTGGAACCAACCTAAATATCAATATGGAATTGGTCAAATAAATTATCATACATCTATTAAAAACACATAGTTGTATACTTAATGACACCAAAAGACATCCATGATGAGTTAAGTAAAAAAAATAGAGGCTACAAAGGCTAACTGTAGACTGTAGTCCTACTTTTGTAAGAATATTTTATACATTATTATACAGAAGATATATGTGAGAGAAAAATACTTTTGGAAGAATTTGGTTTTTTAAGATATTTATTTATTTATTTATTTATTTATTTATTTATTTATTTGAGAGAGAGAGAGAGGGAGGGAGGGAGGGAGAGAACATGAGCGGGGGGGGGGGGGCAGAGGGAGGAGAAGCAGACTCCCTGCTGAACAGGGAGCCTGATACGGGGCTCAATCCCAGAACCCTGGGATCATGACCTGAGCCAAAGGGAGATGCTTAACCGACTGAGCCACCCAGGTGCCCCACTTTTGGAAGAATTTATATCATAATCTTAACAATGGCTAATACCTGGATGATGGAATTAGGGTAATTTTTACTTTCTTCATTCATTTAGTCAGCAAATATTTATTAAATTCCTACTATGTTTCAAGTACTATTCCAGATGCTGGTGATACAGCAATGAAGAACACAGACACAGTGCACACTCTCATGGGGCTTACATTCTCGTGAGGGAGATGGACAGTATGCCAACAAAGTAATAGATAAAATCAAGTAGCGATAAATGTTATAAAGAAAAAACAAAACCCAGGAAGGAGAGATATCTAAATATTGCCTAGATTTGTTTTTGCATTAACCTATTTACTAATTTTCTAATAAGAAAAAAAAGTATTTTTATTTTAGAAAAAGTCAATGTATTTCAAGGATACCTTTGGAGGATCCATACATTGATAAGGGACTGGACCAAGACATATTTAAGACCTCTGAATGACTAAAATTTAAAGGGTAGATTTCAGTTATCTGGAAAATTCACTTGGGTGAAATCCCTCATTCCTCACTGATGCTTAGTAAAAGGTACTATAGATCACAAAAGACCCTGGACTGCACTGGAGGCTCAATTTCATGGGATCCCCAGAGGCTCACTTAAAACTTCTCTACTCAACATAGATGAGCCTATTAAACCCCAAAACGTTGTTTGGTTTCAAGTCCAAAACTGTAGATCTATAACTCTAGAGACATTTGTTGAGATCACTTTATGGAGATGGAAAAAAAAGCCCTATTACTTTCTACAAATGTATATAGTGAGCCAAGGCTTTCCTTGGTTCTCTGAGATCTTGAAGTCTTTTGTTTTTGTTTTGTTTTGTTTAAAAGAGTTTATTTATTTGTTTGAGAGAGAGAGAGCAAGAGCACATGAGCAGGGGTTGAGCAGAGGGAGAAGGAGAAGCAGACTCCCCATTAAGCAGGGAGTCTGACATGGTCTTGATCCCAGGATCCCGAGATCATGACCTGAACTGAAGGCAGACACATAATCGACTGAGCCACCAAGTGCTCCTAGACCATGAAATTTTTTAAGGCAAAATAGTCTGGAATAAAGGCAAAAGGGATCTAGAGTAGAAACCACAGAGACACGAGCAGAATATTCTAGAAGTCCAAAGGAATAAATTTCTAAGTGCAGCCTCCACTGGTAAGTGAAAATATGTATGATGTGTTTGAAATTACAAACACCTTTAGATATTACAGATCCTCCTATCAGGAGGAAAAAAAAAAAAAGTATGGGAATTGATGATGGCTATTTTACTGACCTATCTCTTCCCTGGGCTAGTCTCCCTCTTAACTAACAAACTGCATTCAGAAAACTGTGCAGCAGAGTTACAGGTATAGCTAATGACACCAGAAGACAAGTACACACAGAGATGAGATCTGTAACTTTGGCTTCATTAATACTATTAAATCAGCCAAACCCAAAAGATATCAGGTAGATTTAGACCACCAACCCCATGCACACTAACATTTGACTTGTATTGGAGGAAATTGTAATATTCAGTATAGGTGGTATATCTTAGTGACTCATCTTGCTGATTATGCAAAAGTATCTTCCCTATCAGGTAAGAATATAATCAATCTTTTCAAGACTTAGAAAAAAAGCAGTTAAAATACTGATAGAAAAACTATTTTGTCTTAATTCTTAGAGATGAAATATTTGTATGCTATGACTAAAACCTAAAAATAACTTAATATATGTATCTATTTTTCAGAATACTTTGACTACTTCTAACATCTATATTTTTCATAAATTTTCTTTTTATCAAACCAAGATCCAATTTTCAGCATGAAGTAAGCAGACACTCTGTAAATACAGTCCAGATCTATATCCCCACCCACACCCTCAATTCCTTTAATGTCCTGTTTTATACACTTCGGTTACGAAGGTGAAAATCTGATAACATCCTCTCCTGTTCAAAGTTCAATCACCATCAGAACAGATAAGGATTGGGGTGCCTGCGTGGCTCTGTAGGTTAAGCGTTTGCCTTTGGCTCGGGTCATGATTCGGGGGTCCTGGGGTTGGGCTCCCTGCTTAGCTGGGGGCCTGCTTCTCCCTCTCCCTTTGCCTGCCACTCCCCCTGCTTGTGCTCTGTCAAATAAATACATAAAATCTTTTTAAAAATTACAAAAAAAAGAACAGATAAGGATGAAAAATGTACTAGGAATGTATGGGGAATTCAGTTTTTAAAAAGGGAATAGCAATTCCAAATTGTCAAAACCAACTGTTGAAGCCAAGTATTCTTTATATAGATGAATGAGAATGAATTCAGAGAAGGCCTACATCATTCCATAACCTTTAGAGTTTTTAACTGGGAAGTTTCAACTGCTTGTTTTTTTGTTTGTTAAGTAGGCTCCACGCCCAACATTGGGCTTGAACTCATGAACCTGAGCCAGCCAGGTACCCCTCAAGTGCTTTGTTATCACAAGCAGCAGAAGCCCTAATACTGATGGCTAATCAAATCCACTGAATTAGTTATATCAAATCCACTGAATTGCTGGGAAAAAAGATTAATTTGAATTCAATGCACATTTGTTGAACAGAAATAAAGACAGCCAACATTTACTATTTTTGGAATTTAAGATACAAATTCATTATGATTTGCAGGAAGTTTTTTGTTTTTTTGTTTTTTTTCAGAATTCATTCCTCCGTTCTGGGGTTCTGTGCTCTCTTAGAAAGCACTAGGATAGGGGCGCCTGGGTGGCTCAGTTGGTTAAGCGGCTGCCTTCAGCTCAGGTCATGATCCCAGGGTCCTGGGATCGAGCTCTGCATCGGGCTCCCCGCTCGGCAGGGAGCCTGCTTCTCCCTCTCCCTCTGCCTGCCTCTCTGCCTACTTGTTCTCTCTATCTCTCTGTCAAATAAATAAATAAAATCTTTAAAAAAAAAAAAAAAGAAAGAAAGCACTAGGATGAACTTTGTCATCTTACAAAACTAAGGCTCAAAAATAGGCTGAGATCCTTAGAAAGTTGGTTTTGGTAGAGTAAAAAACATGCTTTACCTACAAGGGAGCTTCCCCCTCCCCAATTTCAGACATGCAATTTTCACAAAGAGGATGCTTCCCTTCAGTTAGTTTGCTTTAAAGTGGGTTCAATTTGGGGCGCCTGGGTGGCTCAGTTGGTTAAGCGACTGCCTTCGGCTCAGGTCATGATCCTGGAGTCCCGGGATCGAGTCCCGCATCGGGCTCCCTGCTTGGCAGGGAGTCTGCTTCTCCCTCTGACCCTCCTCCCTCTCATGCTCTCTGTCTCTCATTCTCTCTCTCTCAAATAAATAAATAAAATCTTTAAAAAAAAAAAAAGTGGGTTCAATTTTTTAATTCCGAAAAAGCTGTAGGAAGTCAAGCTATAACTAAATTCTAATTTTCAGGGCGCCTGGGTGTCTCAGTTGGTTAAGCGACTGCCTTCGGCTCAGGTCATGATCCTGGAGTCCCGGGATCGAGTCCCGCATTGGGCTCCCTGCTCGGCAGGGAGTCTGCTTTGCCCTCCGACCCTATCCCCTCTCATGTGTTCTCTCTCATTCTCTCTCTCTCAAATAAATAAATAAAATCTTTAAAAAAAAAATAAAGAAATTCTAATTTTCAGCTTAGTATATTCTCTTGGGTCTTTGAAACAAATTATCAAAGTGCCTCTTCTCCTGCCTTACCTGACTTTTTTTCTACTTTTAATGAAGTGTTCATGTACACACACACACACACACACACACACACACACCAGAAATAAGTGAGATACAGATTAAACTTACTAACATCTTTCAGTTAAAAGCAATACCTCCTTTTGAAAAAGGCATGGCTATGAATGCAGGAAATTAAAGTTGGACATAGCACAAAGAAAGGTAAACAGATCAAATTAGGGAAAGTTTAAGTATCTATTTTCAAAGATGATACTGCCATACTTTGGTGTAAAACAAATTATACCTGGCCAGATACTTGCAAATCAGTCTCTTCAACATGCATGCACAATAATGAGTTTGATGGAAATGGATGGATTAACCTGAAAAGCTTCATATCATAATTTAAACCAAGTTCATAAAAAGTGGGTAGAGCAAGAACAATATAAAAAGACAAAAGGAAATAAAATGCCAGTGGAATAGAGAGAGGAAAAATTGTGTGTGGGAGCAGGTAAGCAGGTTTGCCCAGTCAGAACTGAGAGTGCAGGTGGGAATAGAATATCACAAAAGAAACAATAACATATCTTTACATTCACACAGCACATTTCTGTTTACAAAGGAGTGCTTCATAAATTATTTCATTAGAGACAGCAACTATATTCATTAAGCAGTTCGTTAATTTGGTATACATTAAAGAGAACATCATTGGCACCAGACAGACTTGGATTAGAATCCAAATTCTGCCCCTTAGCCCTCTCCCTCTCCCTCTGAGTGCTGCTTCTCTTCCTCCTCCTCTTCCTCTTCCTCCCAGATTTATTGGGGCGCCTGGGTGGCTCAGTTGGTTGAGCGGCTGCCTTCAGCTCTGTTTGTGATCCCAGAGTCCTGGGATCAAGCCCCACGTCGGGCTCCCTGCTCAGCGGGGAGCCTGCTTCTCCCTCTCCCTCTGCCTACTCTCCCCCTACTTGTGCTCTCTGTCAAAATAAATAAAATCTTTAAAAAAAACAAATTCTGCCCCTTAGTAGCTGTGTGACTTTCAGCAAACTGATCTCTCTGATGCGCAGTTTACTAATATTGCCAAGTTCCTAGTATCTTCTAGATTCTGTGCTAGGCCTGACTGGGGATACAAAGGTGAATGAATATGACATAGGCTCTGCCTTCAAGGAGTTCAGCAATGCATGTTATACTGGTGATCTAAAGGATGAAGGAAGGCAGTTCAGTGAAGACTTCACAGAAGAGATGCTTTGTGCCTTTTTTTCCTTTAATATATAAGGAATAAACATCTACTAGAGAAAAATAGAAAACACAGATAAGCAAATAAAATAATAACAAATCAGGGACACCTGGGTGGCTCAGTTGGTTGAGCATCTGCCTTCCGCTCAGGTCATGATCCTGGAGTCCCAGGATTGAGCCCCACATCACATTGGGCTCCCTGCTCAGTGAGGAGTCTGCTTCTCCCTCTGCCCCTCACCCCTCTCATGCTCACTCTCTTTCTCTCTCTCTCACTCTCTCTCTCAAATAAATAAATATTTTTAAAAAATTTTTAAAAACAACACATCAGTCCATTACCAAGAGATAACTAAATGAATATTTTGAGGTAGGGGTGTGTGTGTAAGTTTAGGAGATTATTTTATGCGTGTATATGTATAAACAGACACATTTTTTAAAGATTTTATTTATCTGAAAGCGAGAGACACAGCGAGAGAGGGAACACAAGCAGCGGGAGTGGGAGAGGGAGAAGCAGGCTTCCCGCTGAGCAGGGAACCCAATGTGGGGCTTGATCCCAGGACCCTGGGATCATGACCCTAGCCAAAGGCAGACACCTAACAACTGAGCCACCCAGGTGCCCCTAAACACACACTTTTTTTTTTTT
>NW_023270513.1:7572816-7585702 GCF_011800145.1 Mirounga leonina | reverse complement strand
TCATGACCTGAGCCGAAGGCAGACGCCCAACGACTGAGCCACCCAGGCGCCCCAAACACACACATTTTTAATAAAAATTATGTACTATGTTTTATGACATGCTTCTTTTCATTCAATGCTTATAATGAAAATTTTTGCCAGTAAATAATAATATATAATAATACCTAATATTTTTTAGTATTTTAATCTTCACAACTTAATGGAATAGGTACTAATTTTTAATCTCCATTTTACAGATGATGAAATTGAGACAGAGAAAGGTTAAGGAATGTCCCAAGGTCACACAGCTAGTAAGTGACACAATTGAAATCTGAGCCCAGTAAGTCTGATCCAGAGTCTGTGCTTTTATTTTTGAGGGGTGGGGGGAAGAAGCAGAGGGAGAGGGACAGGGACAAGCAGACCCCCACTGAGCGAGGAGCGGAGGAGCCCGAGGAGCCCGAAGTGGGGCTGGATCTCACAACCCCTGAGAACACGACCTGAGCTGGAACCAAGAGACTGACGCTTAACCCACTGTGCCACCCTGGTGCCCCTACCATAATTTTTTAAAGGGTATAGCCCAGAAGGGAAATGATTAGGGACTAAATGGAGATAGAGAGGAGGGAGAAATTCTGAGAAATATCAAGAACTAGACAAGAGGGGTGCCTGGCTGGCTCAGTTAGTACAGCATGTGACTCTTGACCTCAGGATTGTAAATTCAATCCCACGTTGAGTGTAGAGCTTACTTAAAAAAAAAAAAACAAAAAAAAACTAGACAACAGACTTGGTGACTGACTGAATGTGGGGTGAGGAAAAAAATAACTCTTGGGTTTCTAGGTAGAGAGGAGTGACATTATTAGTTTCCTTTTATAGAAAGAAACAAAGGTCCAGAAACACAAAATAATTTGTCGAAAGTACAGTTTGTTAATAGCAGAACTGGAACTTAAATTCTAGATTCCTGTCTCAAAGTCAGTACTCTTTCCACTACATGACAACACATCAAGAAAGAATATTATCCTACATTTGCATAGCTCTCTATAATTTATAAAGTGCTTTCACATATATTATTTCACTTGATATTCTTAACAACCTATGAGTTAGGGCAGGTATCATCATCATTTTACCGATGAGTACACTTAAATAGAGTAAGAAAACTGATAGAACTCCTTAAAATCCTCAAAGATCTAAATTTCATCTGTTGTAATACAAAAGAGCCTTAAGTGGGAAGTGAGATTCAAGTGATGAACTTGGGACTACCATGGCTGCTGAATGGTGTAGGTAATGAGAAGAGAAAGGGGCTAGAAACAGAAGTGGTTTGGGTAGGTTTCAGGATGGCCATATTGTATAACTGCACATCATAACATTTATAGACTTATATATATAATTATAATATTTATAGACTAACAATGTGACTGCTGCCCTCTGGAGTTGTGTAAGACAACAGCCCTAGATGAAATAAAGTAGAAGTCTCCAACCTGCAGATCAGGATCTACTGGCAGGTCCGGAAACCTTGCTTCATGGAGCTCCAAGATGGTTTCCAATAATGTTTTCTCCACTCTGCTATATCCCCTTTCTGCCACACATCCCAGCTATCCCAGCTAACATTCCCAGAGTGAAAGCGAGAACAGTACAGCCAGCAACTACTTCTCAGGAACTACAATGACTGTATCTGCCCTGATCTCAAGACTCAGATTAAAAGAAGGTCCTCCAGGGGCACCTGGCTGGCTCAGTCGGTAGAGCACATGACTCTTGATCTCAAGGTTGTGAGTTCAAGCCCCACGTTGGGCATGGAGCCTACTTTAAAAAAAAAAAAAGCAAGCAAAAGGAGGTCCTCCATATGATTAGGTTGGAGATCACCCTAATAAAGGATTGGGATGAGACAAAAATGGTCTTGTGTGATCATTTCTACTTATCTAGTGGAAAAAAAATTCTAGAAAGTGCCAGAATAATACTGTTAAACCTTCTTAGGACATGATCGTACTTACATTAAATCCAAAGGTAACAAGAAACAAAAGGCAGGTCATAACAGGTATTCATTTGGCAATCCACTCATGCCTTGAGAGAATACTAACACAGATTATAAACAAAACTCACTATATAAGCTTTTGACCAAGTTGTGATTAGGTAAATAAAATACAAAACTAGGACACAATGGTATAGTCAGATGCTTCAAATATAGAAGATAACCTGAAACTGACCAGATGCTTCAAATGTAGAACAAAACCTAAAATGACCACTGGAAGTCTTCAAGTGGCCGAGTCAAATAACAGCAGTTAAGTTTCTTTTCCTCATATTTGAACAAAGGAAACACACTATTCATAAAAAAACAACTGAAAACAAAGGCTAGGCAAATGTACTCTATTTTGCTTGAAGATATTTCTGATGGCATTCTACCAACCATCACAGAATGCATTTCTTTCTCTTTCCTTGCCTAACCTCCTTCTACTTCTGACTTCTTGGACTTCCCACTGGCACTTCATGTACACATTGCTCTCTAGTGCTACTTGGTGCTACTAGGGTTACTGATCCCAGCTGCTCTGTGTAAATATCATTTTATTGCTTACATAGTTGTGTTACTAAGAAAACTTAATACAAAATTCTAAACTCGGGGGCACCTGAGTGACTCAGTCAGTTAAGCGTCGGACTCTTGATTTTGGCTCAGGTCATGATCTCAGGGTCATGAGACTGAGTCCCGCATGCGAGCCTGCTTAAGATTCTTTCTCTCTCCCTCTCCCTCTGCCCTGTCCCTCACGTGCGAGCTCTCTCTCTCTCACTCTCTCAAGAAGAAAAAATTCTAAACTCAGGGAACAAATTAGAATGAAAATGGGATCAAATTGAGGCCTATGACTCCAAAGCCCATGCATGCTCTCTCCAAAACACGGTATCCAAGGAATTTACCATAGATTAAATAGCTGCTCAAAACATTCAAAAGATGGCTGTATCAGAAAAACCCAGTCTTCCTTTTCATGTTTCTCCTTAACTCTCATACTACTACCACACTCACAACACTTCTGGCACCAGATATGTGGCAGTTTTCCCCTACCAAGCAATTCTCTGTGACACCAGCTAGATGTCTTACAATTTAACTCAATTCTGAGTTACTCTACCTGGAGATGGGGTCAGATCCTACAGGTCAAGGGCTTAATCCCACACCACTTTCCACAGACTTAAATAGCTACTCAAAGCATTCAAAAGATGGCCCTCATCTATCCCTTTCAATATTCTACCCCAACATAAAATCTTTACTACAATCAGGCAAGTACCCTCACTGCCATATAGTCTATGCTTGCCATTTCTTTCTATGATTTTGTTTAGACTCATCCCCTCACCTGGAATGCTCTCTTCCACATATTTAAATCCTGTCACCTCACTCATCTGTAAAGTCCAGAAAAGCAGGACCCTATCTGTTATATACACAATCATATCCCCAGTACCTTGCAAATGGTAGCTACTCAAATAATTGCTGAGTTAGTAAATGAACCCACCTCCTCCATGAAAAAAACATGTCAAATACTCATACCCACTTTCTTTCTGAATTCTGAATACCCTTGGAATCAGCATCATAGCTGAGTACCTAATTTCTCTGCAACTGTTTGGTATTAGATTTATTTCTCTGGTTAGACATTGCAGCATATGCCTTATGCTTCTTTGCATATCTTACAGAACCCACATAAACACTAGATATACAACAAGCACACAATAAACATGTATTCATTGGCATGCTGATGTAATTTATAAAAACTTGACTTACATACAACTTTGTAAGAATGCAGCTATTTTGCAGAGTAGGTCAGACCTACATAAAGCCTTTCCCTCTGCCTATATTTTATATTTCAGAAATCATTCAAAAGTATGTTTCAGTATTTGGCAATTAGAGAAATAATCGAGAAAAGCTCAATGGCCCAGAGTCTGCAGCTCACTAATTATACAAGCAGACTGAGTTTTCTCAGTGCTGAAGCAGAAAGAGTAGGTACATCAGGGTGATCTGACTTGCTAGCTGTCAAAATGAGTTTTGAGATGGGATGTTAGCATACTGTAGGTGTAATGTAGGCTACTGTGCCCTCCCAATCTGAGTTTTCCATTTTCTGTGCTGTAATTTGGAAACCAAATATTGCTTGCAGGTACTGAGTGATTAGTATATTCCTCCTACAGTCCACCCAATTTATAGTACTGCAAAACTATAATTTATAATGTTATTATATGGGTTGCTAACATTACTTTTACAGTAAATGATTTTTAAAAGAATAATGGTAACTAAATTTTATTGTGTGTTCACTATCTGCCAGGCACTGGTCTTAGGGCTTCATCACATGTATTAACTCATTGATAATCCTCTAAGGTAGGTACTGTTAAGTCGTTTTGTATTTACCTAATGTCTGAAATATATGTATTGAATAAACATTTTTTCTTTTTTTGAATAAACATTCTTTCTTTTACAAAAAAAGATAGTAATACACAGATCATTTCTTTTCTCTTCCTGGGAGACTTAGAAAATACAAACAAAATAAGACTAACACCATTTTAAACATTAGGTCTTTTAGCATATCTTTAAATAATGTAATCAGCTAAAAACAAAACTATGAGTCCTTACTTATGAATTTAGTTTGAATGTACCAAGGAAATTTTGAGCTACCAATACTTTAATTTTTTAATCATCAAATCTATTTGCCCATTCATACTTTCAAAGAAGATTAATGAGTATTTTCCCCTTTAGGACAAACGAGGAACTTAATTCCAATAGAGCTAATTTTGCTCAAATGCCTATGTACTTTAAAAAAAATACAGTTCCTTTAAGTAAGGTAACACAGGTTCTAAAACCAGACTGACTGGCTTTAAATCTCAGCTTAGCCACTTGCTAGGTCTAGAAATAAAATTTGGCCCTATGAAAGAATATGTCAACTCCTACCAAAGTGCAAACTATAGACAAAGTACCAGATTTATTTTTTCATACCAGAGGAAGGATCAGTTCTAGTCTCCTTCATTTACATGCACCCAAAAAAAAGAAAAAAAGATTCAAGATCCCATGACTTAACACTTCCCCTAAAGTTAAGAAACAGGCAATTGTGGGTTATTTTTGTAATAAACACCGTGGACACACTCTTACGCAATCCTAATCATACCCTAAATTCAAGGTCAAATAATATACTGCACTAAATAAATTATTCTTTTTTCCATCATCATACAATGAATTTAAGGCTACTAAAATTCATCCTACTAGCACCTAGCTAGAAACAGAGGAGCCAGATAAAACACTTTGATTTAGATGGACAATACTTGGAGACAATTTGATTGCTAATACATAAAAACCCACTTACACGTGTGATTAGAAATTAATACCAAGGGTGCCTGGGTGGCTCAGTCAGTTAAGCGTCTGCCTTCGGCTCAGGTCATGATCCCAGGGTCCTAGGATGATTCCCAAGTCAGGCTCCCTGCTTCACAGGGAGTCCACTTCTCCCTCTGACCATCCGCCCATTTGTTCCCTCAATCTCTCTAACAAATAAATAAAATTTCTTAAAAAAATTAATACCAAGATATTGTGGTTATAAGTCTGAACTAAAAACTGATATTTAGAAATAACGGAGAAATGGCATAGTAATAGGAAGAGAAAAAGAATTTACTGGCCAAAACGAAACTGGTTGTATACAGATAATTTAATATTAATAGTAATGTTTTAATAATATATTTATTAATAATCAATACAATATACTTTATATTAATAGCCTTATTATTTTATTTTTTTCTATTTTTCCATTTTTCTGTTAGGTTGTTAATCTTTCTTTTTTTTTTTTTTTTTAATAGGCTCCATGCTGGGCATGGAGCCCAACACAAGGCTTGAACTCACAACCCTGAGATCAAGACCTGAGCTGAGATCAAGAGTTGGACATTTAGGGGCACCTGGGTGGCTCTGTTGGTGAAGCGACTGACTTCGGCTCAGGTCATGATCCCAGGGTCCTGGGATCAAGCCCCACATCAGGCTCCCAGCTCCTTGGGGAGTAAAAAAAAAAAAAAAAAAAGAGTTGGACATTTAACCAAGTGAGCCACCCAGGCACCCCTTAATAGCATTATTATTGATTGATTTAATAACTCAATTAGAATTCTTAGAGCAAAAAATCTTATTATCACCAAAAAATAGATACCTTTTTTTCTTACCATTGTAAGTGCAAGGATCAACAAAAGAGGTAACACTTGGAACTCCTTTACAACCAAGCTCTTTGTAACCTTTTGTTAGCTCAAGGATCAGCTCTTAAATATCCTCATGACACTGGAATTCAGCTGCAATTTTATCCTAAACAGTCCTGCAAATTTTCTTCAAAGGGCTCTTCATTGTGGAATTCTTTCATTCTGTTCTTATATCTCTGATGACAGTTTTTCAGGTCTTCAGGTGAACACTCAAGAGAGCAAAAACCATCTTCTTCATAATTCCAGAAATATACAATGCCCTGCAAACTTGCAGGTCAGAGTAGAGGAGGGAAGTAATTCCAGTATTATTCCCTCCCAATCTTTGGCTGGGATATCAAATGCACAAGCAGGATCACCATAAATTACAACAGCATAAAACACAAAACATTTTTAAAACAAAACAAAATCAACTAAGATTAAATGGCCAAATTAAAATAATTTCCCTAAAATGTGAAATAATCCATTAATTTCAATTATTAAATTACAAAAATGTACTCCTGAGTATAGGTCTGAAAAATTGAACTTCTGCACTAGAGAATTATAGAGTAGAAAGAGGTTTTAAAAAACATAGCTGTGTAATTCTAAATGTGGACAGAAAACATAAAACAAAGTGCAACTAACTGGCTCAAAATGGGGATATTTTATCCTCATTTCCTTCAAGGAAAGAAATATCTGTGAAAACTAGTGTAATCTACCAATATCCCACACATTTAATCCCACAAAGATAAGAAAATCACTTCAATTTTCTAACAGTGCTGGAGAAACTAGGAACATATTTATGAAACCAGAAACATCCTACCCTTTCACTTTAATGAAACACATTCTAAAAGTATTGTGGTAATTTTCTTGCCATACTACTTCAGCAAGTAAGTAAGCAAGTTATATCACATTAAATCAACCTGAAGACTGAGATTTATAAGTAAAAATCATGATCGCTGGGATGGCAAATTGAACCAAAATAGGCCTGTTGCCTGTCTCTCCCACCCACCTCCCCCCTCCATCCACAATTTGATTTATGTCCTAAGAAAGATCACCGTTTAAAAACAAAACTCTGTAATGGGGCGCCTGGGTGGCTCAGTTGGTTAAGCGACTGCCTTCGGCTCAGGTCATGATCCTGGAGTCCCAGGATCGAGTCCCGCATCGGGCTCCCTGCTCGGCAGGGAGTCTACTTCTCCCTCTGACCCTCCCCCCTCTCATGTGCTCTCTCTCTCTCATTCTCTCTGTCTCAAATAAATAAATAAAATCTTAAAAAAAAAAAAAACTCTGTAAAACCTTTAACAAAGATGAGTAGAGGGAATTTTAAGACAAAATTCCCAAATATTCTCACCTGTTCCAGGGCCTGTATCACCTCAGACAAATCTCTCCTCACAATTTAATTTCCCAACTGGCAAATAAACATTATTTTCACTCACTGGGATGTGTCAAAAGTCTTGATTAAAGTTTGTCAAGTATTTTTAAATATATAGATAAAAGAAACTATAATGAGGAATGTGTTGCCTTAAAGCCCTCACAGAAGTAAAGATTGTAGTGTGTTAGTTGGGGTTATTTTTGCTCATCACTCCCTCCCATTTTCAAATAAATTCTACTACTTCTCCATGCATTTTTCAAAGAAAAACAACCTTCTGCATTAGAGATCAGAGATGTTAACCTATTCTTTGGAGGGATTAGTGTTTAATCTAACCCTACCTAGAGGCCAAGAATCAAGATCTTTCTAAGACTAAGACTGGAAAAGAATAGTTTCTATCAGGTTAAGAAGACTAGTAGAGAAATCAATTTGGAGGAGAAAAGGAAATGCAGAAATTCCTTGAGGAAATTCTGTAACAGCTTCTGGCTTCAGACAATGATGTTATTCATTCCCAGCAATTTAAAAATTGATTCCAAATTACATTTAAGTTATAATAATCAATCAGAATTCAAATATAGCAAGATTTAAAAGGAAAAAAATAGGGGCAACTGGGTGGCTCAGTCGTTAAGCGTCTGCCTTTGGCTCAGGTCATGATCCAGGGTCCTGTGATGGAGACCCACATCGGGCTCCCTGCTCAGCGGGAGGCCTGCTTCTCCCTCTCCCACTCCCCCTGCTTGTGTTCCCTCTCTCACTGTGTCTCTCGCTGTCAAATAAATAAATAAAATCTTTTAAAAAATAAAAGGAAAAAAGAGAGAGACAAATCAAGAAACAGACTCTTAATTATAGAGAACTGATCCTAACCAGAGGGGAGGAGGTGAGGGGATGGGGTAAATAGACAAGGGGGATTAAGGAGTGCACTTGTCTTGATGATGTATGGAAGTGCTGGATCACTATATTGTACACCTGAAACTAATATACTACTGTATGTTAACTAACTGGAATTAAAATAAAAGGTTAAATTAAAAAATATATAGCAAGCTTTATTTTTTCTCTTTTAAATTTGAGTTTACATCAGAATTAAATCTCATACATTAACACTGTTGTTGTCATCTCATGTATTTTTTCTATATATAAACTTTTTTGTCAGCTGGAGGGTAGCTGGATATGGTTGTAAGCTTACCAGTTTTATATTCTGTATTTTTTTTCCTTTAATAGTAATATCTTAGAGGCTGTGGCTGTGTTAGAAATAGGGATGTTGATGTACAGTGTGTTGTTGCTTGTCCTGCATCTTTCCAGGCCCCCAAGCCTTTGCTCATATTTTTTCCTCTATGTGGGCTGCCCTCCCCTACCTCCATTCCTGCAAAGTTAAATCCTATCCATTTTCAAGGCCCACCTCAAATGCTCCCTTCCCTGAACTCTGATAACACTTTCTCTAATATATAATGTTACTGAGATTGAAAGGGTGTGTATCTGTCTTTCCTACGACATTGTGAGACCCTCTAGTCAAAAAACACCCTCTCATATCATGAATGTAGACACAAGAAAGTTTTGGGTTTTTTTTTAAAGATTTTATTTATTTATTTGAGAGAGAGAGAATGAGAGAGACACAGAGCACATGAGAGGGGGGAGGGTCGGAGGGAGAAGCAGGCTCCCCGCTGAGCAGGGAGCCCGATGCGGGACTCGATCCTGGGACTCCGGGATCATGACCTGAGCCGAAGGCAGTCGCTTAACCAACTGAGCCACCCAGGCGCCCGACACAAGAAAGTTTTAAAAATAAAATCTCAGTTCAAAATATCCTTTAAAAAGGATGAGAGGGGCACCTGGGTGGCTCAGTCGGTTAAGCGGTGGACTCGATTTCGGCTCAGGTCAGGATCTCAGTCAGGGTCGCAAATGGAGCCCCACCTCCAGCTGGCTCTGCACCCAGCACTGAATCTGCTTGTCCCTCTCCCTTTACTCCTCTCCCTGCTTGTACGTTTGCTCAATCTCCCTCTCTCTCAAATAAATAAATTAAATCTTTTTAAAAATTAATAAATAAAAAGGATGAGATAACCAGTCTATTCAATTAGTGGGGCTGCTAGAACCCACTGTCTTCATAAGTGAACTCAACTAACTTGATTGCAAACTCATTTGAGGCCAGGGACTCTGTCCTGTTTCTTGTGTATATCCCCTACCACCCCCACACCTCAGTATCACCCTATTCAATGTCCTGCACACATTAAGACTCAATACAAAACCATATTACTGCAGATGAACAGACTATAAAACAAAAATCAGATGCTAAAAATACGAACTTGTGAAATGAAAGAGTCGTTGGTGCTTAGGAAAACCTCAACGTCTACAGCAAAGTGTCAGAGATACAGATACCACAGGGATAGAGAAAAACTTTACTGGGACTGGGGCAGAATGAACAAAATGAAATGGAGACAAGAGTGTTCTCTCAGTTTAGCTTATGCTCCAAGAGAAAGCAAGAAGCAAAAAAACAAAAACTTTTTTTTTTACATCATTTCATTAATGGTCATCAGTCCATACGATTTCCAATACCGGGCACGGACCTTCTTGTACCTTCAACTAATTAGATAACATAGGCCATTGGATGATCAGGACACTTTCCCAGAAGGGTACAAGAAAAGTGACACGGGTCAGGCTCAATCTCCCCTCCATTATCCCCTGCTGGGAAGGTAAAACACAAGTGTGGTAAATACCAGAGTTGTGAAGAAGTGAGAGTTTGGAGACTGCCCCTGATTAAAATGACCCCGCTACACTCGGTAGTAGAGACTGACAGTGCAGAACACATCTCCGGTAGAAGGGGACAACAGGAAGCCTATATAGGACTTACCTGGTTTTTCTTTCCTATGGTTAAACCTCACGAGCTACGCAGCCCGTGGCAGCGGCAAATCCACGCGCAGGTTCCAATCTCACACACACGGAGAAGACACAGGAGTGGTGGCGTGGGGGGGCGGCGGCGGCGTCGAGGACAGCGGCAGCGGCGGCGGCGGCGGCGGCGGCACTCCCACGGCTTCTCTTCCTCCACCCACCGCCGCCTGGGCCTGCGGCCTTTACCCGTCCTTTCCTCACTCCCCCCACTTCCGGGTGACGCCCAGGCCGGAAGCAGGGCCTGAGATGCAAAGAGAGGGACGCGTCACGTGAAGAGGGACGCGAGCCCCAGAGTTGAGCTTCTCCCGCCCCCTGCTGCCCCTGGGTTGACACGCACCCTCGGGTGGAAGTCTCTTGGGCGCATTAAGAGAACCGTCCTTCCTCCCATCACCAAAAACAAAACAAAATCCCACCAAAACCTGTGTCATCTGTAGTTTCCTAACCTCGAACCATGAAGTACCATAGACGTCTTTGTAAATCATCTGCATAGTTCAGCCTTTCCCAGCATGAAATTAACGTGGTTCTGTTACTGTGTAACCTAACTCCAGATGCAAATGCCAGAGCTATGAACTTGCACTCGTCCCTCCATTCAAAAATTATCTCAAAAAAATTGTTTATTCATGCTTTTGAATTCATAATCTTTATGTGTGTGTTGGAGTTGGGGCGGGCATCTCACCTCACACTACCTTAATATCGCCAATCTAAAGCTTTGAACTACTTGCCCATTTACCCATTCACTTGTCCATCATCTTAAAAACCTAGAGGATTTCAAGGATGCAAAGAATATTAGAGTATCTACCACCATGAGTTTAGAAAGAAATGAGATGCATAAAATGTATACGATGCAATAAATGATACAGAAAGCATTTGAGAAGTGTATTTTTAATCCTGTTTCCCCATTTTCACATTTAAAAAAATAGAAAGATCCTAATATTTTTATTTTTTTTTAAGATTTTATTTATTTATTTGACAGAGACATAGCGAGAGAGGGAACACAAGCAGGGGGAGTGTGAGAGGGAGAAGCAGGCTTCCTGCGGAGCAGGGAGCCCGATGTGGGACTCGATTCCAAGACCCTGAGATCATGACCTGAGCCCAAGGCAGACGCCCGACAACTGAGCCACCCAGGTGCCCCAATCATAAGATTTTTTAAAACAATGAATATTAACAGTAAGAGGAACAAGCTCCATCTCACTAAATTCAAAGTGAGGTGTGGTCTTTTCATATTTCCTTTCATTAAATATCTGTCATGAGATGTATGGGGAAATTAATTATATTTTCAGCTGAAACCGTTTGAACCCAGTTCCCATAAGAAAAGTATCAAGTCGGGGCTCCTGGGTGGCTCAGTCGTTAAGCGTCTGCCTTTGGCTCAGGTCATGATCCCAGGGTTCTGGAATCGAGCCCCACGTTGGACTCCTGCTCGGCGGGAAGCCTGCTTCTCCCTCTCCCACTCCCTCTGCTTGTGTTCCCTCTCTCGCTGTGTCTCTCTCTGTCAAATAAATAAAATCTTGAGAGAGACAGCGAGAGAGGGAACACAAGCAGGGGGAGTGGGAAAGGGTGAAGCAGGCTTCCCGCTGAGCAGGGAGCCCCATGCGGGGTTCAATCCTAGGACCCTGGGATCATGACCTGAGCCGAAGGCAGACGCTTAACGACTGAGTCACCGAGGCGCCCCAGGATCAAGTCTTTTTTAGTAGATTTTATTTGAGAGAGAGAGAACGCGCGTGCACGAGCAGGGGGAAGGGCAGAGGGAGAGGGAGGATAAGCCGACTCCTTGCTGAGCAGGGCTGGATCCCAGGACCCTGAAGTCCTGACCTGGCAGGACTAAGGCAGACGCCCCAGGCGCCCCTCAAGTCTAATAATGTTGCCAAACTCAAAATAGTACAAAAAGTATAAATATTAAATATTTGTAAAAAGCTTAGGGAAGTGGCACACACTAACCATATTTAAGTGTTAAGTAAACCAATTATATCACATCTGTTGTCAAATTCCTATTAAGCCTTGACAGGCAACTTTTAAAATTGCCCACAGGGGCGCCTGGGTGGCTCAGTTGGTTAAGCGACTGCCTTCGGCTCAGGTCATGATCCTGGAGTCCCAGGATCGAGTCCCACATCGGGCTCCCTGCTTGGCAGGAGTCTGCTTCTCCCTCTGACCCTCCTCCCTCTCATGCTCTCTGTCTCTCATTCTCTCTCTCGCAAATAAATAAAATCTTAAAAAATAAATAAATAAAATTGCCCACAGATCTAAATTTTAGGCCTGTAATTATTTCAGAAAGAATTATTCCTTCCCCATCTATTCCCATCCACATAAGTATCTTCAAGACTACTAAACTTCCCAGCCATTAAGTTGTAACTGTCAATCAATGTGCACAACCTTAAGTCACAAATTCAACCCCAAATTTAAAATCTGAAAAATCACATCACACGGGGACACTTGGGTGGCTCAGTCAGTTAAACATGTGCCTTCAGGGCGCCTGGGTGGCTCAGTTGGTTAAGCGACTGCCTTCGGCTCAGGTCA